>NW_021604565.1:10220142-10235142 GCF_004785775.1 Grammomys surdaster
ATCTATCTATCTATCTATCTATCTATCTATCTATCTATCTATCTATCTATTCATTCACTTTACATCCTGATGGCAGCAGCCCCTCTCCTCCCAGCTCCCCCTTCCCTCAGCCCCTGTCCTGTCCCCTCCCTTCTCTGAGAAGGGGGAGGATCCCTCTGTGAACCAACCCAGCCTGGCACATCAAGTCACTGAAGGACAGGGCACATCCTCTCCCACTGAGGCTAGACAAGATAGCCCAATTAGGGGGAAACAAGATCCACCTACGGGAAAGCAACAGATTCAGGGACAGCCCTCACTTGAATTGTTGGGGAACCTGCATGAAGTCCAAGTTGCAACATGTACATATGTTTTATTAATATTTTGTGTTTTGTTAAGTCCAAATTTCTTTTCTTAGACAGACTTTTTTATCAAAGTTACCTTTGTAAAATACTTCCCTGTTCCTGTCTCTACACACACACACACACACACACGCACACACACACGCACATACACACGCACACAAAACCAAGGAAAAACTTAGGCATACTGATACACCTGTGTGTTATCTCAGAAAATGGAGACAGGGAGATTTTGAGTTTCAGGTCATCCTGGGCTACATGGGTAGATGCTATGAAAAAGAATACTCACATGCTTAGAAAAAAAAGGAAAAAAAATTAAAGATATACAAAGAAAATCATTTCAAGTTCTTTCACCTATGTACATATAACAATCCCTCTAAACTTTTACTAGTCCTGTTGGCTTCCACGAAGTACCACCTCTGTGAGATATTCAAGGGTCTTTTCAACATGGTCCTAGCTGTCCTTTTCACAAATGGTCCCTGGGGAGAGATATCTAGTCCCACTGAGTTACAGTTTTCTGAAACTATCCTTGATGAAGAATAAGTTGCATTATGTTCAATCTCCTATGACTGCTAATTTTGTAAAATGCAATTAAAAATCTAGCAAGGGCGACTGAAAAGCTATATAATGACAAACACTAGTTTTTATGTAAAAACAAGCACACACATTGCAACAAGTAAAATATTGTCTTTTTTACACTCCTAACTGCTTACACTCAACTTTTGTATTTAGCTCATCATGCATCAACAAAAACAGCCCATAGACTGTCTCTCTGAGGATAGTGTAGATGGCTTGCTCATGGTGTGTCAGATGCCTTAACTCTCCAGCCTTTTCTCATGCTGTTCCCTTCACGCTGTAACAGGTCTCTGGCCTTGACTCAGAGTGTAATAATAACAAGAGTTTAATTGAATGCTTTTTACTAAGACTTTAGGCGGATTATCTGTAGGTGTTTATCAGCCCTATGAGCTAGGTATTATGATTATTATTTCTACTTCACAGATAAGGAGTTTGAAAGCCAGAGAGGTCGTGACACACTCAGTGAGGTAAAAATTGACATTCTAATTTGAAATGGTTTGGTTTCAGAGCCCATCTATGCAAATACTGTCCTGGATCCTTTTCCGTGTAGCTTCCCCCGTTAGCTGATTGATATTAATTACTCCATTGATGCCTCTCTGCTGTGGTACCCATATCCCCATTGGTTTTCATTTCATTCCTGTTTCTTTTAGCACTGTTATTTCTCATATACTACATTGGTGTATCTCCACAGCTCTTAGCATTGCTCTCTCTGACTCAAAAATCCTATTAACTCAGAGTTGGCTCATACAAGTCACTGGAAGGGAGCACCTCCTTGGTGCTTCCATTCTCTTCTGGGGTTTACCTCATTAGAATTATTTGCTTACATCTACATCTCCTACTAAGCCATATGCCATGTGATGCGCTCGTTTACCTTACAACTATAGTTTGGATCTGCACAGTTCCTGCCACAAGCTCTTGTTTTGAAAGCTTGGGGAGGTTTTGGAAGGCTGGAGGAGGGCTGTTCCTCTGGAGGCCCGCCCTATGGATCCAGTGAGCTCTGAGCGACCTTCCCGGTCCCGCCCCCGGACGTGGCAGTAGTCTGCAGGCGTCACCGGTGTAGCGGCCGCTGCTTCGCAGAGCCTCGTGACCAGGTGCGTGCGCCCGGACCTTGGGTGACCCGCTGCTGCCCGGAGGCGGGAGGGTGGGCTGAGGCCAGCAGGCCTGGTTGCCAGAGAGCTTCTTGACCAGAATGGAGCGCCCTGGCATAGGCCGGGACTGCCTGCGGTCACACTGAAACCCAGAGGCAGAGCCCAAAACTGCTGATGCCTGTCCCTTCCTCAAGGTCCCCTGCCCCTCTCCTCAGCTGCCTTGGAGCTTCCTTCAGTCCCTATCTGGAATTTTCCCTGGTCTCCTGTCCTGCAAGAGGCTTTACCAGGGTGTGGGAGGACCGCTTTGGGGGTTTCTTTCACTTTCTACCTTGCTCTGTTCTCTCAATTCTGATATGAAAGGCCCCATTTTCGAGTTGTCAGCGTCCGACTTGTCATACGTAGCAGTACTCAATAACTAATAATTGACTATGACGTAGAACTGAATGAATTAAGTAGACGAATGTGTAGGAAATGGAGGAGAGTGAGCGAAATATATGACTGGCTCAGTGAATATGAAACGGAGACATTGGACACACGGACTTTCGACTCTGTTTTTCTCAGAGTTAAGTGTTTCACAATCTCTGTGGTTAATTGAGAGGAGTGTGAGTCTATGTAACTGTTGGTCACTAGACTCCTACACTTTATTATCCACATTGGTGAGATTTGATGTATTTTTGCTTAAAACAAAATATACCTGAACTCTTTCTTGCTTGTGTTTTATTCTTCCCCACTTTTGGTTTTGAGGCATCGTTGTCATCACAATATTTAATGTATTTACAAAGTACAAAGGTACATCTCAAAGAAGAACCATGTCGCTGACTTGAATGTAAATCCAGACATTTCTCTTGAATCTAAGACTATGAACAATGTCTATTTTCCTTAGACAAGGGCTGGCTGAATTGCAGGTGAATAAAGACAACTAAATATGTCACAATGAGGAAAGTAATTTATT
Organism: Grammomys surdaster; assembly: GCF_004785775.1. Taxonomy (NCBI): domain Eukaryota; kingdom Metazoa; phylum Chordata; class Mammalia; order Rodentia; family Muridae; genus Grammomys; species Grammomys surdaster. Next base: position 10,223,097 of record NW_021604565.1, read on the forward strand.
TGTGTGCATGACACCCAAAGAGTGCTTTAATATGGTTGGCCACTGCTATAGTTCTTCTTCCTAGATACCAAGTTCTACAAACAAACAAACAAACAAACAAACAAACAAACAAAAAAATTTTAAAAAGCAGTGACTTTGAAATGCCACTTGATCTCTTTAGATTTTAACTTCACTGTGTGTGTGTGTGTATATGTGTGTGTGAATTTGTATATGTGTGTGTGTGTATGTGTGTGTGTATATGTGTGTGTATGTGTGTGTATATATGTGTGTGTATGTGTGTATATGTGTGTATGTGTGTGTGTATGTGTGTGTATGTGTGTATATGTGTGTGTATGTGTGTGTGTATGTGTGTGTGGGTATATGTGTGTATGTGTGTGTATGTATGTGTGTATGTGTGTATGTGTGTGTGTATGGACCTGCGGTTAACACAGGTATCTTCCTCAAAGGTTTTATTATTTAAATTTTAGAGACAGCACATCTCAGTGGACCTAGGAGCCAGTGATTCAATGAGCACCAGGAATCCACTCATCTCCACCCTGCTAGTGCTGGTGTCACAGACATGTGCCAGTGCACTTGGCTTTGATGTGTGTATTGTTGCCTACTTATTTCAAGTCTATCTGGTAGAGTAAATGTTTTGTTGAGTGAAAAAGACTGATTTTCTCAGGTTCTTCTCCCAAATACCCAGTTGTGGGTTCATGTGTCATTCAGCTATGAGATATCTAAGTTGATATCTATGGTGCTGATCACACACGTTCATTTAAACCTCTTACTTATTTTGCCCTAATAATCCTCACCATAAACCTAAGAGCAAGGTACACTTGAAACTCCTTTTGACCTAACTAGCAGAAATAGTATTTGAAAAATAGGAAGCCAGGACTCAGAGCATAAGCAGACGGGCTCGGACAGTGTCTGCTGGGAAAGCCTGGGTGGTGTGGAAGACTGGTTTCCATGTGGAACATGTACAAAATTTGGATATTGTTTCCATATCCAGTGAACTGAGAATGGGAACCAAGGTGTTGGATTACTAAGGTGGATTTAGTTATTTTATTATTCTAAAAATTATCAGCTAGGGTCATCAAAATGGCTAGTTGGTAAAGGCACATGCTGCTAACCCAACTGAACTAAGTTTAATCCCAGGAACAGACATGGTACGGAAGGAAAGAACTAATGCTGCAAGCTATCCTCTTATTTCCACATAGTCCCCCCCCACACACACAAATTTCAGCCAAATATGGTGACTCACAGTTGTAAGTGTGATGAGAATTGTTATTAGTTCAAGGACAGTCTGAGCAACCAAGTGAGATAGTCTCAAAATAAATCTAAATAAGAATGTTTTGATTCCACTAGGATTTGACACTTTCATCCTAAATGCTCATGCATCCTAATACTTTTACTTATTTAGGGATTTTAAAGTAGGTGACATTGAGGGTTCAGTGACCAGCATTTAAGGGCACTGTACCATGAGATCTAAGCAGTGTGTGTGTGTGTGTGTGTGTGTGTGTGTGTGTGTGTGTGTGATGTGTGTGTCTTTGGTAAGAGGCTGCTTGCCATCCTCCTAATAGGGAACACTAGGGATGTAAAATGGACTTCCAGGACCCTTATAATTAATTGATGAGAGCAAAAAAAGGAGCCTGTAAAATAAGTGGGAATTATTTTGTTTCCTTTTGTCTGCCAGGTTTAGCTTCACGGAAGGCAGAGACCAGTGGTCGGTGCCTGGAAATTTGAGAGCCCTTGCCAATTTGATTTAGCTCAGGAGGCTGGAACTTTCTGCCCTGAGGCTGGTATGATGGAATAGACTTTCCTATTGCTCACAGTATTATGAAAAAATATTTAAGGCAGAAACTTTTATTACTTGCCCTGGAGCTGGAGCTTTAAAATGTACTCTCTCTGCCCCCACTCGTACTTTCTCTAAACCACTTAGCTTTTAAAAACAAACAATCCATTTGTGTGCTTTCCCATTGTGGATTACTATTTTTTTTTTCTTGATTTCTGGGCATGTTTTTCTCTCCTTTATTTTGTCATTTTCTCCTTCCCTTCTTTGCTCCTTCTTTCCTACATCCTTTTATCTCTTCTCAATCTTTTTGTTTTAACACAATTTTTTATTCTGTAGCTCAGTTGCTCAGGAAGTCACTATGTAGCCAAGGCTGCCTTCAAACTTGCTGCAACCAACTGTGCACCTCGGTCTCCCCAGTGCTAGGCATCAGCCAGCCCATTTGGATCTGGGCTCCTTTCTGTAATGTAGCAAAGTAGTAGGATCAACTGGTGCTTCTCCTTAGTTATTATTTTATTCAGCAAACATTGATATCCCAACAGTTTACTGAGTGTGTGCTATATGCAAGGTAAGGAATGGAATACTGAATTTGAGAAGAGAGTGAACTACCACATACTTAATTACACCCAAGTGTACTGCAGAGTGGATGCAGCGGCATGCCTGTAATTCCTGGATTTGAAATGCAGAGATAGAGGATCTCTGCAGTACACTAGCTTCTGTGTTTTCCAAATCTACCCTTGCTGGAAAGCTTTGGGTTCAGTTTTCTTTACTGAAGGTACCTCCACAATGAATAAGATAGAGCAATGAAGGAAGATTCTGGATGTCAACTTTGGGCCTCCATAGGTATGAACACCTTCACATGTACACATGCAAACAAAAACACCCACCACACATACACATGCAAAAAAATATTTTATTTTCATACTGTTACAAGTTGAAGGACCATGAATTTCTAGTTTTCCTGTGTCTGCCCACTGTATGGATGAGTTTACATGTATGGCTGTCTCCTATGTGTCCTTACAGTTAGACTAAGGGCAGTGCCAGGTCTAGACTTGTCTTTCCATTTGCCAACTGAGTTTTATATTGTTCAATGGCCTACTTCTACATGATTGGTAACCAGTAAAGGGAGATAGGTGAATTGAACATGAAAATCATGTTCCATATATTTTAAAATGTATTTAATGATTCTGGGATTCAGTCCCAGATTATCTCATTAATTCTTGATACGCAAGTCTTCACATATTATATGTATGATACACAGTATCACAGGTGTATCTTACCCTAAGCAAATTCTGTACTGATAAGTGTGACTTTTTTTTTTTACTCTGTCACCACTGAATGATTGTTCACTTTATAAAAGGGTTATCAGTATCATAAAAAGGGTCATCTTCTTTGCTGAAGATCAAGTCATAAGACTGTTTCATACTGAATACTCCCCACTGCCCCGAAAGCATCATTTGGGATTCACAGTCTCTAGTCTCTAAATACCATCCTTCATGAGCTTTTGTATCCCATACAGCAGTGCTGGCATTAGGAATCCTCCAGCCACTTCCTCTCCCTAGAGCTCTTGACTCTGGTGGCCTCCAAATACCACCTGCTTTGGTTTTTCACTTGACGTGGTTGGCAGAGTTAGAGAGAACATACAGTAAAAAATTCCAAGGCAAAGCAAGGCTCTGAGATAATAGATTCTGCCATGGACTAAAAGTCAGAGTGTTGTGAGTTACTGTCAGCCATGAGAGCAGAAACAAAGAGTAGGCACCTGAGTTTTAAAGTTTTCATTTATACAAGAAAGATAAAAGTAGCTGCATCTACTTCTGCTCTTTTTTGCAGTAGTCAAGTGCAAAGGTGCTCTTTGTTTGTAAGATACTAGGCTGATGTAGTCATTTCTACAAAGAGCTTGATACTGTGATCACACTAGATTGGTCTTTTCTTTCGATAACAATTTGTCATAGACTTTATCAAGTGTTCTTAGAAATTTGTCCTAATAATAACCCCTTTCTTTTTATCCTATTCTCCCTCTCATTCTTCACTCAGTACAAAACCTTCCAATGCCTTTTCTGCAAAGTTAGATTAACCTCTCTGTTAGCACCTACAAATTGGTAATCTCTTATCCCTTGTTAACAAACTGAAAAAGATGAGAAAAGTTTGCAATTCTGTTGCTGTTAGAAGAGCAGTTATCTGGAAGAGAAAGCTAGTTTCTCCTCTGTGTTCTAAATAAGCTTTTAGTTTCTTCCCCTCACTCTCTGCTACATTTTCCCACTTCCTGGGAGACTAAGTGGCCACTACTCCCACATCCTTCACATCAGCCTGCAACAATGGGTTCTGGGCATTCAAACTCTAGTGATCCTGTGGGCAGCAAGGATTTTTCCAAAGCAAAGGCAATTCCATTAGACTCAGAGTCTTTTCATACTGCTAACAGATATAAACTATAAAAGAGGAGTATTCACGGTCCTTTAAGAATCATCTAGGAGACAGGCCTCCAGACAGACACTCCTTCGAGGAATTATGTGTATTAGATTAACTGAGGTACAATACACACAGTAGTTTGGGCAACACCAATGGGCTGAACTGACCATTTGCCTTAAGCTACACTGTTTTATAACTTTCCATTTCATGATGGACTTCACCCTTGAACTCTAAGTCAAAACAAACCCTTCTTTTATTCGAAACTATCACAGAAAAATAACAAATGCACACATTATTTGCCGATATCCAATTATTTATTTGTAAATGTGTAAAGCAGTGTTAGTGGTGCGTGTGTGTGTGTGTGTGTGTGTGTGTGTGTGTGTGTGCATGTGTGTGTGTGTGTTGGGGAATTCTTGTGGGTGTGAAGGTGAATGTCAAATATTGAAGTTGTATGTTTTCATCAGTGACTATTTTTGCTTTTGAGATGGGGTTTATAACTGAGCCTAGAGCTCACTGACTTGGCTAGACTGGCCAGTAACCAACCATGACCCCCTAGTCTCTGCCTACCCCCAATAGGATTATAAGCATTTGACACCATTCATGGCTTTTTACATTGGTGTTGGGAATCTGATCTCAGGCCCTTTTCATTGTTGCCTTTCGATTGCCCCAAATGGTGGCTGCCTCCTTTAGCAAGATCACGGCTCTAGGAACTTCACACTTTCACTGTACTATATGTCAGACTCAGCCTCCAGCACATTTTCAAAATTGCCATTTCCATGTTCCTGCCTGCAAAGGGCTCCAGTGGCTCTTGTCCAAGTAAGTAGATCTTAACAATGACTCTACATTTCCCCATCTCTTTAATCATAGAACGTTCATTCACCCTTCAGTCCTCTTGTGAGCTAAGGAAAGTTGTTGGTTTTCAGTTTGTTTAGTTCGATTTGCTGTAGTAAGGACAGCAGCAGTGACTTGCAAGCTTTTTATGTTGCAGCTGAAAGTGGAGGTATGGTAACGATGGGTTTAAGTCTTTTGTTTGTTCTTATAAAATGTTTATCTCTACACATGGCTTCTGATTTCTCATCTCTGATTTTATGTTGGCATTTTGGAAGAATGTAGAACATCTTCATCTCCATGACTCTCTTGCTGTGTGCACTAACTACTCTTAATACACGAGAGATATTCATAATGTATACACCCAGCTTGAGGCTTTAAACATTTACATTTTGGAGGGGCTAGATGTATGTCTTAGTGGTTAAGAGTACCTGCTGCTCTTGCAGAGGACTGATGTCCAGTTTCCAGTGCCCATATTGAGTGACTCATAGCCATAAGTAACTCTAGAGGATCTGATGCATTTTTCTGGATTCCAAAAATACCTACAGACATGCATATGTGTGTGTGTGTGTGTGTGTGTGTGTATACACGCACACACATAAAAATAATATCTCAGAAGTTTAACAATTTCTCTTGAGAAAGATGTGTGATAACAGAGAGATAAAGTAAATGCAATATAATAATTGGTAATAATTTTTATATTTTCTACATTTCATATTTTAAGGCATATATTAGTGGCCTAATGGTTACAGATTCCTCATTGTACACTTGTTAATATCCTCTTTCTATGCTTCCAATAAAGCACTGCTTCTTTAGAGATCATCTGTTACAGTGAACTTATCTATTAGCTGAGCTTCTACGCAATCTTTTCTGGGACTGGGAATAACAGAATGGCATTTCAAAAACAGTCAAGATTTTAATTCAGAGAAAGGAACTGGAGCTTGTTTCTAAAAACTACTGAACATTTCACTCCGTGCTTTTTAAAGATGGTGCAAACACCTATTTTTCTAACTCTTTTTCTGAATGCAGTAGCAGGATTGGCATGGGAAGGACTGATGTGTGCCCATGTGGGAAGAAGGTTGCCGCTTTGAAAGCACAGATGGCCCTTTGGATGTGGAAATTTACAAGGCTCAGAGAGCCCTGACACATCTTTAGAAGTTGAGTCCAACAGAATAAATGGGAGGCTGTTGCTGGCTTGGCATTGGAGCCTGTCTGGATCAAACTACACTGTGAACAACTTTTCAAACATTTGCATCAGCATACATGACACTGGATTCTCAAAATGTCCAATTAAACCCTTGTCAATGGAAGAAATGTTTGCTTCCTCAGGGGCTTGGAGGCCTTGGTGGCAGCCTTGGCCTCTGTTACAGAAGCACTTGCAGCTGAAACTCTTGTGAGCTCTTCCTCTCAGGACTTGATCTTGTTGTTCAGAGAAAGCTCCTCTTGAAAGCTGTGGAAACTGTGTCAAACCGTGGGTCATAGAGCCAGGTGAGGTAACTAAAGAAAAACACCCAGGCGACAAGTACTTTCAAACCAAAGAACATTCTAGAGTTTTAATTTCTTTGGATTTTTAAAATTGTTTATGCTTGGAGTGTTTAAGAAAATGATTGCTTCTGAAAAAAAAGAAGAGTATTGACATATTTTAAATATTATAAAAACAAAATTTGTTTTTTTTTCAGTGCTTTAACAAACATTTCCAGAAATATCTGTGGCAATTATGTGTGGTATTTAGCATCCCTGTTCTTGCTGACAGAAATGCTAAATAAGTGTCTGTGATGGGAACGGCAATGAACACAAAGAGAGTAGACGAGCATAAGGACAAGAATCAGGAAACCTTTTGTTTATCTTTGGAAAGGTTGTAATATATTAATGGAGGGGGAGATAAACCAAGTTCTGTATCCTTGTGTAAACTTTCTGATTTCCCTAGGCCCAGTTTTCTAATCAATAAAACAGGTAATATAACATCAAAAGTATCAATAATTGTCATCAGTATTAAATAAAATAGTATTTATTTATTTTTAATTGTTTTATTGGATAAAATATTTACATTTTTATTTACATTTCAGATGTTATCGTCTTTCCCCATTACCCCCACCCAGGAACCCCCTATCCCATTCCCCCCTCCTCCTGCTTCTATGAGAATGTGCCTCCACCCACCCACTCCCACCTCCCGCCCCCGAATTCCCCCACACTGGGGCATCCAGCCTTCACAGGACCAAAGACTTCTTCTCCCACCTATGCCCAACAAGGCCATCCTCCCCTACATATACAGCTAGAGCCATGGGTCCCTCTCTATGTGCTCTCAGGCTGGTGGTTTAGACCCTGTGAGCTCTGGTTGGTTGGTATTGTTGCTCTCCCCATGGGGCCACAAACCCCTTCAATTCCTTCAGTCTTCTCTCTAACTCTTCCATTGGGAACCCCTTATCAGTTCAATGGTTACTGTGGGCATCTTCCTCCGTATATGTCAGGCTCTGGCAGACCTTTAAGGAGACAGCTGTATCAGGCTCCTGTCGGCATGCACTTCCTGGCATCCACATCAGTGTCTGCCTTTGGTGACTGTACATGGGATGGATACCCAGGTGGAGCAGTCTCTGGACGGCCCCTCTTTCAGTTTCTGTCCCACACATTGTCTCCATATTTGCTCCCATGAGTATTTTGTTACTCCTTCTAAGAAGGATTGAAACACCCACACTTAGGCCTTCCTTCTTCATGAACTTCACGTGGTCTGTGAGTTGTATCTTGGGTATTTCGAGCTTTGGGGCTAATATCCACTTATCAGTGAGTGCATGCCATGTGTGTTCTTTTGTGATTGGGTTACCTCACTTAGGATGATATTTTCTAGTTTCATCCATTTGCCTAAGAATTTCATGAAGTCATTGTTTTTAATAGCTGAGTAGTACTCCATTGTGTAAATGTACCACATTTTTTTTTTATCCATTCCTCTGTTGAAGGACATCTGGGTTCTTTCCAGCTTCTGGCTATTATAAATAAGGCTGCTGTGAACATAGTGGAGCATGTGTCCTTTTTATATGTTAGAGCATCTTCTGGGCATACGCCCAGGAGTGGTATAGCTGGGTCCTCAGGTAATGCTATGTTCAATTTTCTGAGGAACCAAGAGACTGATTTCCAGAGTGGTTGTATGTATCAGCTCGCAATCCCACCAACAATGGAGGAGTGTTCCTCTTTCTCCACATCCTCGCCAGAATTTTCTATCACCTAAGTTTTTAATCTTAGCCATTCTGACTGGTGTGAGGTGGAATCTCAGGGTTGTTTTGATTTGCATTTCCCTGATGACTAAGGATGTTAAACATTTCTTTAGGTGCTTCTCAGTTAGTCGAGTTTCCTCAGTTGAGAATTCTTTTTTAGCTCTGTACCCCATTTTTAATAGGCTTAGTTGGTTGTCTGGAGTCTAATTTCTTGAGTTCTTTATATATATTAGATATTAGCCCTGTATCAGATGTAGGATTGGTAAAGATCTTTTCCCAATCTGTTGGTTGCCATTTTGTCCTATTGACATTGTCCTTTGTTTTACAGAAGCTTTGCAATTTTGTGAGGCCCCATTTGTCAATTCTTGATCTTAGAACATAAGCCATTGGTGTTCTGTTCAGGAACTTTTACCCTGTGCCCAAATATTTGAGGCTCTTCCCCACCTTCTCTTCTATTAGTTTCAGTGTATCTGGTTTTAGTGGAGGTCCTTTATCCACTTAGACTTGAGCTTTGTACAAGGGGATAAGAATGGATCAATTTTCATTCTTCTACATGTTGTCCTCCAGTTGAACCAGCACTATTTGTTGAAAATGCTGTCCTTTTTCCACTGGACAGTTTTAGCTCCTTTGTCAAAGATCAAGAGACCATAGGAGTGTGGGTTCATTTCTGGGTCTTCAATTCTATTCCACTGATCTTCCTGCGTGTTTCTGTACCAATACCATGCATTTTTTATCACTATTGATTTGTAATACAGCTATAGGTCAGGGATGGTGATAACCCCAGAAGTTCTTTTGTTGTTGAGAATAGTTTTTGCTATCCTATGTTGTTTGTTATTCCAAATGAATTTGCAAATTGCTCTTTCTATCTCTATAAACTGCTTTAAGTAGAACTTGGTTTTCCTGGTAGAATATTATAAATGCTCAATTCATACTAGTAAGTCTTTGGAGTCACAAGGTTTACCTATTCCTTTTTGATGAAGGAGAGAAGCAAAGGATAGGAAAAATTCCCGATATTTGTTACAATGTGGACCAAAAATTTGGTACTGGGATGGCTGATTGGCATTTCCTTCCTTGGGTGAGAGCTGAGAAACAATGTGTAGATGGGGGTGGGGCTAGGATAGCTTTGAAAAGAAAGAGATACAAACCATCTCATGGTTATAAAATCGTCCTTTCAGTTTTGAAGCGGGGAGCTTTTTCTAATCCTGCGGGAGAGATGGGGTAGGATTTGGAGCTTAAGGAGAGTGGGAAAATTTGCAGCAGCTGCTGTAGGGGAATCTGATAGGTGTCAACTAAAGATAAATATAAGGGTTGTCCAGCAATACAGAGGTTACAGCTGGGGTGAGACACTTAGTTTATAGCAGAGTTTGATATGGTGAAGTGACTGTTGGTGGTAACACTGTGCACCTTGGAGCATGCACAAAGAAAATTCAATTTTTTATTTTCTGAGAAAAGTGAAGAGGATGAGGAGGAAAGCCAGAAGTATTTTTTTAATATAACTTATTTTTCTTTCAAATTGTAATGTATACTCATTCACACAGGGGTTATAAACACAAAAAGACAGGACATGGGGAAGGGGATGACACTGGAGTGTGGGTGTTCGGGGAATACAGATATCTTTCAGAGCAGGGTATCGGCTGGTGAAGATTCAGGGGACAGGTCGCCATGGCTCTGCCTATGATTCACTTGTCCTTACCTAAGTTGGTATTATCTGCCAAGGCTACCTATTTACAAGGCCGATGACTACTCAGGCAGGTAAATTGTCACAAAAACTGCCTGTTTACAGTAGCTCATAGCCATCTGTTTCAGTGTTTATCCACCAAGACCCAAGACTTGGTGTTAGTATACATGTATGACAGGCCTATTACTGATTTTAGGCCTATGACTGATTTTAGGCCTTCAGTGTATAAGCAGGGATGCCCCTGACATCTCCTCCCTTCTCTAAGTATAGAAGGGCTGTGGTGAATCTAATCTTTCGAAGGCAAGGATAGAGGCCTGACCTCCAGTAATTGATGGGGACTTTGTAATGGCTCCGGTCCCCCTGTCGTTGTCCAGTGAGGCATGAGGGCCATACCCGTCCCGATGTCTTTTTCCTGGAGAGGGGATACTTTTGACATCAACCCCTATGCAGTCAGGCTTGTCCTTCAGGGAACCCAGAGAGATATTTTTAACTTTTATTGGTATTCCCTTGCAGTGCTTAGGCTCACAGCCTAAGCAAGAATACAGGTCGCCTGTCAGAGGGGGTTCTGGGTGGCCCCTCTGTGCTTGGTCTAGGGGCGGAAGTCCCTTCTTTTAGGTTGGGTGGAGATGGGTTTTGGGAACACCCTAGATAGAGTAACAACCTCATTTTGAGTCTCGTGGTCCTCCATAGCTAACTTATGATAATGTATCTGAATAGGTTTTGCTACCAAATTATTTATCTGTTGTTTCACAGAGTTAGTCAACCTATTTGAGGCCCAGGGACCAGAAGAAATAAGCAAAAGAACCCAAATAATGGTCCCAAGATGAGAGGAGGTAGGGTTGACAACCTTGGAGAGGCTGAAAACCAATTCTTGTACCAGCACTCATCTTTCTCTTTCTCTCTCTGTCTTTTTTCAGAGCCTTCTCTGACCTTTTTCACGCTCTCTTTAACCATCCCTGTCTTGACTATATAAAGGCAACATTCTTCTATAAGGGTTGTACACAGTCAAGAGCTGTATACAGCCTTTTCTATTGTAATAGAGTAAATCAAGTCCAATAAGGATCTTTGTGATTTTAGGAGGTCTCTTCAGACATCGAAACGAGGGATTTCTTCAGATTAGTGATGTCAATCTCTAGCTGTTTGACGTTCTTGTCAATGGCCCTTCAAAGGTCTGAGTAGTATAAGTTCGGAGGCCACCATCTGGGTTAGAACTTCTAACAGCAGACATCACGGGTGATTCATTTTTACCTGGAAAGGAAAAAGAAGGGAATTCTCAGGGAGATTTCTCTTCCCTGGATGTAAATTGGTATTCATTTTATTTATGGTTGGGCCTGGCTTTGTGGAGGTATCTATTTATTTCATTAATCTTTTTGGTAGCCGATTAGCTGTGCCTTCTGTGGTATCAAACAGGCATATCAATCCTCAGCCCCATAAGGGAACTGGGTCTGGGCCATTCCCTTTAAGGGTAAGAGGGTCTTTCTCCATATCTGTGGCATAGTTTTTATTGGCCTCGGTGATTCCAGAGGCTGTCAGCAGCAGATTTGCCATGAGCTTTCAGTTTTAGAGAGTTAAAAGTGAACAAGGCATGATGGAGAGTGTTTCAGGGGGACTCCTTCTGTGGGGGTACCGTTCCTCCTCTTTTGTTTTTAGAGCCAATTTTTCAGAGTTCTTGTAGAATCAGGGCAGAAGCACCAACAGTCACTCCTTCCACACTAAGACAGTCATGCAGACATTATCTAAAGAAATATAAATCTATATTAATAATCTCTTTTATTAAAGGACTGTTACAGCATAGCCGACAACTAATCAGACCATATAATATATCGATTAATAAAAGCTTCTTCTACTTTTTGGGAGATTACTTCTCTTTTGTCAATTAATTGTTGAGAGAAATTAGGATTTACATCTCTCTTGAGAATATTAAACAGAGACTTAAATTCTTTTGTGGAGAGCTTAAAATAAGATCTTAGCCAGTTAGCATCTCTTAGAGACTTTTGAAAATAATATGAATTAAGTAAACTCTCTCTCTTTTTTTGACCCTTTATCTGTTTTTTAAATGGGTATTTTACATATTTACCTTTCTATGTTATCTCCTGTCCCATTCTCCCTCCAAATACCTTATCCCATACCCCTCCTCCTTTTTTTATGAGGGTGTGC
>NW_021604565.1:10240142-10279161 GCF_004785775.1 Grammomys surdaster
GCTGTGGTGAAATAAGGGATGGGTAAACATAACTGCAAAAGAACACCACGGGGCTCCTTGTCATACTTGAATATTTTGCATTCTGCCTGTCTTGATGGCAGTATTCGGCTTTGGATATTATACTATAGTTTTGCAAAATTTTACCCTGGAGAAAACTTTAGGGAGGATTCATGAAGTCTCTCTGTATTCTTATGTGTGTGTCAGTGTACAGTGATCTCAAGATAAAACCAGATTAAAGTTGAACATGTAGCTCAGTGGCAAATAACTTGCCTAGCATGTGTGAAGTCCTATGTTAAATCCTTCTACATTAACAATAAAATCTCTGAAATCTAACAATAAAAAAATCAACCTGTGCAGTGTGCTTAGGTACAATTTCCTTCTAGTAGCTGCCTTTTAAATCTTCTAGCTACGGACACACTAGCTTATAAACATTTATTCTGAAATCCTTCTAGTACTTCAGTGGCTAAAGCTATTAGTAATGTATAGGGACATACAAACTGGACTGCATACAAACGTGCATTTACCTGTGCGTGTGCACGGGGAGCACGTGTAACCGTGTCTACCACTGCAGGCACGCCTCTCCTCCTTCACTGTTTCTAATGCTCTGTTATAAATTATATGGAACTGTAGTGCAAAGTGGCATTTGTAATCCTCTTCAGCTCTCAACTTGCCAGAAAGAATATCCTCTCTTGGGATCTGTAGCTTTACTACAATACCAACTATTGTACTGTCAAAGCCACATAGATTATACAAAACACAAGAAAAAGAAATGGTCTAGCTAAAATTTGGCAGCTGCAACAAGGAACTTATCAGTTTGAAGTTTGTTGCAATACATTGCACTTCAAAGAGTATTTCTCCCGGCCACCCTAGTGTTTGGAGTGAGTGAAGGATCATGAAGCATCTGCAACTCATTTCCAAAAGATACAGAAAAAAAAAGAACACTCTTGTTAACATTCTCTTGCTTTGTACTTACAGAGAACAGAAAGGTTGAACATTTCTTCTTCTTCCTAGTTTTCCTTTAGTCTGCATGTAGGATCGTTTTGAAAGTCTGTTTTTATATGTGTTTGAATTTGAGGAAGAATTTAAAACTTGAGACAGCTAGGAAGTGTTTATGTTGAATGCACTAATAGAGTTTCCTGGGAGTTTACAGAAATACATATCCTATAGGTGCTCATGCTTTAAAGCATTCTTACAGAGTTAGGTGGAACAGGTTAGGATTTCCTGTGTAAAAGGGCCAGGTAATTGACTTGGAAATTTCCACCAGCAGCTTACTATGTACAAAAACTATAAAGACAAAAATAAAACTTAATGAGCTTTTTCCATTTGTCAAAGTGCCTTTATCACAGAATATGAAGCAGTAGCTAGCAGATGCTTTGTGCCGTGAAAAGGTTTTGTCATTACACCAAAGTCACACAAAGGGAGGATGTACTTGGGGACTGTATTGTCAGGCACTGTATAGTGGGCCTGCCACCTACTACATGTCCCATGCTGTGCTTGGTATTGAGAATACAGCAATGAAGAGAACTTGGCATTCATGCCTTCATGGAGATTGTACTTTAGATTGTGAACAAATGGAATAAATGAATGCATTAATTTGTGTGTATGTATGTATGTGTGTATGTATGTATGTATGTATATATGTATGTATATATGTATGTATGTATGTATTGTATGTGAATGCATGTGTGTGAAATGCATATAAACAAAAATGTGGACAAGCAAATATATGCATGTACATGTGTGGTGTGTGTGAATATGTGTGTGTAAGATAAGCTATCTGTGTGCATAAGTATGTGGAGGAGTGGAAAGAGACTTTTTTGTAATAAAAACTTAATCTGCTTTCTAAATATTAATTATTCCAGTAGATACAATGAAACTTATTATAGAGTATAAGTTACAGTAGGTATTATAATGTATCAATCATTGTCATGGTGTATTAAAAGGTTCAATATGGCAACATACCTATATATCTTAAATCACAATTACTGCACGAAGTAGTTGGAAAGATGTCTTAACTAGAGCTGAATTTTTATATATTTCTGAACTTTTTAATTCTTTACTTAATGATGTTGTGCATAAATTAGCTGTGTGGTTTATTTATACTGTTTAATGAATGTATACATCTACATCTCATTAACGTCAGATCTACATAGCAGAATAGTGTAGTGAGATGATATCTCTAATGTATAAAACCAAGTGTCAAAGTAAATGTTTTTTGTTAGGACATCCTCCCTTAGGAAATGGTCATGGGGAGTTTAAACAATGAAGAACTATTTTTTTAAATTAATTAATTATTTATATTTTTAAATTCCAGAATTTATTTTCCAACCACTCCTACCCTCTGACTGTTCAACATCCAATAACTCTTCCCCACTCTCTTGTCTCTACGAGGCTGTCCCCACTCCCCCACCCCCACCCCACTACCTGGGGCTTCCAGTCTCTTGTGGGTTAGGTGTATCATCTCTGATTGAACACAGACATGGCAGTCCTCTGCTGTATATGTGTTGGGGGCCTCATATCAGCTGGTGTATGCTGCCTTTTTTGGTGGTCCAGTGTTTGAGAGATCTCAGGGGTCCAGATTAATCGAGACTGCTGGTCCTCCTACAAGGTCGCCCTCCTCCTCAGCTTCTTTCAGCCTTGCCCTAATTCAACCACAAAGGTAAGCAGCTTCTGTCCATTGGTTGGGTGCAAATATCTGCATCTGATTCTTTCAGCTGCGTGTTGTATCTTCCAGAAGGCAATCATGATAAGTCCCTTTTTGTGAGTGCTCCATAGCCTCAGTAATAGTGTCAGGCCTTGGACCTCCCTTTGAGCCGGATCCCACTTTGGGCCTGTCTTTGGACCTTCTTTCCCTCAGGCTCCTCTCCATTTCCATCCCTGTAGTTCTTTCAGACAGGAACAATTATGGGTAAGAGTTTTATCTGTGAGACAGCAACCCCTCCCTCATTTGATGCCCTGTCTTCCTGCTGGAGGTGGGCTCTATAAGTTTCCTCTCCCTACATTTCATCTCAGGTCCCTCCCTTTGAGTCCTGAAAGTCTCTCACCTCCCAGATCTCTAGTGCACTATGGAGGGTTGGCTTCCCCCCCCCCCCCCACCTTCTACCTCCCTAGGTTCCCTGTTTTCATTCTTTCTGCTGCCCCTCATGGCTTCAGTCCTTTTCCTTCACTCAGTACCAGATCGGATTCCCCTCTCCCCCTAAACTCTGTATACTTTCCCTCCCAGATACCTCCATCCCTCCTCACTTGTGATTGCTTTCTTTTCCCAAGTGGGACTGAGTTGTCCTCATTTGGGCCCTTCAGCTTGTTGACCTTTTTGAGTTCTGTGGACTGTATCTTGGGTATTCTTTATTTTCACGGGGCTGATACTCACTTATTAGTGAGTACATACCATGCATGTCCTTTTGGGTCTGGGTTACCTCACTCATGATGATATTTTCTAGTTCCATCCATTTGCCTGCAAAACTCAGGACGTCCTTGTTCTTAATAGCTGAGTGGTATGTTATTGTGTAAATGAACCACATTTTCTGTATCCATTCTTCTGTAATGGGACATGAGTTGTTTCCAGCTTTTGGCTGTCACAAACAAGGCCACTATGAACACAGTGGAACACGTGTCCCTATGACATGGTGGGTCATCTTTTGGATATATTCCCAAGAGTGTTATTGCTGGGTCTTCAGGTAGATCTATTTCCAATTTTCTGAGGAGCATGTAGATTAATTTTACAGAGTGATTGTACCAGTTTGCAATCCCACCAGCAATGGAGGAGTGTTCCTCTTTCTCCACATCTTGCCAACATGTGTTGTCACCTGAGGTTTTGATCTTAGCCATTCTGATTGATGTAAGGTGGAATCTCAAGGTCATTTTGATTTGCATTTCTCTGATCACTAAGGAATTTGAACATTTCTTTAAGTGCTTTGCAGCCACTCAAGAGTTCTCTGTTGTGAATTCTCAGTTTACTTTTATAACCCAGTCAGCACACCTACATAAGAAATATATCCCCACCTCTCTATAAATGTGGTTCTCACTCTGTGAGTCATGACCCCTTTAGGATTGCATATTAGATATCCTACATATCAGATATTTCTATTATAATTCATAATAGTATCAAACTTACAATGAAGGAACAATTAAATATTTTCATGGGGTAGGACCTGTATTAATGTTTTGCAAATTTAGGAACATTGTCTAAAGCATTATGAGCTAGATAAAGGTCAAGAGCATGCTGTTCAGCTGCACACATTCACTTTACAACTTAAAGTAGTTGTTCTAAAGAGGAGAGAGATTCACATCAAACATAAAAACAAAATTTTCGTTTATCCTCCTTGAAAGAGAGAGGAAGCATTCCCTTCCCATTCTCTCATAAAACTTTCGGAACTTTATTTTTGTATTGTTTTGGGTGAAATATTAAATGACTTTGAAAAACAGTTTATCCTTTGATGTAACGGAAGAGAAAATCCTTTTGATGTTTGGGAATGGATTTGCTTAATAACAAAATAATTCAAAGGTCTTTAAAACAGAACAAGTGAATTTTTGTCATTATTTTGGACTCTTATAGATCATAATCATTCTGAACGTTAAATAATTGATATTCTTAAGGGTTGAGTTTCATCTGCCTGTCCCATGAAGGGAATATCTTAAGAAGAATAGACATACAGTGCACATTTGTTGGAGAAATTAAGAAGATAAAATAATTGTATAAAGGCTTTTACAGTTTCATTTTTCTGCTTTGCCATCCTCAGCACATTGCCTCTTCTTCATGGTTATTTCTTTCTGGTTGTACTTACAGGCAAAACTTACCATGTAGCTGTATCAAGAGACAGGGAAAATGCTGTCCTATGTCTCTCCCTCCTCCCCCCTCTTGCTATTTTTCTTCTATTTCTTCCTGAGAACGGAGAAACAAATATATCCCTTGTGGCTCATTGGCCAGAATTGAATCACATGTTCAAACTAAAATCAGTCAATATCTAGTGATGTAGATTCAGAAAAACTTGTAGAGACTAACTGATGATTACTCTCTAAGCTTGAAATCCCATCGTGCTGGTGATAGAGTCTCTCACAGCTCTGTCAGGAGAGAAGCTGGAAGCGTGGAGTCATGTTGCTCCTGTTACTGTGCCAGTCTCTGGAAGTAAGGTCAGGGAATTGGTGTAAACATACCAACTACAAGTTTTCTCACCCCTGCCCTTGATCTAACATTTTTAAAGTAAATTTTTGAGAATTTCATACATGAGTACTACATTTATATTATTTATACCCATATCTTTCCTCTTCCAACTTCTCCTCTGCCCCTCAATTATTTCTCAAATTAATGTTCTTTTCTTAATTATATTAGTTACATATGTATGTGTGTGTATATATTTTATGTATGTATAAACTAATGAGTCATTTAAATGCTCATATGAACATGTCTTTGGGTCTTATCACTAGGTATGGGATAGTCTATCAAGAAGCCTGTCCCCAGGGTTGATTCTTCCTCCCTCAGCATCATTAATAGTAGCTCTTCTTCTCATTTTTTTTATCTATAGAAAACTGTATGTTAAGGCTCCTAACATATTTATTAAATATTGTTACTGTAATTATTACTTGTTTTGGTCTTAGGTATTTTAGTTCTATATAATTACTGTCATGTACTTAATAATAATGTTTGGGCAAGTGGTTTGCTACAGATATGACAGGGGTCTCATATTATAGTGGACTGACAATCCCTTTGTCAACTGACCTTGTCATAATCATTATATCATAGAGAAATATATTAATCACATGTCTGTGTGATGCTGCTCTGAACAAGCTCTCAGTGCTGCCAGTCATACAAAAGTATACCATATGCAATGATGCATGCCATTTAATACCTGACAAGGATAATATAGGAGTAGTTACCTTACTTCTATATGTATTTATTACACTATAGTTTTATCATTAAAGTATAGCATATCTCCATTTATTAAAGAAAGCTTGTCGTAAAATAGTATGTCATGCTATTTTGGAGGCAGCCTTATATATCTTGTTTATTGAATATCATGATTTCTGTGTTTTATTAATATCATATTATCTTATTTATCACAGTCCTGTGAGTAATAGGCTATTGAAAGTGTACACGCATGCACACACACACACACACACACACACATACACATTTAAACTCTAGGGAGAAAACATATATTTGCCTTGTGGGATTTTTTTTTTATATTCGTACAGCTTTAGTACTTTCATCTATACTGTATTGTCTTAGCTTTTGAAAATATGGCTTTCATATCTGACTTGTTATTTAACCTCTGTTACTTGCTTTCTTATGTACCAAGTTAAAGTCAGACAATCTCTTTTTGCCAGTTCATGCACCTATTGCCATAGGTCCTAACAAAAAATTGTTAGTCTTTCCTATCAGGGTGAAACATTTACTTTGAAGAAAGATGGCTTTTTCCCTTATCCCAAATCTGTATCTGTAGGTGCTCGTTTCACCTCTCTTTTCAACTCTGAGTTGTGACAAGGTATACTGTTTATCCAGTGCAGTGTGAAATGATATCTGCCTGGCCCAACAATGCTGTAATTCTTGCTTAGTCTCCCCGAGCTGTGGAAATTAGAAAAGGCTGGTATTAACTTATTTTTCCCTATGGCTCCAGAGTCATCTTATGAATTCCTGTTTCTATAATATATGCATGACTTACATCTGTAGTCGGTTGTAAAGTGTGGAGTGAAATGTCCTACCAGCAACTTCCACTCCAAATCTAGATGACAAACAAAATTGCTTCTGGAACACAAGATTCTACAAAGCAATATCTATGAAGGAGACATTGTTATATGTGTGATATGTCTACCACAGTGTCTATTTTATAATGGCATCTCAGAGAATATTTTCTGAACAAAAGAATAAATATTCAGAAGCTGCTACTACTGGTTTCCTCAGGCTGCCTTGAACTTAAAATGGTGGCTTAAAAGAACAAATATTTATTCCTTTACAGATACAGAAGGCAGAAGTCTTAAATCATAATGCCAGCAAGACTGGCATCTTTCTAAAGGAGAATACTTCTTTGCCTCATTTAGCTTTTGGTGGCTCCAGACATTCCTTGGTTTGTTGTTTTACTGCCAATTCCAATGGCTCCCTTATTCTTTCATGGCTGCAGCTGTTTGGATGATTATGACCACCATAGGCTCACACATTGCATCTGGTTCCTAGCCTGTGGAATTGTTTTTATTGAGGATGGGAAGTGTGGCTTTATTAGAGGAGGTGTGTCATTTGGTGTAGGGTGTGAGGTTTCAAAAATTCATGCCAGGGCCAGTCTCTTTCTCTCTGCTTCCTTTCAGATAAGATATAAGTTTTCAGCTACCATGCTTCCTGACGTGATGTTCATTGACTCACTCTCCAAAGATGTAAACAACTCCCTAATCATATGCTTTCTTTAATAGGTTCTTTGATCATGGTGTTTTCTCACAGCAATAGTAAAGTCACTAAGGCAATGGCTTGTCTCCCTCTCTTCTCTGTATTTTCTCTACCACAATCTCTTGTGAGCATTAATGTCACTCAATTTAGACACCAGTATGTATCCCAGGATGTCCTATTCTTAAGCTCTGTAGCATACTTATTTTTCAAAGGTCTTTTAAAATAAGATTATACCTGATAGGTACTGAGTCTTACGATATGAACATTGTATTTTTACATGCCCCTATTCCACTGAAGAACTCTGTCTACTTATGGTGTCACCTCACTCAGACACTTAGCATATATTTACAGAGTATTTCCTCAGTGTTCTAGGACTTTCAGAGTACTGACTGTCTTACCCTTTCCTTTAGATATTTATACTTTAATTTATAATTCATGAACTATATTCACTCAAACTTTAAGTTAAAACAAAAAGTAAGTGGAAGCATCTTGGTCACTGTTGTAAAACGTGTTTGCTGGAATTATTTTGGGGATGATGCTTAGCTTGGGTAGAAGTCAGCTACTAAGGTCCTTAGATAGAATAATGCTGGTATAGCAAGCAAACCCATTGAGGGTTATGCATATGAAAAACTATATTCTGTGCAAAGTGATCCTTTCTTTTTACTCAGAAATATCAGTAACATGATAGAAAACAGAATGAAAATTTGGTTGAATGAATCATCAAGAATCATCAAGGAAACACTGCATTTTGCAGAACCAGTTCCTGGCATTAAAGCAGAACCACATGAGAGGAATGCCTGTTATTTCCATGTGGTCATTGCTAACCCCCAAGGTTTCCCCTTTGAGGGAGGAACTTTTAAACTTGAACTTTTCCTTCCAGAAGAATACCCAATGGCAGCAACTAAAGTATGCTTCATGATCAAAATTTATCATCCTAATGTAGACAATTTGGGAAGAATATGTTTAGATATTTTGAAAGATAAGTGGTCCCCAGCACTACAGATCTGCACAGTTCTGCTGTCAATCCAGGCTTTGTTAAGTACTCTTAATCCAGATGATTCATTAGCAAATGATGTAGCCGAGCAGTGGAAGACCAAGGAAGCCCAGGCCATAGAAACAGCGAGAACATGGGCTAGGCTGTATGCCATGAACAATATTTAAGTCGATCAGATCATCAAGTGTACGTCACTTCTCCTGTTGTGCCAAGACTTCTTCCTTTTTTGTTTGCATTTTATGGAAACAGTCTTAGAAACATTACAGAATAAAAGCCCAGGCATCTTCATCTTTGGTGACTACGTGCACATTAGCAAATCTGTCTTGTCCTGATTCACTGTTGTGAAGCATGAGCAGAGGCTAGAAGTATCATCAGGGTTGCTGAGAGATGTTGAGAAGCAGGACTCTCTGCTTTGACTCCTTCTCCATTATTGTTAAAGTACAAGGCACTGTGAATGAAGGTAGTTGTCAGGGTTAGCTGCCAGGGGTATGGGTGTTTTTTATTTTATTGTTTTTTAGGGGGAAAGTAGTTTTATTTTAAATGCAGATAACCAGTTTTTTAGAATATGCTCTCTATCCAAGTCTAATCTTTGATGCTGTAGATGGACAAGCTTGATTGTCTGAACCAAAATAAACATCACAGCCCTCACTAATAACATTGTGATTTCTCTGTCAAGTGTAGATTCTCTGTCCCCCACCTCCACCCTCAAAAGAAAAAACTTGTGACCATTTTATATGACTTGTCTGGAAACTTCTGTAAATCTTTAGTAAAATATTTTTTGTTATTAAAAAAAGAAAAAGAATGAAATTGGCAAAGGTGGAAATGTGTCTTAGATATTAGGACAGCCTAGGCTGCAAAGGCTTCTAATGCAAAGGAATGTTTATGACCTTTGTTGGAAGTGACTCATAGGACTGTCCTAAATAAGGCTGATGTGCATTTTAAAAGGATGGGCCTTTATAGACTTGGGATTTTTACTAGAATTTTAGACCTTTCATTATCTTTGGAACTAATTTTTAGCCAGAGTTTTTTATGTTTGTACGTCACTAAATCCAAATGAAAATTGAAACACAGGGTAAATATGAGGCAATTAGATAGACCTTTTATTGCAACATATTAACTGTGACTTTTCTTATTTACCTTAGAGTTGGTAAGTATACCAAGATAAGGATAAGGATAAGAGAGTATCAAATGCAATTATTTTGAAGTTAGCTGCAAATAATTGGTGTCAGATGGTTCTACATAAGTCAGTAAAAGTTTGTCAAGTTGTCTTTAATACTATAACTACTACAACTACCACAACTATGACAGTAGCCCCCCACCCATACCCAATAGCCCACCACCCATAATTGACAAAAGATTTAAAGAGAACCAGGTAGGATGCTTATAGACTTTCTCCTCTCTCTCAGTTCCTCCAGATATAAACCCTCAGTTTTGTCCTTAGAACTTCAATAGAAACCCAGCTGCAGCTTTCCTTCCCTGTCTACGTCTCCTGTGCATCCCACAGACAAGCCTCTCCTAAACTACCTCCCCCTTCTCCTCACTATATCCCAGTCTCCAACACCAGCAGGCCTTCTGAGTGACCTACCAGCTGACCAGGCAACACACAGCTGTCACATTCATCAAAAATCCTGAGAGGACACAGAATCCAAAGAACAAAATACCCATCTAACAAAGACAAATCCATGATTTAGCACCTAGACCTATAACCATTCCAAACACAGATGCCTAGATATGAACATAATCAACAACAGTGAGGGAAATATGTCTCCATTAGAGTCCAGCTATTCTACCATAGCATGTCCTGACTATTTCAACATAGCTGAAACAAGAAAAAGGCCTTAAAACCAGATATATCAAGGTGAGAGAGGTTTGTAAAGAAGACAAAAATAAATCCTGCAAAGCCAAGAAAATACCAACTGTTTAAGAAAATGAAAAAAACTTCAAGTCCTGAAAATGGAAATAGAAACAATAAAGAAAACAAAAACTGAAGGAATTCTGGAAATGAAAACCATAGGAATACAAATAGTAACTACAGAGTCAAGCTTCACCAACAGAATAAAAGAAATGGGAGAGAGTATCTCAGGAATTGAAGGTATTTGTGATGGTTTGAATATGCTTGTCCCAGGGAGTGTCACTATTTGGAGGTGTGGTCTCCTTTGAGTAGGTGTGTCACTGTGGGGATGGGCTTTAAGACTCTTGTTCTAGCTGCCTAGAAGCCATTCTTCTCCTGTCTGCTTTTGGATGAAGATGTAGAACTCTCAGCTCCTCCAGCACATCCCTGCCTTGATGATAATAAACTTAGCCTCAGGACCTGTAAGCATACCCCAGTTAACTGCTATCCTTTAAACAAGTTGCATTGGTCATGGTGTTTGTTACAGCAGTAAAACCCTAACTAAGACAGTACAATAGAAGTAACAGATACATTGGTCAAAAAAAAATTAAATCTAAAAATTTCCTGACACAAAGCTTCCAGGAGACCAAACCCACAAATAATAGGAATAGAGGATAGAAAATAATCCCAGTTCAAAGGCTGAGAAAATATTTTCAACAAAGTAGTAGAAAGAAAAATTTTCCTAACCTAAAGAACGAGTTATCTATAAAGATACAAGAAACATACATACACAGGGATTTTTTTTCTACAGACAGGTCAACCAGACAAAAAAGTAAATAGAGAGATACTAGAGTTAGGAGACATTATAAACCAAACGGCCCTAACAGATATTTACAGAGTGTAGGAGGAGCTAAGGTGGGAGGAGTAAGGAGAGGAAAAGGAAGAGGAGGAGCTAGAGAGGGCTGAGATGTAGAAGGATGAAGAGACACTCAGGTATGGAGAACAGCTACAGGTAACAACTTATATTTAGGTTAGCTAATTGGGAAACACCTCTAATTGTATGGGCATGTTGTTATTGAGCATTACCAAACATATAAAGCCTTTGATTAATATTTAAGCATTGGAGTCTCATTTTCCTACCAGGAGTATGTGGATGGCGAGATAGTCTGGGCAATGCCCAGCCTTGCAGAGACAGCATGAAAGATTGGCAGAGCCATCTCCCACACTGGCGTCTCATGGGTGGCAGGGCTGGTGTTTCTGGCTGGCCGTTTCTAGCTGCAGTGCCTATGTGGCCTCTGGCCACTGAACATGGTGGCTGAGCTAGGCAGAGCCTCTGCAGCTTAGAGAGAGGGCTTGACTAGCGGCCATTTTAAATAATTACTTCAACACAGAGAATTTCACCCAAACACAAAATAATATACTTTTATCTCAGCACATCATGGAACTTTCTCCAAAATTGATCACAAAGCATATCGCAACAGATGGAAGAAAATTGAAATGACTCCTTGCATCCTATTCACCACAAATTAAGGATACCAATAACAACAGAAACAACAGAATGCTTGCAAACTCATGGAAACTGAACAACTCTATGCTAAATTTAAAAAATAGGTCAAGATCAAAATAAAGAAATTAAAGACTTTTTAGAATACAATGAAAATGAATAAATAGCATACCCAAGCCTATCAAACAAAATGAAAGCCATGCTACAAGGAAAGTCCATAGCACTAAATGGTTACATTAAAAAAAAAGAAAAAAGAAAAAAAAAAAGGAGAGAACTACTTAACAGCATACCTGAAAGCTCTAGAAGAAAAGAAAATAAGCACACTCAAGAGGAGTAGAAGGCAAAAAATAAGCTGAGGAATGAAATTAATGAAATAGGAACAAAGAGAATAATACAAAGAACTATTTCATCAATGAAACAGAGATGATTCTATGAAAAAATCAGCAAGATAGACAAACTCTTACCAAACCTTACTGAGAGATGGAGAGAGGATGTCCAAATTGACAAAATCAGAAATGAAAGGTAGATGTGACTTCAGACACTGATAAAATCCACTGAATGATAAGAACGTTTAAAACCTGGAACTCTACAAAATTGGAAAATCTAAAAGAGATGGATAATTTCCTTAATAGGCAACCCATATCAAAGTTAAATCAAGATCAGATAGAAAGTTTAAATAAACCTATAATCCCTAGTGAAATAGGAGCAGTCATTAAAATTCTGCCAGCCAGAATGAGGGGTGTTTCTGACTCTTTTGCCTGCCTTTGGGGCCTTTTCTTCTCTTACTGGGTTGAATTGTCCAGCATTGATATGAGGGTTTGTGCTTATTCATATTGTAACTTGTTATGTGATGTTTAGTTGATACTCTTGAGAGGCATGATCTTTTCTGAAAGAAAACTGAGAAAGAGTAAATCTGGGGAAAGGTGAGGTTGAGAAGGAAATGAGAGAAGTGGAGGGAAGGGAAACATCGATCAGAATGTATTACATGAAAGAGAAAAATATTCTTATAACCAAAGCCAAAACAAAACAATACCAACCAAACAACCAAACAACCAAACAACAACAACAACAAATACGAACTGAAACAAAACAAAACAAAAAAACCAAAACCAAAACAAAAAATCTATATTATTAATTATTTTTTAAAAAAATCCTAGTATGGGGTTCCTACCTGCCTTAGACCATTATGTTCCCAGATGAAACACACACACAGCTTTTATATTTTAAAATATGCCTTATGCAGCACAATAGATGGGCAACTGCCTATCCTCCATGTTGTTAGAATCTGCCTTCCTATCTATAATCCCAAGCCATTTACTGTGTTCCATCTGGGCTGTTCTCAACTCCAACTAGCCAGCTCTCTGGGTCATATTCTCTTGGTCCCTAGTTCATAGTGGTTCTAATTTCCTCTCTCCCGTATGTTCATCTCTTTGTCCCATGATGGCTCTTCTCTCTCTACCTCTCTGCTCCTTCTTCTAAATCCAACAAAATTCAACTCCACCAATTTCTCTTCCCCCCCAGCTATTAGAAGTTGGCATCTCTATTCACCAGTCATGATCAATTGGGGACAAGGTCACTCAGTGTCTTACATCTTTGGGGCAAACAGCCTTGGGGGCTCCAAGTTAGCATTAGAATACAAACAGCATTAGGCCAACCCACTATAACCTCAAGGCCAGATGGTTTTAGTGAATTTTTCCAGACTTTCAAACAATAGTTAATGCTAATACTCTTCAAGTTATTCCATAAAATAAAAACTGAAGGACCATTGCCCAGTTCATTTTATTAGGCCAGTTAACCTGACACCCAAATCACACAGACTCACCAAAGGAAGGGAGTTATAGACCATCTTCCCTTATGAACACAGATGCAAAAATACTCAAATAAAATACTTCAAACCAAACCTAAGAACACATAAAAAAAAATCATATACCATGATCAAGTAGTCTTAATCCCAGAGATACAATATATGGAAATTCAATATATGAAAATCAGCCAAATGTAAACTACCATATAAACAAACTTAAAAAAAAAAACATGATCATGCCATTAGATGCAGAAAAGGCCTTTGACAAAATCCAACACCCTTTCTGCTAAAAACTCTGGAGAGACTGGGAACACATGGGGCATATATAAACATAGTAAAGGCAATTTACAGCAAGCCTGTAGTTTAAATCAACTCAAATGGAGAGAAACTCAAAGCAATTCAAATAAAATGAGGAACAAAACAAAGTTGTCCATTCTTTCCATGTCTATATAGTACTTGAAGTTTTAGCTAGAGCAGTAAGTCAACTTAAGGAAATCAAAGGGATACAAATTGGAAATGAAGAAGTCAAAGTGTCTTTATTTGCAGATGATGTAATTTCACATATGTTACCTTAAAAATTCTATTGGGAAACTCCTATAGCTGATATACATTTTTAGCAAAGTAGCTAAATACCAAATTAAATCACAAAAATCAGTTAGACATACTCTATACAAAGAACAGATTGTCTGAGAATAAACCAGAGAAATATCACCTTTCATAATAGCCTCAAATAAGTAAAATATCTTGGGGTAACTTTAACCAAGCAAAGGAAAGGCTTGTAATAAAAATTCAAGTCTTTAAAGAAAGAAATTGACAAATCCATCGGAATATAGAACAATCCTCCATGCTCATGGATCGTTAGGACCAGCACAGTACAAATGGCCATGTCACCGAATGCAATATACAGATTCTTCATCAAAATCTTCATCAAAATCTCATTCTTTACAGACCTTAGATGAAAAATTCTTAACTTCATTTGGAAAAACATAAAACCTAGAATAGCTAAAACAATCTTGAACAATGATGGAATTTCTGAAGGTATCATCATCCAAAATTTCAAGTTGTACTACAGAGATTTAGTAATAAAAAATTAAACAAAGCCAAAAACATGGTAATGGCATAAAAACAGACACATTGAGCAGTGGAATTGAACAGAAGACCCATGCATACATTAAAATGCATATGGATACCTGATTTTTGGTAAAGAATCCAGACATATACAATGAAAAGAAAACTTGTCAACAAATGGTGCTGGTAAAAGTGGACATCTGTATGTAGAAGAATGCAAATAGATCCATACTTATTACCCTTCATCAAACTCAAGTCAAAGTAGATCAAAGACCTCACAAAACCAAATACATTGAAACCAATAGAAGAGAAAGTGGGAAATAATATTAAAGCATTAGCACAGGGAATGACTGTCTGAACAGAACACTGATATCTCAGGCACTTAGATCAACAATTAATAAATGTAACCTCATGAAACTGAAAAGCTTATGTAAAGCAAAGGACACCACTAATTGGACAAAGCTGCAGACTACAGAATGGGAAACAATTCTTCCCATGTCCACATCTAATAAGAGACTAATATCCAAAATATATAAAGAACTCAAGAAACTAGATATCAATAAACCAAATAATCCAATTAAAAATGGGATACAAATATAAACAGAAAATTATCAGTGGAGGAATCTCAAATGTCTGAGAAACACCTAAAGAAATGTTCAACATCCTTAACCATCAGAGAAATGTAAATCAAAAGTATACTGAAGTTTCATCTTGCACCTGTCAGAATGGCTAAGATCAATAAGACAAATGGAAGCTGATGTTCACAAAGTTGTAGATCAAGGAGAACACTCCCCAGTTGCTGATGGGAAGGCAAACTTGTACAGTCACTATGGAAATCAATATGGTGACTCCTCAGAAAGTTGTCAATTGATCTACTTCAAGACTCAGCTATGCCACTCTTTGGTATATACCCAAAGGACACTACATTCTTACCACAAGAACATTTCCTCAGCCGTGTTCATTGCAGCTTTATTTATAATAGCCAGAAACTAGAAACAACCTAGTTGTCCCTCCAGTGAAGAAATGATAAAGAAAATATGCTACATCTACACAATTGATATTACCTGCTTTTTTTTTTTTAAGACACTATGGAGTTTGCAGATAAATAGTCAGAACTAGAAAAATTTTTTTTCAGTGTGGTAACCCAGACCCAGAAAGATAAATATGGTATGTATTCACTTATAAGTGGATATTAACTGCTACGTAAATGATAACAAGACTAAACTTATAGATGCAGAGAAGTGAGGTAAAAAGAAGGGGCCTAGTTGGGACATGCGGATCTCCCAGGGAAGAAGAAATGGAATGGATTTTACAGGTTGATTGGGATGGGGATGGGAGTGGGAGGGGTCAAGTTGGGAAAGGGGAAGGTCACTTGATGTGTAAGAGTGGGAAAAAATGGCTAGAATTAGGGGGCATTTGTGGGAAGTTGTGGAAAGCTAGTGCAGTGGAAACTTTATAGAATTTATGAGGGTGATCCTAGTGAGGGCACTTAGTAAAGGGGAATAAAACATCTCAACTTATCATCTCTTGTAGGCAGGCAAGACTCCCAGTGGGAGGACTGGATTACTTTCAGTTGAGTTGTTGACTGATAGAGTCCTATAGAAATCTGCAAACAGTCCACGTTGATGCTAGGACAGAGGGTTGTTCTCCACAAATTAACAGTGGATCCCCATTGCCAAGAATAATATCCATAGAACTCATGAACAGGGAGAAGTCAAGCTGGTGCCTACATGGAGCTATCACCTCTACATTCGTTGTTTTGGTGTGAGAAGGTACTCTGCCATCTTCTGTGAAAGAAACATGGACACCAACCCAGCCACAAAACCTTTGACCTACAATGTGTCCTGTCTGCAAAATATGCTAGGGCAATGGCGGCTCATAAGTTGTGGGAGTAAGCAACCAATGTTTGATTTGACTTAAACCCAATTTCATGAGAAGGAACCCATACCCAACACTACTTGGGTAACCAAGAGCCACATTCTAAATAGCTTACAGACCTGGAGTCCAAATATGAAGTCTTTAAAATCAATAAAATGATTATTAATATCATTCTGCTATACTCATATATCAGTGTCTCACTCAGTCATCTGAGAGACCTCCTTTGGCAACATATGGGAACAGATTCAGAGACCCACAGGTAGACATTAGAGAGAGAGAGAGAGAGAGAGAGAGGGAGAGAGAGGGAGAGAGAGAGAGAGGGAGGGAGGGAGGGAGGGAGGGAGGGAGGGAGGGAGGAAGGGAAGGAGAGAGAGAGAGAGAGAGAGAGAGAGAGAGAGAGAGAGAGAGAGAGAGAGAGAGAGAGAGAGAGAGGCTGAGACTCTAAACTGAGGGTCTCTGTTAAGTCCCTCCCCTAATAGCTCAGGGAATCCCAGAGAAGAGTAGTCCAACAGATTATGGGAGTCAGAGAGAATAGAAGATACCAGGAGAACAAGGCCTTCTGAATCAACTGAGCAGGGAGCATACGAGCTCACAGAGACTGAAACAGCCACAGGGCCTATATGAGTCTACACTAGATCTTCTGAGTATATCTTTAGCTATTAGTTTATTATTTTTATAGGACTCTTGACTATGAGAAGTGTTGTTTCTCACTACTTTCCCAGTTCCCAGGATCCTTTTTCCCATGTTGGGTTTCAATATGAAAGTTTTTGCTTCATCTTAATATATATACATATGTGTGTGTGTGTGTGTGTGTGTGTGTGTGTGTGTGTGTGTGTGTGTGTATTTGTAACATCTGGTTGTTATCTTGAAGAGCCTATTCTTTTCTAGTAAGAGATAGAAAGGGAGTGGATCCAGAAGGGTAGGATATGAGGAGGAAGTAGTAGGAATAGGGGGAGAAACTATGATCAGGATATAGTACAGGAGAAAAGAGTATATACATACATACATATATATATACATATATATACACACACACACATTTTTAAAAAAATGAGAGAGAGATGTTTCAGTTTTGAGTGTGTGTTCAAAAGTTTGATGTTTATGTCTGTTCCTCTTGGTAGCTTCCTGCCCACTCACAGCTATACGGAATGGTGGCTTCTAGGTGGGATTAAGCACACCACAGTTGGTTCAGAGATTGAGGGAAACCAACCATTTTGCATTTGTATTCCATTGCGAGCAGACTGTACAAAACTTTGGCCATATACTATTCAGTGAAAGGGGATGGTGGAAGATATGTGGACTTGGCTGGATGCTTGGTCTGCTACTGCTTTCCACATTTCTTGACAAATTATTTACCTTCGTTTCTTTTACTGGAGTATAGAGATGGATGATAACATTGGGGTCCCCAAAGTTTGGGGTGAATCACATGAAATACATTCCAGAAAGAGGCCAGTATGAAGCGTGCAACAGTCGCTTCAAAAGAGATTGTGTATTTTGTTATGACTGAAGACAAATATGATTAAAAAGAGGCCTAATGGTTGATGTAGCTTTGTAATTTCTCACAGATAGATGTGCCAAATCTGAAAAGTAGTATTTTCTATGTCCTGATTATTTTTCTCATGAAGTCTGTATATTGCCAAAACATTTTCAATTTACAGTGGAACTTTAAATGCAGCCAGTGAGAAGCTTGTCCTATAAAATCCATGATAAAAGGCCTCTTGTCTTGATCAAAAGATGAGGAAGCTCGAAGGAGATCTGAGACAAGGCTGCTGCCAGTCCCCAAATATGCCACCCACACAGCATGAAAGATGGTGGGAATAAGCTGCTCTTAGCCATGTGAGTGTTTCTTGGCAACCATGACCCTGAAGAGTTTGGCAGGATGGGGTTTTCATCTTGCCAGCTAAATCCCTGCCACTCAGGGTTGGCATTAATGTCCCTGAACTCATCCTTTGCCCAATCTACAGATAGAGAATCTTTATGGTCACACAGTAGCAACTGTCTCTCATGCTTTCTCCTCCTTGGCTTTGGCCCTGAGTTTTCTATATGCTTTAGCTTGGACATGCATTTAGGAGGCTTACTCTGAGAATGCCCCAGCATTGCCATCATCAGCTCCTCATCTGCCTTGAAGCTTTTCATGTTGTCTCCAGCCTCCATTCTCCGACTTCTCCCTTCTTTTAACTATTAAATACTGAAGTCTATGATGGCAACATATACTGTAAAGTTCATTACTGACTTGGAAGGAGGCTTCTGGGTAGGCCTGCATCGTTATTGGGTGGCTCCTCTTCCTGTAGACAACCACTTTGGCCTAGGCAGAAGAAGGAATTGGCCATTTAACATTGACTAGGCTTATCTTGAAGAAAATATCACCAGAGCAATTATTGTAGCTAGTTTTATGTCATCTTGACACAAGTTAAAGTTATATGAGAGTCTCTCAACTGAGAAAATGCCTCCAAAAGATCTAGCTATAAGACCTTTTTAAAATTAGTGACCAATGGGAGGTCCCAGCCCCCTGAGGGTTGACCTGATGGTTTGGGTTCTATAAAAGAATAGGCTAAAAAAGCCATGAGGAAAACGCCAATAAGCGACAACCCTGTTTCCTGTCCTGTCTGAGTCCATGTCCTGACTTCCTTCAGTGATGAACTGCAAGTACAAGTTTAAACCTAATAAACCCTTTCCTCTCCAGCTGGCCCTTCGGTCATGGTGTTCCACCACAGCAATAAAAAATCTTAACTAAGACACCAACTCACTCCTAAAGCAAACTCTACCTTTAGGTTAGCAAATTCTCTAAGGAAGGAACGTCCAGTGTCTTGGACAGGCTCTGCCAGAACCTGTGGCCAAAGCAAGGAGAAGGCAGTGGGAAAAAGGCAGAAAATGGTTGGGGATGCAAAATCAGAAAAGTAGATAAGCAAAAACTGTAGCTATTGAGTGTACACCCTGGATCTCTCATATATTTTTAAACTTTGACAGTTTAAGATAATGTTCCATTGCCTTATTCTGTTTCTTTTTATTAGCTAACATAAATGGTGTTTATTTTGTGCTAGAAAGGGCTTAACCAAACACATTCGTGCAGATAATTCTTTAAATCTTCAATTAAAACAATACAGTAGTAGTAGTAGTAGTATCTTCATTTGGAAAAGGGTAAGCTGAGACAGAGTAATTCAGTAAATTCTCTAGTAAACACACAGCTAGTAAATGGCAAAACCAAGTTTAATATTAAATAATTTTATTTTTTCTTTATTTTACCTCTCATACGCTTGCTGACAAACCTCCTCTCTTTTTTCTTCCAATCTATAAACAAGCAAATTTTTTTTGTGGTGTACTTAGTATCATCCCTCCAACTCCCATATGTTTTGCTTATTCTGTGGGACGACACTGTCTGAAATGGCCCCAAGTGTAGTGCTGTGGGATGTCTGTGCTCCTTATGCAAAAGTGTTTGTGTTCCACAAATTTCCTTCATACTTGAGAGATGATGCTACTGGTTGTGAGTGCAGCGCTAATGAGTCAATAAGTATTAAATATGGTACCTTAAAAAAAACCTCATAAAACAAGATAATATAAAAGTGTTGGTTGAGAGGCTCATATAAACCCAACCTTGTCTTTCTCTGGAAGGAATTCTTAGTTCTGTATTCATAGCAACTTTGTTGAATAAACCTGCTGTGAACAATAAGGCTCAGTCAAATGTCTTTTGGTGGCAAAGACTGTATTAAATATCTGTTGCATCACATGTTTGACTAGAAAAATTACTATTTTTCAAATCAAAATGGTCATTTTCCAGGTAATTCCCACTACATAGGTTTTATTCCTCTAGTCATAAGCTTCCACATACAATGTGGTACCTAGCAAATGGTTGATGCTCAATTAATGGTTGTTGAATGAATGAATGACTTAATGAAGGAGGAAATGATTACTTTAAACCTATAAGATAACTTGCTGTAGTCTTTTTCCCTTTTATTAAGCATATGAATGGACCAAGGAATCAATGTTTTCTTTCCAACTTAATGATAAAACATTTAAAATGTCATAATTATTAGTGTGTGGTTTTGTGTATGTGCATATTCCGTGGTCTGTGTGTGAATATCAAAATACAATTTTGAAGAGCTAGTTTTCTCCTGTTTTTTCCTGGGTTCCATGGATAGGGTCTGGGTCATCAGGCTTGTATAGTAAATGCCTTGACCTAACGAGCCAACCTTCTGACCGAGTAATGCAGGCAGCTAATTTCGAGTTGCCTTGTACATGTGCCATTTGTAGCTATGGAAGGTTTTTAATGAAAAGTAATTTGTTTTACAGATTATTTCCTTTATTATTTATTATCCTTGTCTGAAAAATTAATGTCCATCTGTCTTATATGTGTGAAGTCTTTATTCACTGTGCTAAGTCTTTGTTGGTGTGATTAAATACCTGATACAGAAAACTCCAAAAAAAGAAAGGTTGACTTACTTGCTCATGATCTCAGTAGGTTCTGTACACAGTCACTTGACTCCTGGCTTTTGTGTATGTGGTAAAGTAGAATACCAGAAGGGTGTGGAGGGGACTTTCTTCACTCAGAGAGAGCAGCACAGAAAAGCACAGTTCCCTAGGACGTGGTCTTGTATCATGTTTTCTTCTGCTAGGTCTAGTCTCACAAAGTTTCCAAAACCTTCCGAAATAGTGCTCTAGGTGAGATAAGCACCCAACACATTCCTCTGGGGACATTTAATGTTCAAACTATAATGAC
This sequence comes from Grammomys surdaster, assembly GCF_004785775.1. NCBI lineage: Eukaryota > Metazoa > Chordata > Mammalia > Rodentia > Muridae > Grammomys > Grammomys surdaster. The sequence continues at coordinate 10,261,308 of NW_021604565.1, forward strand.
ACCAAAACTCTGATAAACACAGGGATTGCCATCTACTTATGGGTGTCATATATAGTCTGTTAGGCTACAATAGGGTTAAAAGTCAAGATTCAAGAACTAGAGAAATTATGTAAGTGGTTTCTGATCCATGAAGGGCATTGTGAATGCCTGATGTGCAGCTATGGGAACAGATTTCTGTTTTACTTATTCATGTATTCAACATTGTTCGGAAGATTGACTAGTGATGCTTAGAATATCAAAATGCCATTTCATTGTGGCTACAATTTGGTATATTAGAAAGGACTATTATTCAGAAGCAACACTACTTGTATTGTTTATTCCTTAAATATTCAGGTATTCAGGTTTGGAAACCTCGAATTAAAAATAACCATGGAGCATGCCATTGGAGATGACAAGTAAGTAATTGTAGATACACAGTTTTTCGTTTCAGAAATGAGGTCTGAAGTGAACACCATCACTTAAGTGGCAGCCTGGTGGGTGGAAGGAAAGCTTTTGGACAGCCGGTAATCCTGCTTCGTTACCTGGATCCTGCTTTCAGTCATGATCTTTGCTGCCCAAATCTTCTTTAGGCTTACAGTTTATTTTCAACTTGTGGAATTTTATGCTTAGTTAACCTGTAGAATTTTTCTTAAGTCTCTGGTTCTGAACCAGTGACTCTGTTATTTGAAGCCAGGTGTGTATTCTCCAGCCCGTGTCTTTCAATTTTTGTACTACCTGTTATATCTTTATACAACTTTTCTGCCTGGGTATTGTGTGAGCATTGGAGAGAAAAGGCGTGACCGAGGGTTAGAGACGAGAGGTTTGGTCTTGAGGTGAAGTGTGAGTACAATGGGAGCTTTCAAGTAGAATCTGTGTGAGGTGGAGCTGAATCGGAGAGCCAGTTCTGCATAAATGCTTCACTCATTTCAGTGAAGTTGAATTTGAGTTTCTGTGTTCATGGTGAATGAAGACTCATTCTTAAAGTATCTGAAGGCGTACATTCAAAAATGAGAGTTTAATTATAAATTTGAAAATTCTGATTCGTGATTGGTAATTTTGAATATCATGGTCTTATTCATTGACACCATTTTGCCATATATATTCAAGATCATATTAGTGCTGTGAATAAAACCCACAAATTGCTCGTCTGATAACCTGCACCTTTTCAATTGTCGTAACAATTGTGCTATCCTAAGAATTAAGACTTGGGCCCATATTATGGATAGTGGTCAGGGGCTGTTATGCTTTGGGTCTTAAATGTCTTTTCAGAGACTGTTGTGTTAAAGGTCTTATCCCTAGTTGATGGTGCTGTTGGGAGCTAGTGGAACTTTGGGAGGTGGCAGGTAGTGGAAGGAAGTTAGCTCATTAGGGGTAGGTCCTGGAGGGAATTGAGGGACTCCAGTTCCCCTCCTCTCACTTAGCTTCCTTTCAGCAGTTTTGTTCACCTTATACTGTCCACCATGATGTTCTGACAAAACTTGAGAAATGGAATTCAAAAGAGAAAAATTTCAATTCATGTTCATGATCTTAAGTTATTTGTCACAATATTGGATATTTGACTGGTGCAAGAATATTGTTTCTCAACTCTGGAATTTTTCTATGGAAGAGCAGACCAAGCCCTAAATATTTTTTTATACTATTGCATGTAGCTATACATGTATTTAATTCGACACAATATAGGACTCATTGTATAGAGTCCAATCTTCCATCTCATATAATATTATCTTCTGTGTAGATGGGGTGTGTGTGTTTAAAGTATATTCCCTATGTAATCTTGACCTAATTGTTTTAGGTCATTTTATTATCTGATCCTTTATAATCTCTATATAGTGAATCTGGTGTTTGTTTGTTTGTTTGTTTTTGAGTTTTGGAACAATGTCAACCTGTTTTCCCTGCAGAGGTACCAATCCCATTTATAATGGTATCATACTCTATACAGTTTACACTTTTGGAACTCCCTTTTACTTTATTTTACATATACATTTGCCATCATTGAATACAAACACACACACACACGCACACACACACACACACACACACACACGAATATCTCCTAGATATGACAAGTTCTTCTGTTACTATATTTTTTCATAATTTAGATTTTGAAATAATATAATTATTTTAGTTATTTTCATAATTTAGATTTGATTCCTTTTTGTACAAGAATCTCCTCCCACTTTTTCAGTAATTGATTGTATTTTCTTTTATCTCTATGAGCACATTTTTAGTGGTTTCAACATATTTACAATAGCTATCTTAATATCTTTATTCCAATTTAAAACCCAACATGGTATTACCTTCATCTTGGTTTATATTTTTTATTTAATTGAAAAAAAATGAATCACATTTTTTGCATCTATATCAAAAGTATTATGTGATAAACAATATTGAGGAGGTCTGTGTGTGCATGTGCTAGTATGTGCATGTATGTGTGTGCATGTGTATGTGCACTCATATGTAAAACTAGCTAAAATCCTGGCTGATCAGCTTAAATTTTGGTTAATTTGTGCTTTGTTGGAATGATTTTCTGGAACGCTCTGAATTCTTCTAGCTTTCAAACTAATTCTTGTAAAGATCCTAACAAAGATTTTTTTCCAGCTCAATCTCAAATATTGAGTATTTTAAAGCAGTATTTCTCAATATTTTTGTCATTATTTTACTCCAAAGGAGCTTTTCTTGGACTATTTTCCTCCAATTATGGCCCCTTCCTGTAAGAAGTTTGAGTACATAAAAATATAAATCTGTAAATGAAGCTCTTCAGAGGCCACAAAGCACCGTAACAATTAATATTACTTTGTCCCTCTTTACTAAGAAATACTTTTCTCTCCTTTGAGGATAATGATAGCAACTCTTGAAAATGGATGTTTTATACTTGATCCTCATTTCCATCTTATTTATAAGGTTTATTTTTCTCTCATTATGTTAGTACATTAATATCTTCCACTGAAGCTCAGAACCTATTTCTGCTCTCTTTAAGGCAAACATCAGCCACTCTCAATAGATTTGGGTAATTTTTCCTGTAAATGTACAACCCAGCTCTCAGCAATGAACTTTCTGGGGACACTGACATGGACTTTAAGACTCCCACAATTGATAGCTTTTTCTCTGTGATCCTACATACCCCAACTTTCCAACTTGAGACCCTGCTATTTAGTTCAGAGGTGCTTCTAGGGTCTACTTGGAGTCTGCTTCACGTCCCTGTTGTTGGGCTATGGCCACCACCTTCTAAGTTGTCATTCTCTCAGAGGCTGCAGAAAGCTCAGTATGTTCTTCACTGTATACAAAAATTAGCACTTGATTTTGTTTAGCTTTGTGGATCTTTGCTCATTTGTGACAGAAGAGTTAGCCATGTACCTGAACCTCCTGTCTCTAAGTGTGTTTGAACAGAAGGCCCTTTCTGCTTCTGTCAATCTTCATTCATATAAGTGCCCACCACTTACTTTTCAACATGCACTCCACTCCAGAGTGAAAGTTCTTATGCACAATCTTATCAGTTACCTGTTTAAAAACCTTATTTGCTACTGCGTTACAGTAACTCACAGGACTTCCTCTATGATCTGTCAGACATTTCCTTCTCTCATCTTAGTTTTGGTCACTATGTTTTAAACCCTTAAGTATGATGTATAGAACTTTTCTAGTTTATCAAATGTGTAGTGGCGATTCTTGCATCCTTGGTTTTGTGTATTTATCTTCCGGTGTTAGGAACCCATACTCTCCATTTTCTTGTTTTACTTGTTTAATCCTCACTTGTTAGGTCACAGAATCGTCTTAGATTTTTTCTGTTTCTAGGTCAAGGTAAATGTCTTCCTTTATTCTCCATAGATGGTGATTAGGGTGATTATTAAAAAGTTTTCATATTTATTGCCCTTATTCTTATCTGAAATAATCTCTGTAGAGACAAGGATTTTAATGTAATCATGCAGTTCTATATCCCTAGTACCTAGTACAATGTTATGTTGTCCACTAGTATTTACTTATTTAAAAGAACAAACACATAAGTGATTGTTTATTCTTGTTGGGTTCTTGGTTTTTATGTCTTCTCAATATATAAAGATCAAATTGGAAAGGATTAAACATTTATAGAAGAGGTTCACAAGATACCATGAAAGATAAAGATAAAGAAAGATACAGATAAAGTTTTATATTCAAAAGCAGACAGCATACCAGGGTTACCACTTTACAGAAAAAGATATTGACAGTAACCCACATCATCCTCCCTTTATTTGAATGCAGAAGTATGATTGCACAATAGAATAGATCTTGTTGATAATGTGTAACGCTGGTCTGAGATCAAAAATCAACCTTGAAATCTCAGTAGCTTAATAAGAACACACTTTTCTTTATGTAAATCTCCATGCTGCTGCTTAGGCAATGTTTCAGGACATTGCTTTCCATACAGTGATGCCTAGATTTAAACAGCTCCTATGTGTATTCCATTAAGCAACTATCATCTGCTAGCTCATTGATTAGAAACAGCCACATGACTCCATCTATGAAAAAAGGTATTGGAAAATGAGGAAGAATATGTAAACCTTTGTTGGAGGCTGAGCATCTCTCTCACAAGAATATTGCCTTAAATTTTTTAGGAAATGACTTTTAATGAGGGGAAGGCCTTACAAAGCATGTTCTAGCATCATCTATCTTGCTAATGCATCCTTTCCATGCACTGACAATATCTTCCACTGGAAATTAAATTATAATATTTCCATTCCTTCCCCATTACTAAAATGTCATTAAAAGTAAACAGGAGAAAGACTTTTTAAATAAAAAATTATAACCATATTTAAAAAAATAGAATTCATGGGTATTTCTAAACTTTATTTCCTTTTAAACACTTAATATACACAATTCTGTGAGAATATGTTAATCACGAAAATGAACTGAAGTATAACAATGTTTTAAGTGTTCTGAAGGATTCTCTTCACTTAGAGAATCCTTCCACAACCCTTACATACAGCTGAAGTACCTTGTACGTACCTTGTTACCTGAAAATTTGAATCTAGCAGAGAAGAACTGAAGAGAGACACTTCAAGGAAAGGCCACAGCAGAGACTTTAGTGACCCTAGCTATGCATTCTGCTTCCTCACCTTCTCAGAATATCATGTGTCGTCCTCACTAGTTTTTCATGTTCGAAAAGTGACAATTTTTCGTCAACCTTGCCATGTATCATTTTTACTTTTTGAGACACTTAACATATTTCTGTAACGTCCAAGTTTAGGATAGTAATGAATTTATTGATTTCCATTGTAGCATCCCTTCTATGAATGTAAATCCCTTGCTTGTGTGTGGTGGACAGTATTATATCATGGTGCTCCAGATTTATAACATTACTTTTACCTTCGAGTTTTGCATTTTCATTTATTTTCTTACTAACATCTGTTTGAGTAGCTTACTTTATTATTTCTTGTAAGATAGATTTGTTTATGATATATGCCCTCAGCTTCTTTTCCCTCAGAATTTCTTTATCTTTTCTGAATTTCAAAGAATAGCTTTGCTGTATATCTAAAAGATAGCTTTAAAACATTCCAAAGGATATTTCTAGCTTTTCTTCTCATTGCTATGAGTATTTATGAATATATATATATATATATATGAAACAGCAACAACAAATGGAAAAGTGGGCATGGGTTTGTTGAGAACGAGGAGTGATATATGGAATGATTTGGTGGGGGGAAATGAAAGGAGGCAAATGATGTAATTATGTTATGATACCTAAAAAATATACTCTCAGAGTTTTTTTAAATGAAAATATACTGTTAATGAGATAATATTATTTAGAGTGGTGGTTTTTGAGCCTTGTCCTCTCACTTTTGTTGCTTTTAGCAATGGAATGCTTCCAACAAATGAAATCTCAGGGAGAAACAATATTTACAGTTCACAAAAAGGAAGCTCTTGTGGCTAGGGAGGGCTGGTCTGGACCAGCCTCTTTTACCATTCCCATGCCTTCCTCCATAAATGGGAGCACTTCCAGTGTTCTTGAGGAAGGCAAGGAAACCATTGCTTTAATAAAGCAGAAACCAATCTGGAAGTCACATCTTTAAAACAGTGTGGGATCTTAAACAAAAATAATTTGCAAGTGCTATGTTATTCCCAGTTGACCTTCCATGTTGGGGAAAGACCATTAAATTATGTCAAAATGGATTCCAAAGAATGTTTTAAGATGTAAACTTAGCAGTTTGTGTTTCCCTTTTCCCAGCACAATAAGCACACAAGAGCACAACATCCACAGTCTGGTATCTGTCTATAATGCACAGTCCTTTATGCTTCAGTTCTCTTGCCTGAACTAATCGCCTTGAACTCTATAATTTTTTCCTTGCTTAACTTTTCAAACAGTTTTCCTGCATTCATGATTTTTCTCTCTCTTACTCTCTCTCTCCTTCCCTCTATTCCTCCATCCCCTCCTCTCCAGGCATTCTTTTGTTTCTAGGCTGCCTTTAGCCAAAGAATAATGTATCCACCTGTTACACCTTTTGGCAATCACACAAATTCAGCACTCTATTGATTAGAATTTTTCATGTTGCTGTGTTACACAAACTTATTCATGTTGTCTTCTGTGTTACAATTCACTGTGTTCACCTAGTAGTCTTCTCTCTTCTCCTGATGATTAGAAATTGGGTTGCTTTTAGGCACATGGAGCTGAGTATGAAGATAGCTATGAATTTAAGTTTCTATCTTACATTTTGGTTTTTCAGGCCCAGGACTCATTATATACCCCATGCTGTCTTCACAATTATAATAATCCTCTTGCCTTAGGCTCCCAAGTGTTGAGATTGTAGGTTTGAGCCACCAAGTCTGGTTTGTATGTTCTTAAATGTTTCTTTTTATACATTTGCAAGAGTTTCTTCTGGGAATATGCCTAGTAGGTAAAACTCCTGGACTACAGAATAGATGGTTTTTCTAATTCAGGAAATGATCCTGAACTATTTTGGACCTCTGTAGTCAATGTCTGATGAAGGCAAATGTTTTTTCTTCTTTTCTATTAAAGTAGCAACGACTGAGATCTATCCCTTACTTCGGCATTGTATCCCAGTGCTGGGACCTGAACTAAGGTAGTATAACTGGAACAGGCGGAGTCAGTCACCTGCTTTCTTTTTACGCCATTGTTTGTCATGTTTACAATGCCTGTCGCTGATATAAAGCATATATATCCTTATATCCTGACTCCTGCTTCAGTCACTTCAGGCTCAGCTTCTTGAGTTCTGTCAATGTTGCCATTTCAGGTTCCACAGCCCTTGGCATCTTGCCTAGCTGCTGGCTCCAACATTCAGTACTGAGGAAAGGTGAATCCTTTGTTCAATGACTTCCAAGCTCCAACCTTCTTTCACGTTTTGCAGCCTAGAGCTCCTTAAACTAGCGTTGATTCAAACAGTTGTACAGGTCATGACCGGAAATTTCGGGAGTGATACCAGGGTTGGTATAGCATTATCAGCAGAGATGGGACAGTGGGGGACTTCAGGTAGCTGCCCTCATGGAGGCTCCAAGATCTTCTAATTTCCTAGAAGAAATTAGAAATACAGATGTTTATGTAAAGCCTCTTACCCTTTGCATGTCAACAAATGATCATGTGTTTGGAAAAATCCTGTGCAAGCCAAACAGAATAGCTGTGACCTGTGCTAGCCCACAGAAGGCTCACTCGTGAACTTTACGTGGAACCTTGGCCTGTCTGCCTTTGTTTGCTGTTGCTCCATCTCACTGCTCTTGCAAGCATGCCGCTCACTCTCTGGAGGGACACTTCATTCACCACCCTTGGGTAATTTTGATTTCCAAGTGGTCTGCTACTCAGAGCATGCAGGACAATGTGTGACAACTTAGCTTTTTCCTTTGCTGCTTGCCTTCACACTTCTATCAAATGCTGGTGCTTGTTTTGGTAACTTTACAAAAAGGTTAGTGCTATAAAGAAGGACTATTTTAAAATTAAAAAACAAAGTTGGGAATGCAAATATGCCAAAGACCAGCATTTTATAAATACCAGCCACACCTGTGTGTACTATATTAGATTTTTCTCTGATATTAATCAGATTTAATCAGATGGTTTTGGGTGGCTCTGACCAGTCTGTGCTGGCATTTCCCCTTTCTTTTATCTTAATAGAGCAGTGGACTGAAATAGCAGCTCATTTTTCTGACTTAGAAAATCAAAGTTCTTTGAGATCCTGCCTTCTAGAAATGTTCAACATCCTGTGATTTGTAGATTCCAGCATTTTAAGCACCCTCTTCTCGAAACAGAAAACCTGGTTTTCCTTGGAAGTTTTCGGCACTTTCTAAGAATGGATGTGGTGAGTATCAGTGTGTGGAGTGAAGACAGCAAGCAATTCACAGCATATTTCTGAGCCTGGCCTGTTGACCTGCCAAGTGTGGAATTGTGGCTAAAGGCTCTGAGCAGAACTTGTTAGAGTAAGGTGCTAATAAATACAGGGTCATGATCCTGTATATGACTGTAACTTAGAACAAAAAGGACTCCTGGCCCATTTAGTCTGGGCAAGGAGATATCTCAGAGCAAGGAGTGTTAAAGAGTGAACAAACCCTCCATTAAGGTATATATGCTGTTAGAGATGGAAAGTGATGGCCCTTGGAGTTGCAGTCAGCAGCTATCCTACCTACAGGTAGGTAGGTGGATTTTTTGCAGCTCATCAAGTTATGCAGAATTCATGCTGCATGCATATCAAGTTGCAGTAGGACTAGGCACATCTTCTATCGAGGCTAGACAAGGCAGCCCAGTTTTAAATATGAAACTATTTTTATTTTATATGTGAGAGATTTAAGTCTGTTTGTTTATTTGTTTTGTCTTGTTTTTTACCATAAATGATTTCAAACCAAGTTGCAAGTTCAGAGTGAGCTTCGCTATACTTGTCATCTGGGTTACCATAGAAACAGTTGTATGAATATGTGTAGCGCGCATATCTGTGTGTGTGTGTGTGTGTGTGTGTGTGTGTGTGTGATGAACACGTACATATTCCTCTTAATTCAGTATGTGGTTAAGTCAAACTCTTAAGTAATAGAGAATCCTCAGTTTTCCCTTTGAATATTCACTGGTGCTCAGAGGTGAAATTGATTGATTTGAAATTACTTCTGTCCTTTCTGCTCATCCTAGCTAGAGTTGTTCAGGGAGATAACAGAACTAAGAGGTGGGAAGAGTTAGGTTATCTGTAGCAGAACAATACTGAGCAGAACACAAATTGAAAGGGGACCAAGGTCTGTCACATGAGAAATTCATTTGCGTCTGGCCCCGTTTCATTGGCACTGCACTAATGTTTCATGTCTAAACATGGCAGAGGTAGTATTTCCTGTTTATCTTTTACAAAGCTAGCAGCAGTTTCCATACCATGTTCTCTGCAGCTTTCCTGACCTCTGTAGAATGAAAAGAGGTTTTAGTTTCCTTTGCATTTACAGCGAAGAAGCTCCAGAGTATCTGGCTTTTCTTTTTCGTGTTTGAATAAAGTGCGGAATAATAGCTCAGAGGTTTGTGGATGTTTAGTGGGCTCAGTGAAAATGTACTTAATGTTGAATTTTTTGGAATTATTCATACATTATCATCTAAAAATACTGTAACTGTGGATTTGGTTGCTATTCCATTTTAATGTAGTATTTTAAATTTTCATTTAAAAAGCTCCTTCTTAATAGACAAATGAGCTTAAAGAACAGCAAAACCACCCCTCCTTAAACTTCTAAGAAGTAAAACAATTAAATGTTTGTTTGGTGTTAACAACAAAATAGTCTTTCAAGCTTGTAATTTGTAGTTGAGATTGATAGAATTTTGGGCTACTCTGGGATGTTGTTTAATTTACCTGCTCTCTGACCCCACATCATGCATTTCTGAAGTTTCAGTAGCTCCTATCACTGCCCACTAAGCTTGATTTTGGGGTCCTTAGGTTCTCATTTGTGTAGCATCTTACTGAGAGAAGTCCTGAAAGGATATGCCCCCCAGAATGTCATTCTCTGAAGAAAATTAATTTTCTATTATTCAAAGTGTCAGTGGGCTATCTGAATAAAGAATCAGACACAAACAGTAGTTCACACATACACACACCACACTACCACCAATGATAGGACTCTCTCTCTCTCTCTTTCTCTCTCTCTCTCTCTCTCTCTCTCTCTCTCTCTCTCTCTCTCTCTCTCTCTCTCTGTGTGTGTGTGTGTGTGTGTTGATGGTCACAGTTATGGTATTGGAAATCAAACCTAGGGCTTTGCATGTACTATAGAAATGTTCTACCACTGAGCTACATCCTCACCCAAGGACTCACTGTTCTGTCTGTCTGTCTGTCTGTCTATCTATCTTCCCATCCTTCAGGACATATGGTATATTCCAGATGGCAGAGGCAGAATGATATGAAATCATTCATGTAGACCTTCTCAAATCTCAACAACACATGGTCCTTCTCAATCCCATTTCAAAGAGGGTGACTATTCAAATTGTAACTTAGCATCTTCCTATTCTGATCATTTTATACTCTCACATTGTCAGGACCTTTTAAGGCCCTTTTCCTGGGATCTGGAGAGATAGTCCAAAATGGTTAAGAGTGCTTTTTGCTCTTCCAGAAGACTTGAGTTTGGTTTCTGGTTTCCTTGTTTGAAAGGTTATTATTACATCTTCTGGCAACTTAAGCTCTAGGGAATCTGATGTCATTTTCTGGCCTTCAAGAGCACCTGCATACATATGGCATATGTACATAAAAAAACAGTTAAATATTTGACATGTCCTTTCCCTCCTGCCTTTGACTGTTCTCCATAATAGTGATGGTTGTGAGGGGACATGCCGATCAGAGATTTTAGCTCCTTACTCTGTGTTCTCCTTATACATGACTGCATTTCCTATACTTCTGATTTCACTCTGAGTCATGTCTTCACTTCCCTGTCTGTAGTGATAACAGGAAATGCTTTGAGTAAATTATTTGATAAAGATGATTGTGATTATATGATTTCTAGTAGCCACATTAAACAACCAGAAAAGAAAGAGGTAAATATATATGTACATGGCTACTGTCACTGCCTGCAACTAGCTCCCATAGCCCCTCTGAGTGTTCCGTTCTCCATGCTTCTTCATAGATCCAGCTGTATCAAGCCTCTACTTGAGCCCTTCATGTCATTGATCCTTTGGTGTCTTTTCTTATTGACCTCTGGTCAACCAGCCAGGGCACTCTTCACTCTCTGTCCTGATGTCCTACAGCAGTGAGACACATCTCTTCATCTAGATACAGCACCTAGAGCCACATCCACTAAGATAATCTACACATTTTGTTATTAAGTGTTATTGTTTGTCCCTGAATGGAGTTGCTATATTGCTGCAGTGCAGTTTTGAGTCGCACTGATATCCTAATTTGACCTATTTGTGAATTGTCTTACCTGGTTGTTAGAGACATCCTGTGTAATTATAGGTACTATTTAATGAAAAGTAGATGCCATAGGCTTCAGAGACCTGACATTTGCTTGTACCCTCTCTCCCTGTTTTGTCCAGTCCTGGGCCTTCTGGAATTTTGACAGACATGCCTGCCCTTATTGCTAGTGGGTTATATGGACCTCAGCTCAAGATCCTGTCTTTAATGGTTAGTTGACATCTGAGGTGGCTGTTTGTTCCTTTTTGGGGTCCAGGTACTTTGTGTGTGGGATGGATTTCTTTAATAGTGGCAATGGTCTTGATTCAGGATCCTAGGGGACTGATTTTATTGTGATTTTCCTATTGTTTGTTTTTATAAAATTTATATGATGTCTCTTCTTATCCCCAAATCCAAAAGGACTCTCAGGCCAAGCCCAGCCCACACTCTGAACCCACTGCACAACATTGTGATCTTTTGTTCTCTGCTCACAGTTGTTGCATTTGAAGCATATTTGATCTTTGCATCTGGGTGCCTGTAATTTTAATTATTTCAAACCTTATTTTTAATGATGATTCTTAAACATTTTAACATCTCTTGTACCCCACCACCCACCAGAAGTAGTGGGAAAGAAATGATACGGGTTGTGGTGGGGAAGTGGAATGGTTTAGAACGGTTCTTTGGAGCAACTCCTGTCTGGAAATCGGCAGTTCAGTTGGTAGGTTGGCAGGCAGCAGCAGGTAGATCCATTCAGACACTTCATGGATCTCTCAGCAGTCCAGTTCAATAGTCAGGTTAGTAACAGCAATGACACTACCTAGCAAAGACAACCAGGTCTCAGCCTTGGCTCAAGTCACCAGGAAGGTCCTGGAGGGACATCATGAGAAGTTCTCGTCTGTGCTTCTGTCAGGGAAAGGTTCACAAAGACCCTAGACCCACAAGTGTTGCACAGCTATCTGTACCAGCAAGCCAAGCTTTGCCTCCATTGTTCCTACTTATATTCTCCAAACATCACGTGTCCTCCATGTGCCTTGGCTCAGCATGAGTTTTGCTTCAGCACATGTCTTGCCTTAGCATGAGTCTTGCCTCAGCACCTGCATCCAATCAGCCAGACTCCTTGAGGCACCACCACAAGTTCTTTGGTGTGTTTCTCTCTATGGAGTCCCGACAAATGGAGTGCAGCTATGCAATGTAAGGCCGATCAAAGAGTCCTTCAGCACATGTTTTATATTCTTCTTCCATTTCAACTCATATGTTCTTTTTCTCCCCCAATTTCTTTCTCTTTTTCTTTTTAATTTTTAAGAAAGAGTCTCTCCTGAACCACAAAACAAAGAACATATATAGGATGGACCTAGGCCTCCATGCACATATGTAACAGATGTGTAGCTTGGTCTTCATGTGAGTCCTGAACAAGTGAATCATGGGAGACAGGGTGATCCTAAAGGCTGTTGCCTGTATGTGGCCTTATTTGGCCCAGTGGGAAAAATTCTATCTAGCCTTACAGAGACTTGAGGGGATATGGAGGGAGGGCCCCACCTGCTCAGAGGAGAGGTGGAGGAAGGATAGGGGAAAGATTGTGGGAGGTGACCAGAAATGGGGCAGTGAGCAAGATATAAAGCAAATAAGTAAAAAATAATAAATAAATAAATAAATAAATAAATAAATAAATAAATAGTTTCTCTGTGTAACTCTGGCATGCCTCAAATTCATCTTCCTGAATGCTGGAAATATAAGTATATGCTAGGCCACATCTGACAGTTTATCAGTTTTTCAAAATTCCTTATTTTCTGCTATAAGCATTTAAGGCCATATAAATTCATTCATGTATATATTTACTTTTGATGCTTTAAACTGTATATAGGTTTTTTAAACCTGTGAATCTAGCTTTTGATTAGTATTTTGATATTTTTCAATTCTATATGTTTTTCAATCCTTATTCTTCTATTTCTCTTGAGTAGTTTAGAGATGTATTTTGACTTTTCAAATATAAAATTGTTTTAGATAGTTCTTTGCTACTCTTTATCAACTCTTTTTTGATCTGCGTTTGTGGTCCTATGGCAGCCAGGATTTGTGTTGATGTCTCAGGCATGTGTTAGCAGAAAGACCATGCAGATGTCCCTGGTTTGAACTACTGCCTGAGGCACTGTGCTGAGCTGGCCCGCCCTCTCCTGGGCAGCATACTAGAGCTGACCCTGAGGGCAGGGCAGGGAGTGAGCTTGGGAGAGCTTTCCCCACCCTTGTTCTGCCACAGGGTGGTTTGGGCAGGGGACAAATGGCCTCTGCTCTCCTTGCCCCTTGACATCTGCAATGCTACATTAGGTGGGTGAGAAGGCCCCCAAATCATGGAAGTAGAAGAGCCTCTTACAGGCTGCAGAATTAGGCAAGCTAGCTGGGGCACTGCTGGAGAGCTTTCCCTGGTGGTGCAGGAGAGCTTACTAAGTCAGCTAACTCCTAGGTCCAGATCCAGGGGTGTAGGTTGGTCCACCCCAACATCTACCCTATCTTTGATCTGCTGGAACTATTTTTTTTTTTTTGTAGCTCAAAGAAAATAACTTTAATAAAGAAGCTACACAAAAGAGTAAAATGTACATGCCTTTGGGTTAATCCTTGATAATTACCAGAAGAGCGTTTTCTTTAGTATTCCAAAATACAGTCAGCTTTTTTTTCTTTTCTTTTTTTGTAATTTTTTATTGGACATTTTCTTTATTTACATTTCAATTGTTTCCCCCCTTCCAGGTCTCCCCTTTGAAAACTCCTTATCCCATCCTTCCTCCCCCTGCCTCTATGAGGGTGCTCACCCACCCATTCCCATCTTCCTGCCCTGGTATTCTCCTACACTGGGGCATCAAACATCCTCAGGCCCAAAGGCCTTTCCTCTCACTGACATAAAACAAGGCCATTCTCTGCCACATATGCGGCCAGAGCCATGGGTCCTTCCATATGTACTCTTTGGTGGGTGGTCCAGTCCTCAGGAGCTCCAGGGGGTCTGGCCTGTTGACACTGTTGTTCCCCTCATGGGGCTGCAAACCCCCTCAGTTCTTCAGTCCCTTCTCCAACTCTTCCATCAGGGACCCCACGCTCAATCCAATGGTTGGCTGTGAGCATCCACCTCAGTATTTGTCAGGCTCTGGCAGAACCTTTCAGGAGACAGCTATATCAGGCTCCTGTCAGCAAGCACATCCTAGCATCCAGCATGCAGGTTTGGTGAAAGTATATGGGAAGGATCCCTAGGTGGGGCAGCCTCTGGATGGCCTGTCCTTTAGCCTCTGCTCCACACCTTGTCTCCATATTTCCTCCTGTGAGTATTTTGTTCCACCTTCTTTCTATGAAGCCCTGAAGCATCCATACTTTGATCTTCCTTTTTCTTGGGCTTTATATGGTCTTTGAATTGAATCTTGGGTATTCTGAACTTTTGGGCTAATATTCACTTATTGGTAAGTGAATACCGTGTGTGTTCTTTTATGACTGGGTTACTTTACTCAGGATGATATTTTCAAGTTCCATCCACTTGACTGTGAATTTCATGAAGTCATTGTTTTTAATAGCCAGTGTGTATCACATTTTCTGTATCCATTCCTCAACTAAGGAATATCTGGGTTGTTTACAGCTTCTGGATTTTATTTAAAAAAAAAGGCTGCTATGAACAACGTGGAGCATATGTCCTTGTTATATATTGGAGCATCTTCTGGGTATATGCCCAGGAGTAGTATTGCTGGGTCCTCAGGTAATGCTATGTTCAATTTTCTGAGGAACCAACAGACTGATTTCCAGAGTGGTTGTATCAGCTCACAATCCCACCAACAATGGAGGAGTGTTCCTCTTTCTCAACATCCTTGCCAGCATCTGCTATCATCTGAGTTTTTGATCTTAGCCATTCTGACTGGTGTGAGGTGGAATCTCAGGGTTGTTTTGATTTGCACTTTCCTGATGACTAAAGATGTTGAACATTTCTTTAAGTGTTTCTCAGCCATTCAAGATTCCTCAGTTGAGAATTCTCTATTTAGCTCTGTACTCCACTTTTTAATAGGGCTATTTGGTTCTCTGGAGTCTGCCTTCTTGAGTTCTTTGTATATATTGGATATTAGCCCTGTATCAGATGTAGGGTTGATAAATATCTTTTCCCAATATGTGGGTTGCTGTTTTGTCCTATTGATAGTGTCCCTTGCTTTATAGAAGCTTTGCAATTTTATGAGGTCCCATTTGTTGATTGTTGCTCTTAAAGCATATGCCATCCATGTTGTGTTAGGAAGTTTTCTCCTGTGCCCAAGTATTTGAGGCTCTTCCCCACTCTCTCTTCTATTAGATTCAATGTATCTGATTTTATGTGGAGGTCCTTGATCCACTTGGACTTGAGCTTCGTGAAAGGACATAGGTATGGATTAATTTACATTCTTCTACATGCAGACCCCAAGTTGTATGAACACCATTTGTTGAAAATGCTGTCTTTTTTTCCGCTGAATGATTTTAGCTTCTTTGTCAAAGATCAAGTAACCATAGGTGTGTGGGTTCATTTCTGAGTCTTCAATTCTATTCCATGTGTCTATTTGCCTGTCTCTGTACCAATACTGTGAAGTTTTTAATCGCTATTGCTCTATAGTATAACTTAAGGTCAGGGATAGTGATTACCCTAGAAATTTTTTTATTGTTGAAAATAGGTTTTGGTATTCTAGGTTTATTGTTATTCCAAATGAAGTTAAGAATTGCTCTTTCTGAGTCGATGAAGAATGGAGTTGGAATTTTGATGAAGATTGCATTAAATCTGTAGATTGCTTTTGGTAAGATAGCCATTTTTACTATATTAGTCCTGCCAATCATCAGCATGGGAGATCTTTCCATCTTCTGAGATCTTCTTCAATTTCTTTCCTCAGAGACTTGAAGTTTTTTGTCATACAGATCTTTCACTTGCTTGGTTAGAATCACATCAAGGTATTTTATATTATTTGTGACTATTGTGAAAAGTGGTGTTTCCCTAATTTCTTTCTCATTTCTTTTATCCTTTGAGTAGAGGAAAGCTACTGATTTGTTTGAGTTAATTTTATATCCAGACACTTTGCTGAAGTTGGTTTATCAGCTGTAGGAGCTCTCTGGTAGAATTTTTGGGGTCACTTATATATACTATCATATCATTTACAAATAGTGATTACTTGATTTACTTCTTCCCAATTTGAATTCCTTTGATCTCTTTCTGTTATCGAATTGCTCTGGATAGAAATTTGAGTACTATATTGAACAGATAGGGAGAGAGTGGGCAGCCTCGTCTAGTTCCTGATTTTAAAGGGATTGCTTTGAGTTTCTCCCCGTTTAGTTTGATGTTGGTTATTGGTTTGCTGTATATTGCTTTTATTATATTTAGGTATGCACCGTGACTTCCTGATCTCTTCAATACTTTTAACATGAATGGCTGTTATATTTTATCAAAGCCTTTCCCCAAACCTAATGAGATGAATGTGTGGTGGGGTTTTTTTGAGTTTATTTGTATAGTGGATTACATTGATGGATTTCCATATATTGAACCATCCCTGCATCCCTAGGATGAAGCTTATTTGATCACGTTGGATGATCCTTTTGATATGTTTTTGGATTCGGTTTGTGAGAATTTTATTGAGTATTTTTTGCATCTATGTTCATAAGGGAGATTGGTCTGTAGCTCTCTTTCTTTGTTGGGTCTTTTAGTGGTTTCATTATCAGTGTAACTGTGGCTTCATAAAAAAAAATTGGATAGTGTTCCTTCTGTTTCCATTTTATGGAATAGTTTGAGGAGTATTGGTATTAGGTCTTCTTTGAAGCTCTGATAGAATTCTGCACTAAAACCATCTGACCCTGAGCTTTTTTTTTTTTTTTTTTTTGTTTGAGAGTTTTTTAAAAACTGCCTCTATTTCTTTTGGAGTTATGGGGCTGTTCACTAAATTTATCTGATCCTGATTTAACTTTGGTACCTGGTATCTGTCTAGAAATTTATCCATTTCATCCAGGTTTTCTAGTTTTGTTGAGTATAGACTTTTGTAGTAGAATCTGATTATTTTTTTGAATTTTTCTCATTTTCTTTTGCTGTGTCTCCCTTTTCATGCCTGTTTTTGTTAATTTGGATACTGTAGCTGTGCCCTCTGGTTAGTCTATCTAAGGGTTTGTCTATCTTGTTGGTTTTTTTTTTTTTTCAAAGAGCCAGCTCCTAGTTTTGTTGATTCTTTGTATAGTTCTTTTGGTTTTTACTTGGTTGATTTCAGTTCTGAGTTTGATTATTTCCTGCTCTTCTTGGGTATATTTGCTTCTTTTTGTTCTAGAGCTTTCAGATGTTCTGTTAAGCTGCTAGTGTATGCTCTCTCCAATTTCTTTTTGGAAACACTCAGAGCTATGGTTTTCCTCTTAAAACTGCTTTCATTATGTTCTATAAGTTTGAGTATGTTTTGCCTTCATTTTCATTGACTTCTAAAAAGTCTCTCATTTCTTTCTCTTCCTTTCTTTCTTCCTTCCTTCCTTCCTTCCTTCCTTCCTTCCTTCCTTCCTTCCTTCCTTTCTTTCTTTCTTTCTTTCTTTCTTTCTTTCTTTCTTTCTTTCTTTCTTTCTTTCTT
>NW_021604565.1:10279171-10367026 GCF_004785775.1 Grammomys surdaster
CTTTCTTTCTTTCTTTCTTTCTTTCTTTCTTTCTTTCTTTCTTTCTTCCCTGACCAAGTTATCATTGAGTAGAGAGTTGTTCAGCTTCCATCTGTATGTGGGCTTTCTATTGTTTGTGTTGCTATTGAAGACCAGCCTTAGTTCATGGCGGTCCAATGTTCTTATAACTGTCAAGGTTTGTTTTGTGTCTGAGTATATGGTCAATTTTTGAGAAGGTACCATGAGGTGCTGAGAAGAAGGTACATTCTTTTGTTTTAGGGTGAAATGTTCTATAGATATCTGTTAAATTCATTTGGTTCATAACTTCTTGTAGTTTCACTGAGTCTCTGTTTAGTTTCTGTTTCCATGATTTGTCCATTGATGAGAGTGGGGTATTGAAATCTCCTACTAGTATTGTGTGATGTTCAGTGTGTATCTTGCGATTTAGTAGCATTTCTTTTACAAATGTGTGCATTCATTTGAGGCATAGAGCTTCAGAATTGAGCGTTCATCCTGGTGGATTTTTCCTTTGATAAATATATAGTGACCTTCTTCATCTTTCTTGATAACTTTTGGATGAAAGTCTATTTTGTTTCTTGGCCACTCCAGCTTGTTTCTTGGGACCATTTGATTGGAAAAATTTTTTCCCATCCTTTTACTTTGAGGCAATGTCTTTGACTCTGAGGTGTGTTTCCTCAACGTAGCAAAATGCTGGATCCTGTTTATGCATCCAGTCTGTTAGCCTATGTCTTTTTATTGAGGAATTGAGTCCATTGTTGTTGAGAGATATTAGAGACCAATGATCCTTGCTTCCTGGTTTTTTTTGCATTTTTATTGGATATTTTATTTACATTTCAGATGTAATCTCCTTTCCCCATTTCCTCCACCCCAACCAGGAACTCCATATATATATATACATATACATATACACATACACATACACATACACATACACACACACACACACATATCTATCTATCTATCTATCTATCTATCTATCTATCTATATATATATATATATATGCATTGAAAAAATGCATACTTACTCAGCCTGGGTGACTAGACTTTCCAGCAGAACATTGCACATTTTATGGCTTTTGCTTCCACATATCTCCTCATCCATCTGGGAATCCTTCTGCTTTTAAGCTGGTGCAGGTGGCTAATTAGCTATCATCTTTTTGTTAAAATAGAAACCCGTTCTCTATTTAATGAGACAATCTTATGGAAAACATAACAATATGATAAAATACTAGCCCATGAATGATAAGTAATTAAAAAAAGATCACTGAATTCAATTTATATCTTGAAGGTTCTTTTATTTAACATTTCTGTCACTTGTTGTTGCTTTTTTATCTCGTTGTTAGGCAAGTGAAATTACCCCCCAGCAATAGTTGTATACAAATAACTGAAATCAAGAAAGTTCTACTTGTTACTTAAGTGGATTGGTAGCAGATCACAAATCTTGCTGATATATGATTTAAACAGTAAAATACATTGGTCACTGGACACCTCACTACTGCCCCCACTGGAGTCCCCCCCACCCCCCGTATGGTAGTCCAGCATTCCTGTGGCTCTGTCTACCTAGGACGCCTTTCTGTCCCCCTCATTATTTGGGATCTAGCACACTTCCCACCTTGATACTTTCCTTTACTCCCACAAAAATAATTATTTACTTCCTCCAACATTACTTGGTACATTTGTTTGTATTGAACATAGTAATTATGATCCTTCTGTTTCTACTCTTTTGTTTGTTGGGTTATATCCCTTTCAGCTTTATCTCTGTGTACTTAGCAGGAAACCTGGAAACCTGGCTTGTGTTCAGTAATTGATTATAAGAGCTTCTTTGTTTTTTGGCCTATTTTTTTTTTTGACTGAGATATTTGTTCCTCAAGAATCTTACTATCCTTACGTTATTTAGTAGAACCTAGACTATAGAACCTTATGTGTCTTAGTTTAATCTTGACAGCCTGGCTTCTCTTTCTGTTCTTGGAAACAGTTTAACTCTGTCTAGGAACTGAAGTGGAAACTTAAGGGTTCTTTGGAAAGTCAGTTGTATGGGATGGTGTTTTACTTGGGCAAACATGTGAAGGAGTGTTTTCCTGAAGCAGACACAGATGAAAAGATATTCTGCTAAAGCAAACATGAGAAAAGAACACATGATGAAGAATTCTACGCTAAGGGCACCCATGTATTGATCTGCCTTAAATTTTGTAGTTGAGCTCCTTTTGTCATGATTCAATAAACAGAAACACGCCAAAAAAAAATCTTCTAGTGTTACGATGCAGCAGAGTGCTGTCAGCTGACACAGACTCCCATGGTGTTTTACTAAGACAGACTTATGTGCTGAGGCAAGACAAGTGGTGAGGCAAGACCCATGGAGGACATGTGATGCTTGGATGGAGTATAAATAGGACTCAGTGGACCATGAGAGGGGCTTGGCTTGCTGGTAGAGCTAGCTCTGCAATGCTTCTTGGTCTCACTTCTTTGCTTCTTCAATAAGAGTGGCAGAGCAAAAAACTCTTGGTGTCCCTGGTGGACATAATCCCTCCTGCTGACTCATGCTGATTTGGCTGAGGCCAAGGCTGTTCCTGTTAGTTTTCGCCACTCTTGCTGCTACCTGGACTGTTGACATATCCTTGAAGTGTTGACAGTTGGATCAAGCTGCCCCTTCTGACCTGTGAACTTGTACAATCTCGACCTTTGGTCAGTGGTACACACTTCAAGACTCCCCGGAGTGAGACACCAAGATGCAGATTCATTCAAAAGTGGCATCTCTGGATCGACCTTCAATTTGTCTCTCAAGACAAGTGACTAGAAGGAAATCCTGAATGGCTACTACAAGCAGTTTTTATACTTTTTAGGGGCACAGATTACATCAGCAAGGTTACAGTTCAAACTTATTAGCTAAGCATATTGACATTTAAATCTGTTGGCTAGCAAGTATGGATAAGTCATGACTTGCATTTGAACTTTACTTGGGATTTACCAGAGGGTCAGGCGACTATCGGTCAATACATTCTGTGGTTTTTCTGAGAATTTTTTACTCAAGAATGTTCCTGTGGGTAGAGAATAGTACTTGGCCTAGCCTTAGATTCAAGTCAGGAAGTGGGAACTTGGCCTAGCCTTGATCCAGGGCAGGTGGGTGTAAGGGTGGTGAAAGCTGCTAGGGTCCTTCAAACTGAACTGCTGATTTCCTGACAATACAGATGAGATTTCTTCCAAAGAACCATTTCTGAGCAGGTCCACTTCCCCCATATCCTTTCTTTTCCACTACTTCTGGTGAGTGGTGTACTAGAAGGGAGGTTAATACATTTAAGAACCATCATTAAAGTACGTTTTGAAAAGCAATAATGTTACGAGGAATTGTGAAGAAGACTGTATGTTAAGGATAATGTGTGGTGCCTAAAGGAGATGATTGGGGCCCCCTTTATGTTGGTAAAACGTGTCTCAAATCTGACTGATAATATTTTGAATTTTTGTTCACTTTATTTTGCTTTTAACATTTTTAGTTAGCATTCAGAAAAGTGGGAGTCATTATGTTGTTTCCATGTATATATATATATATATGTGTGTGTGTGTGTGTGTGTGTGTATATATAAAATTATATTTTTCTCATATTTGCCTAATCCGCTTCCCAGAGACAAAACATATCTCAGTTGGTAAAGATCAGATTTAAAGATACATTATGTTATAAAAATTCCTACAATATTTGTCAATAAATGGCAAAGGCCTTCTATGGCTATAGAGGGAAGAAAGCCTAGAGCTTAGAAAGCACACTCTAGACTATGAAGGAATCTTAGTTCAAGACTGGCAAAATGCCAAGGACAATCCTTGGCTTGAAGAGGGGTTCTGAGGAATGGAAGTGTGGAAGCAGTTCTTGTAATTATAAAAAAAACCTCTCTGGATAGCTCACCTTTTTCTGATCAAAAGCTGATCATTTTATTTACATATAAATTCAGTCATTTCTCCAGGTTCCCCTTTGATTATCCTGAAAATCAGTATTCCATGACCCCAGCTCCCCTTACCCCCCACCCCATTCTTAGAAAAAGATAGCAAGCACATTTAAAACAACAACAACAACAACAACAACAACAACAACAACAACAAAACCATTGCAAATGGATTTGGAGATCTGCCTGGCTTTGTAAGCAGAGGCAATTAGCTAGATGGGGAAGAGAGGATCCTATCCTGAGATTACCATTTCCACCATGCCTGGGTCCATCTAGCTCTGCCAGAGCTGACCTTGAACTCAGGAATCTGACTGCCTTTGTAATTTTCTAACAAGCTGGCTTACAGCGCAGCTCCCTTTATTATTTTAGGTCTGCAAAGCTCCTTATACAATTCATATTGCATTCTTATATTTTGCATAGTTGATACATTATGTATTTTTGAACTTGTGCTTTCAGAGTTTTTTCCCACAGCCCTAAGGGCTGTCCTGAAGGTTACAGCATTCTACCATTTTGCTGAGACATTAGACACACACAAATATGATGTGCACTCTTTCTGGAGCATAGTTTTTAAAGATATATTGAGAACTTAGAGGTTTATACTTTCACCACAAAATTCACTTTAGTTAACATCTTTTAGGAAGTAACCTGAAAACTGTATTAAGATGTTTGTGTTATGATATTTATTTACAGTCACCTAAAGATCCTAGGACAGGGAAACTTTCAGATCATTTATCTGCACAAGAGAATATTACACAAACACTGAAGTAACAATGCATATAGATAGTCCATAGGGGAGGAAAAGGTACATTATACATAGTCAGAATTTTTAAAACTATTCATGAAATCAAGTATTAATGATTACGTTTTGTAAAACATAGATGAATGTTTATTCACCAAACAATTATGTAAGATTCTGTTGTCAGATGTTTCATTTGATGTGACAGATTTCTCACAGAATATAATTGACTTATAAATAACTGATAATGTTTGTCTATATCACGACCTACAGAAAGGATAATTCCTTCAAATTGGTACTGAGTTAATTAATAGTGCTGGAACAGAGCACAAGTGTCTTGTCAAAGCCAATCAGAGGACTTCTCAATTCCACACTTGACAGTCTCTGGTAATATTTCTGCATTTCCTGGCTTACCCTTCCATCTTCTTTTGGACCTGTGTTACACTCTCTGGCCTTCACTTTTCTGATACCATGCTAAGAGTAGTAACCTTATCTTAAGGAAAAGTGTGGATGGTGTCCATTTCTTTGTTGAGTGTTGCTGCTGTACTTCTGGCTGATCATTGACTATTTTCATTCTTAGTATAATTTTTACTGATATTACTTTTTAAGTAATTAGGTATCTTTGCATGCAGGGTTTGCCAAATTCAATGTTTATCATTATTCTACTATAGGAATCAATTTGAGAATAATTGACTTGTCTATTATCTATATTTCAGGAGCAAATCTATATCCTTTCACTTGATTTGTCTATAGTCTGTCAACTACTGTCTACCTTGTAAGCACTATGAATTGGCCCTTTGCCTTTTATGTTTTCTAATTGGTTATATTTCATGTCTAGGTAACAGAATATTCATTATATGTTTGAAAATTGGCCAGTTTGCTGGTTACAATATTACTATTATTTGGTTTCTTATGTACTTTCTAGAAAAATAACTAAATCATTTTGTGCATGTGATACACACACATACACACACACACACACACACACACAATTCATGTTACATACCACTCACTGACCCTCCTCCTGGATACCCCTTCCCACATCTATCACACCCTCCTACTTCTCCCCTTCACCTCTAAGGTAGAGGCCTCCTCTAGGTATCCCTCAGTCTGGTACATCAAGTCTCTGTGGGGCTAGGTGCATCCTCTCCCACTGAGGCCAGACAAGGCAACCCAGCTAGAAGAACATATCCCACAGACAGGCAACAGCATTTGGGATAGCCCCTGATCCAGTTGATCCACATGAAGACCAAGCTGCACATCTGCTACATATGTGCAGGGACCAGGGTGGGGGGAAGGGTGATAGGTCCAGCATGTATATGTTCTTTGGTTGGTGATTCATTCTCTGAGAGACCCAAGGGTCCAGGTTAGATGACTCTATTTGCCTCCCTGTAGAGTTCCTATCTACTTCAGGCCACCTTCCCCCAATTCTTCTGTAGGAGTCCCCAAGCTCCATCTACTGTTTGGCTGAGGGTCTCTACATCTGTATGAGTCAGGTGTTTGGTGGAGCCTCTCAGAGGCTTAGCCATGCTGGACAAGAATAACAGAGGATCATTAATAGTGTCTGGGATTGGTGCTTGCCCAGGGTATAGGTATCGAGTTGGGCCAGTTATTGGTTGGCCATTCCCCCAGTTTCTGTTCCATGTTTCATCCCTGCATTCTTGTAGACAGGGTAAATTTTGGGTCAAAAGTGTCCATTGGTGTCCCTATCACTCCACTGGGGTTCCTGCTTGGCTGCATGAGGTGGCCTCTTCAGATTCCATATCCTCAACATGTGGGCCACAACTACTATCACTCACATTTATTCTTAGGAGCCTCTCCTATCCTAGGACTCTATTACATCTCCGAGATGCCCTCCACCTCCCCAAGCCCATCAGTTGCAGATTTCCATTCATTCTCATGGCTATCTGCCCTTCTCACACCTGATCCTGAGAGTTTTGCTGGATATAGTAGTCTACATTGGCTTTTTCCTTTGCAGCTTTTTTTTTTTAGAGATTGCAAGATATCTGTCCACACCCTTCTTGCTTTAAGAGTCTCTGTTGAGAAGTTGGATGTAATTTTGATAGGTCTTCCTTTGTATGTTACCCTGGCTTTTTCCTTTGCAGCTTTTAATATTCTTTCTTTGTTCTGTAGATGTTGTTCCTGTTCTCTTCCCTAGGTTTTCCATCTCCAGGATTCCCTCACTTTGTGGGTTTTTTCCCAATTGTTAGATTCTTTTAGGTCTGTAGTTACTCAGTGGCACTTAGCTTTCCTTTTTCTCTTCCAAACACAAAGCACAGAATATACAAACTTTGTTTTCTAATCAGATATAGAAAGAGTATGGAACTGGAAAAAGGTGGCGTAGGGAGGAACTAAGAAGAGTAGGGGGAGGGAAATATGTCATAATATATTGTATGAATAAAAACATGTGTGTATGTTCAATGAAAGATAAAACAAACAAACAAAACAACAAAATGAACAAATAAAACAGTGAGGAAAGTACATATTCTTGCCTTGATCCTGATCATAGTGGAAATTTTTTGAAGTTTTGTCCATTTAGCACGGTGTTGGCTAAGGATTTGCTCTGAATAAGCTTTCTTGTGTTGAGACATATTTGCTCAATTTCCAGCCTCTCCTTGACTATTGTAAAGGAATCCTGGCCTTTGTCAAAGGCC
Organism: Grammomys surdaster; assembly: GCF_004785775.1. NCBI lineage: Eukaryota > Metazoa > Chordata > Mammalia > Rodentia > Muridae > Grammomys > Grammomys surdaster. The sequence goes on from NW_021604565.1 coordinate 10,286,491, forward strand.
CTTTCTGTGTCCCATGTGGAATTAGTCCTTGAGTTTATTTATGTGGTGGGTTATATTTATGATTCATATATCTTTAACTATTTGGGGTGAAACTGACTTGATCATGGTAGATGATCTTTAAGATTTGTTCTTGAGCATCTTATGCAAAGCAATATAATCTTTTTAAAAATAGAAATTTCTGAGTGAGACCTTTCATCTAAGGACTTAAAACTACAAGATAAAATGAGTCAAGAAAATATTCTAGCACATTCAATGAGACTTCTGCTCTCTGAAAATAAAAATAGTAACACCTTCAAAAAAATTTTGTTCTTTTGTTTGGTAGCTTTAAAAAGTTATTCTCTATTTTTGAGAATTTCATACAGGTACACAATATCCATTATATACAAAGAACTCAAGAAATTAGACTCCAGACAACCAAATAACTCTATTAAAAATGGGATACAAAGCTCAACAAAGAATTCTCAACTGAGGAAACTCGAATGGCCGAGAAACACTTAAAGAAAAGTGCAACATCTTTAGTCATCCGGGAAATTCAAATCAAAACAACCCTGAGATTCTACCTCACACCAGTCGGAATGGCTAAAATCAAAAACTCAGATGATAGCAGATGCTGGCGAGGATGTGGAGAAAGAGGAACACTCTTCCATTGTTGGTGGAATTATGGGCTGATACAACCACTCTGTAAATCAGTCTGGCAGTTCCTCAGAAAATTGGCCATAGCATTACCTGAGGACCCAGCTATACCACTCTTGGGCATATATCCAGAAGATGCTCCAACATATAACAAGGACACATGCTCCACTATGTTCATAGCAGCCTTATTTCTAATAGCCAGAAGCTGGAAAGAACCCAGATGTTCCTCAACAGAGGAATGGATACAGAAAATGTGGTACATTTACACAATGGAGTATACTCAGCTATTAAAAACAATGAAGTCATGAAATTCTTAGACAAATGGGTGGAACTAGAAAATATCATCCTGAGTGAGGTAACCCATTCACAAAAGAACACACATAGTATGCACTCACTGATAAGTGAATATTATTGTGAGCCCAGAAGCTCACAATACCCAAGATACATCTCAAAGACCACATGAAGCTCATGAAGAAGAGAGATCAAAGTGTGGGTGCTTTGGTCCTTCTTGAAAGGAGTAACAGAATACTCATGGGAGCAAATATGGAGACAAAGTGTAGGGCAGAAACTGAAGGAGGGGCCATCTGGAGACTGCCCAATTTGGGTATCCATCCCATGTGCTCCCTGGGTCTAAACTGCCAGCCTGAGAGCACACATGGAAGGACCCATGGCTCCAACTCTATATGTAGGGGAGGATGGCCTTGTCAGGCATTGGTGGCAGAGGAGGTCCTTGGTCCTATGAAGGCTGGGTGCCCCAGTGTGGGTGAATTTGAGGGCGGGGAAGTGGGAATAGGTGGGTGGGTGTGGGCACACCCTCATACAAGCAGGAAGAGGGTGGGTGGATAAGGAGTTTCTTGGTGGGGGATGGGGAAAGGATGTAACATCTAAAATGTAAATAAACAAAATATCCAATTAAGAAAAAAGAATATGATCATATCCCTACTCCATTTCTCTGTTCCACCTTTTTCCATTTCTAGCTGGACACCCTTCTCTCAATTTATCATTTTGCTTTTGACAACCCACTAAATCCAGTTAGTGGTGCCCGTTATATTTATGTGAATTTGGGGCCATATACTAGAGCAAAGGAAACCTACCAGTGGCCACATCCTCAAAAAAGAATAATTTTAACCCCCCCCCACAACACTGAATTAGACACATTTACTTGGAATAACTTTTCCCATCCTTTTGCACCAAGATTGCACCCATCATTTATACTCAAATATATTTCTTGGAGGCAGCAAAACATTAATCTGTTTTCTAATCCAAAACTGTCTTGTCTTGTTTTTTTCTATTCTTTTCCTTTTCTCCTCGTCCTCCTCTTCGTCCTCCTCCTCGTCCTCCTCGTCCTCCTCGTCCTCCTCCTCCTCCTCCCCCTCCTCCCCCCCTCTTTTTCTTCTCTTTCTCTCTCTCTCTCTCTCTCTCTCTCTCTCTCTCTCTCTCTCTCTCTCCCTCTACCCTCCCTCTCTTCCTTTCCTTTCTTCTTTTCTTTCTTTAAGTCTTTGTAAATTCTTTCAGGTAATTCTCACTGGGACCTGGTATTATGGAATTAATTATTTTTAGCAGAGCTATATCCTGGAATTTCATTCTTTCTTTGTTTCTGTGCTGGGACTTATGTATCTGAGGTTGATTGATCAGGAGTGTCAGCCTTGGACTGAGGAGACTGCTTACCTCTCTGCACTGGGAGCTAGGGGAACTGTGGAATTGTAGGTCAAGTGATCAGTGTCTGGGGACCCTTTACCTTTTCCTTGAAGCTAACCAGAGGGTAGAAGTTTGGGCTTAGAGGTTGAAGTCTGGAGACTTCTTGCCTGTTAGCATCAGGAGCTGGGAAAAAGTCAGACATTTGGGCTGAGTGGCCAACTTATAGCTTTGTTCTTGATGTTTTGTTTGGGAAGTTCCAAGAACAGGGTTTTATTTCATCGCTCCCTTATTTCTATCTACTTCCCTTTGTAGCAATAATGCTTACACCTTGATGATCCATGTGAATATTTTTATATACATTTTTAAATTTTAACTACCTAAGATTATATGATTTTTACCTCTAAATAGAACATGGTCTAATTTATCAGGTTTTCTTCAGTTGAAAAGTTTTCTTTGAGCTTTGCTTTTAAACATGCCTACTTGACTTCTTCATCCTACTTAGAATCTTTTTTTGTCCCAGATTTTGAATTCTGTATTCTAGGAGATGTTTTCAGACTTGTTAAACTTGCTCATTGTTTGTTTATTTATTCTATTGATACTGCCAATGGATCTGTTGTTCTGTATCAGCAGCAGCTTGTCAGAAATGCAGTGTTTGGGTCTCACTTCAGACAGAATCGGAATTTATAATTTACATACTCTTCAGGTGACTAATGTGGACATGAAAGTTTAAGATGCTCTGCTCTGTTATAAATTCTAGTTTCTGATAATGGGGTTCCCAATGGAGGAGTTAGAGGAGTTAGAGTGAAGGCCATTGGAGCTGAGGGGGTTTGTGGCTCTATGAGGAGAGCAACAATACCAACCAACCACAGCTCCCAGAGTCTAAACCACCAGCCTGGGAGCACTTAGGGAGGGATCCAGGGCTTCAGCTGAATATATAAGAGTGGAGGGCCCTGCTGGGCATAGGTGGAAGAAGAGATCCTTGACCTCATGAACGCTGGACACCCCAGGGGGTGGGAATTTTGAGGGTGGGGAGGTGGGAGTGGGGGGGTAGGTAAGGGTTATACCCACAGAGAAGAAGGAGGAGGGGTGAGGGGATAGGGGGTTCTTGAGTGGGTGGGGGATGGGGTAAGGGGACAACATATGAAATGTAAATAAAACATCCAATAAAAAAATTTTCAAAAAAATAAATAAATTCTAGTTTCTTCAATTTCATTCTGTTCTTTATTATTTTTATGCTCTAAAATTTATGAATGTAGTGTTACTTTCTTATTTTTCCATATTTTAGGAAATATTTTGCTAGATTATTTCCTATTTATTGTGTCTTGAACTTATTTTATAAAGATGGCCTTTGACATCTTCATAAAGACAAATATTTTAAAATTTAACCTGCTTTAAAAAAGTGCTCCTAGAAATGTATCTGTCTTAGAGATATTAAAGTATCGTTAATTTTCTTATTTGCTATAAGTTGTATGATAATATTTCCTCCTATACTCTCATTCTTTTCTCTTTTTCTGTATACTTACTCTTGAATTGTATGAGGTAAATCAAAACTTTTTCTTTATTACCAAAAAGAGTGGATGATACTCTCTTTTCCCTCTTATTGATATTGTGATCAGATTTTAGATAAAGTTTAATTTGGTTTTTCCCTGTTTGATGTGTATATGACATTCTACAATCATCAATTTATGTGTATTATAGTTAGGAAACTCTTAATGCATCTTTTGTGCAATTTTAAATATCTTAATAAGATCAAACCTTGAACACTTTCACATACACTCTTAGACAGGGGGCTCTTTGATCCCATTTCTAAGATCTTTCCCTAAATTCTGTGTTTCCATATATATTAGTTATTTTGTGTAGTTGTGAACAAATACTTGACAGAATCAACCAATAGGATGAATGGTTATTTTGGTTCATAGTTTCATGGGAGTTTAGTCCATCACAGCAAGGATAGTGAAGCGATATGCTTCAGTCTGAGGCAGTGGGAGTGTATGGCAGAAGGATTGTATATATTCTGCAGATGAGGAAGCAGAGAGCCAGGTTGGAGCCAGAAACTGAGCTATGACTTTCAAAGGCCCACTCCTCCTGTCCCACTTCTGGTAGTCATGTTCCACCCATTAAAGGTTTCTAATATTTTGGCACTAGCTGGAGACCAAGGCTCAAAACACAACTCAATGGTAACATTTCAGCACCAAACGATACCTCCTATACTCATTATCTTAGTAAACAGTGTTTATAGTATAGAAAAATTTATATATAAGTTCATGATCATAAGAGAAAATTTTCAGTCAAATCAGATGTTGCTAACTGTATTCCTGACACTGTAGACTCTGTATTATGAAAGTTATTTTATATGATCATAGGATAAATAAATCACATGACATATGGTTTAAATACACTTTCCAATCCATTTCTACTTATGTTGTATTGAATAAAATTATTAATTTTCTTTGTGTGTGTATGACTGCCTTGCCTCTATGTATCTGTGCATACAATGTGTATGGCTGGTGTCTGTGGAAGTCAGGAGAGAGCATCAGATACCCTGGAACTGACGTTATGGATGGCATGTATGTCATAGTTAGGGTTTCTATTGCTGTGAAGAGATATCATGACCAAGGCAACCCTTATAAAGGACAACATTTAGTTGAGGATGACTTACAGGTTCAAAGGTTCAGTCCATTATCATCATGATGGGATGTATGCAGCATCTAGGCAGGCATGGTGCAAGAAGAGCTGAGAATTCTATATCTTGTTCTGAAGGCAAACAGGAGAAGAGTCCTGTCTTCCAGGCAGCTAGATGGAGTGTCTCAAAGTCTAACCCCACAGTGATACACTTCCTCCAACAAGGCCGCACCTCCTAATAGTGCCACTCCCTGGGCCAAACATATTTAAACTACCATAGTGTGAGTGCTGGGAATTGAACTTGGATCCTCTACAAGATCAACAAGTGGTTTTAACTGGTGAGCTATCTTTCCAACCCCTACTCTTTTTTATTTATTTGTGTATGTGTGTTCGAGTACGTGTGTGTTTGAATCTAAATAAAAATCCTTAAGAATGTTTCAATGTCACCCTCTCATTCCAACTGAGCAGCTGATAGTGCTCCTGGACTCTTTGGTAAAGTCTTAACCTTTTTAACCTAGAAGTCTTTCATGAACCTTCTTGCCTTTACTTTAACAAGGAAAATCTTGTTAATTATGGAAGATCCTCTATTATAATCAATTAGACTATGAGTCACTTCTTTAATGATGGAGCCCAATCTTATATGTAGCCTACATGAAATAGATGTTCAGGATATAGCTATTGATTAGCTTCATGACAAAAGGAAGAAGGAACAGTGAATCTAAACCTTAGCAAAGGATAACATTTAAATATTGTTTTCTAAGAAGAACCAGGACTCCTGGCTCTACTATGCCATCCCTTGCTTTGTAGTATCTTGATGGGGAAAATATAGCACTCCAGGCTCTTGTCTTCTGCAACTCTGGCAGTGACTGTGCTGTTTATTATGGGCAACTCACTCACTTGCTTGCCATCTACTGCTGCCCTAGTCTACATATACTTTCAGGAAGCCCAACTTATCCTTTTGGTTTTTTTCTTCACATTTTTTTCCCAAACCTCAATGAATAAAGATATTTTGGTATTAGGAAAATGGGCTGTTGTATTTTAAAATCAAAAATAGAAGAATATAAATATGTATGAAACATTAAAGCCCTTTTTTGAAGTATGATTTTCTGCCTAATGGATACTTCTATGTTCACCTTTTCCTCTTTCTCTCTCTTCTGTGACCCCATAGTTGAGCCCCATTCAGACCACTTTGCTCCTTGGATGATCTTAAGGACACTATGATTATCCACAATCAGCATTTCTGTAACATTTTATATTCTAAAAATAATTTTTGAAAGTTTTAATCTATATCTTTCAAAGGAGGCTTTTACACCCAGTAATTTTATTTGATTCCCTCAAAACTGCTATGAAGAATGTTGACAGTTTATTCTCTTTTCTGCTAGGAGGAGACAGAGGGTCACAGAACTTGAGTGACCACTATACTAGTGGCTATCAGAAATTCCCAATTTAGTGCAAATGTAAGTGTGCAGTCATGGCTTTAGCTACCTTGGCCAGCACATGCTTTTTATCAGTTACAGTGGTTTGATCTCTGAGTATTTACAAGGTACAAGCTACTGTATTCACCACCCAAGTAATCTTACATAATATTCTTCATAACCCTGCAAAAGAGGCATAACTATCACCTCCTAACTTTACACAAGGAAACCATGCCTTAAAGAGTTTAGATAACTTTGTCAGGGACACACAGCAAGCCATGACATAGCTGCATTTGGAACCAACTTTCCCTGGATTTTAAATCCCAGGTCCAAATTGCATGAACCCTTTCAGTGTGTATTGAATTAGGCCAATGAATATGTTCAACACATCATTAAAAACAAATTTTTATTTATTTTTCTTGTATATGTGCTTGAGCGTCTGTATATATACCACAGACCACCGAGGCCAGAAGAGGGCATTAGATTCCCTGGAATTGGAGTTGTAAGCAGCTGTGAGCCACATGAAGTGAGTGCTGAAACAGAACCAATGTCTTCTGAAAGGTCAGCAAAGTGCTTTGAACTAAAAAAAATAATTAATCCATCTCTGTAGCCTAACACCATGGCTTTTAAGATGGCTCCATTTATTTTGATTTCTTGAGCTGTGATTACAAGCTTTGATCTCTCTATAAGTCTGAAGAAGCCTATTGTCAGGCATAATACTAGGTGTCACAAGGATAAGGACAGAGACGTAAATGAAGATAACATTTAATCGCCATCTACTCTATGTTAATGACTCTTAAAAACCTATGTCACAAGAACTCTGCAGGTCTGTAAAAAGATTCTCACTTGATGGAGAAGAAAATACAGGTTCAGAGTAGTGAAGGGCTTTGTATAAGACTGTCAGTGAAGGGATGAAGATTTTAACAGGAGTTTGTCTGACTTTATTTCCTCCTGGTTTCCCAACCCGATCTGGAGAGGGCTCAGTGGCAATGTTGTAACTAATGAGAAGAGGCATGGTTTTCCTAGGGGCCCAAGAAGGACTCAACTAACAAAGACCAGTATAGCTCCTACTGCTTATGAGGTATTAGAAACAGTATATGGAGTCCCATAAAAAAGTTCTGAAGGAATTCATAAGGGACCTAAAGAGAAGAAAAACTTAGCAAGTTGCTGGCTGTACTGCTCAGCTTCTGCTTCATGCCAGCAGGCCTTTGCCTGAAATACATAGGAACTGGCCCTGAACCACCAAACTTTCATTGGTAAACATCGTAATAATACACACATTTAGGAAACTGATGTTTTTAATTTGAAATGCTATGCAGCTTTGCCTTTTATAGTTAGTGCTGGGAAGTTGTGGTATACCAGGAAATGATTTACATTTTCGCCTTAGGGCAAAAATATGGAACTTGTAATTATGTCAGAGAAAGGCAAAGTCTACCAACTGGAAAAACTGAAACTATAAACCTCTCAGTTAGAATGAGTGTTGATGAAACTGTTGTGTGGTTAAGCACTTGCCTGATGTTTCACAGGGCATAAGCAGCTGTTAACGACTTCCAGGTAAAAACTTCTCATCTGAATCTTCAACAGGCTGTTGCCAAGCTGCCTAAGTGTGGCTGACAAGCATTTCCCTAGTCCTTCTAAGGTATTCTGATCTAAGGTGGTTTGTTGCTTGAAACTCTTCTGGCTGGGTTTTTGACTTATGGGAATTAAGCCACATATCAGTTCCAGATATACAGAAGCTGGCCAGAATCCTGAAACTCCATTCAGAGGCAGAGGATCTGCCAGACATGGAAGCTGCCTTGCATATGTGATTTCCCTGCCTTCACAGCCAAGGCTCGCTGCGCCTGTGCTGAAGACCTCCAGTTACCCTCTTTCACTGTTGATTTCTCCAGGAGAGAACCCCACAACAAGAGCCCCAGGGTGGTGGTAAAAGACCTGCTTTGGCCAACAGATTGGGAAGGTTACAAAGGGCAGACTGAGTTTTCCTATTTTCTTTGTACTTCCTCTGCCTGAGAGAAGTAGGCTATCAAGGTGTTTACTTCAAGGAATGAACTCTGTAGTCTCAAATCTACATATGACCTGGTGTTCTTTTCCTTATTTCCTGCGTGTTTTGACAATATTTCTATTCTCCTCCAGGCTCTTTTTCATCTCTCATATCGTGTTAGTGATTCCTGACTCACAGGGTTATGAGAATTCAGATAATGTAAATGAAGTTCTTAGGACTTTAGGACAATACAATTTGTATAATAAACCATTACATTCACTAATAGCAGTATGGCTTGTATCTAAGCAGAGTTTTGTATTAGTTGGATGCCCTTCTGACATTTTCAGCCTGTTTTCTACCCTGACCCTCTTCTAAATATTGTTTAGACATTTAGCCAACTGAAACTCACTTGCCACAGATCCCTGTGTGTCATTTACTTGGTGGCAGGAAGGAGTGTGTACCTAAGGGTAGCTCTCCTCCCAACCATAATACTGTCATAAGCTTTATCACATGCTATGGTAGTTTATAGGCATCAGATCCTTGGCCTTATTTAGTTGGAGTTAATTTTCTTGGAGCACTAAAACTTCCATCTTTTAAGAAATGGTACAGTTATTTTCTTAAACTGGCATAAGGATAGTTTCTGGCCGCTGTCTGTGAGGTGTCCCTAAACACTGAACTGTAAGGAGTGTAGGCTTAAGCTCAGACACCAATGATGAGAGTTTCCACACACATGACTGGAGGTAATATGCCTACCTCCTGTGACTGAAGGAAACTGATGTAAGAGAGTACCTATTACATCATGTGACGCATACTACTTTCTCAATAAAAGGCTTTTTATTGGTTTGGGAAGATCTCAACATCAGGCTAATAAAATTAGCTGTCTCCAGAGTTTATTTTCTTTGGGATTATACATTCTGCAGAATCATTCATAGTTATCTTAGAGACTACAGAAGATGGTAAGTAGGGATGAAAGAAACAGGACTCTTCCTCCAGAGGAAGCTCTGTTGCAATGTTCTATGGATAAGTGTTCCCTGTGAGGCTTCTGAGGGTGGAAACTGGGCCTAAAGCATTTGAAGTTTCTTTTCCTTTAGAGTCAATCATGTACTGTTCTAGCTGAGAACCTTTGCACAAGGGAAGACTTGTAAGCTTATATAGGGTTATAAGATATCTTGTAAAAACTTTTGTAGTTTTGTGTTTTAAATTTTGGCCTAGGATCCACACTGACTCAATTGCTGTATGTGGTGAGAAATATGCCATATTAATTTGCTAGGACTGCCATCAAAAAGCTTTACAGACTAAATGGTTTTGATAAAAAGACAGTTTTCTGCCATTAAAAATCTAGATGTCTGGTATCAAATTGTTGCTATATATACTTTCTCATGGGAGCTCTGCCCTTTGTGAGGCCATCCTCTTTTTTCTCCTTTTTTTTTTTTTTCACTTGGACATTACTGTGCCTTAACTTTCTCTTCTAGTAAGGACATAGGAAAAGTATGTGGATATATATGAATAATATGTATGTTTTTGTTATAGCTTCAAATTAAGAACTAACCAAACTATAAGTGAATAAATATGTTAACTATAATAAGTCCATACTATATTCCATTCAATTCTATTTGCGATTAAAACATAATAAACTATGAATACATGTTATAACATGCATGAATTGTAAAATAATTAGAATGAACAAAACAAGACAGAAGACATATGAACATATATAGTATGATTCAAATTATATAAAATCTTAGAAAATGAAAGCTGATATGCAGTAACAAAAAAACAAATTAATGTTTCCACTGTGTCATGGATACAAGGAGCAATAAGAGTAAGGAAAGGCCAGGGGCATGAAGAAGTCTTTATAGGGTGTACGTTATCATATGTCATTATCTTTACTTTATGAACACACGTTCATCTTAACAGAAGTAATGAATTCTTGGATAAAAAAGACATGTCAAATCTTACCAAGTTACTCATTCTAAATATGTATAATGCATTGTACGTTAATATACCTACCCCCATGAAGGTGATAAGAAGTGGCTGAAACATTTGAACCAATATATAAAGAATCAAAGAAAAAAGTAAACAACAAAGTAATACTGCAGTGGCCATATCTCAAGACTACACAGTTCCCTTGGCATTGGGATCGTTATTTCTCTTGTACACTTAAGAAATTATTCAGTCCAAGTAGTTGGGATACTAAGACTCCTCAAGGTGTTATGAACCCTAAGTATAGAGAATTAGCCACATGACTGCTAAGACAAACTGAGAAAGGTTAACCTTTCCCTCTGGAGTTTAGACCTGTGAGTCACATGTACATTCAGCTTCGTATCCAGTTGCCACAGGTTACCATTTCAAATCTATAGGTAGCTCCCTACTTTGGATATAGAATCCAATAAAGACACCCTTTGTATCTATGTCTGTTGAAATCTGTACCTAAGTTCTAAATGAGTTTGGAACAAGAGAGGGAAAGTTACCAGGAACAGACTTATTGTGGTCCAGATGTGGTTGTTTTGCTGACCTCATATTTTTAGTCTTTTAGACTGGTTAGACTTTGCTAACTGGTGAGAGTTGGGAATGATAGCCTGGCACAGCTTTCTGCTCCAGACATGGATTTATTAGATACCTCCCCATGGGTTAGGTTGCTTATCTTAGTGTAGAAGCGCTTTTTGAAGCAGAATTTCTGAAACAGGATTTTTGGGGTTCTCTGACATAGATCCCACAATTATTCCCAATGACCCAGTTCAGATAATTTGGACCTCATTTCATCCACAGCTCTAAAAGGGGAAAAAATGTCCTCCGCATTAGAGATTTTGAAGTGGTGAGACAGAGTATGAATGATTAATATCTGCGGGACTGTGATGGAGAAATTGGCACTACCCAGTGCTTTTTACTATGGAAAAGAAACAGTACAGAAAACCTGTAGAGAGACACAAATATCCTAACTCAACATTCACTACAACTGGGGAGCTGAGAGCACTTCAGACTTCTGTATCACTTGTATTTAAACACCCTGTTTTACAACTCTATAACCACATTCCATGCAGCAATGTAAGTACCATGGGGCTTCTACAATGGGATTCTGGAAATAGGACACTGATAACCTGCTTAACTACTCTTTATTTTGCTAAGTGCTCAGATCAATTAAAACAATATGGACTGTGGATAAACACAGATCAGAACAGACTGTGCAGATCAGAACAGAGTGGGGTCTGAAACCATGAGACTAGGAAGGCTCTACAGCGGGTAAGTTGTGTTACCTCAGAGTAACCTTCTGCCTTTTAGCTCTCTGATTTGGAAGTGTAATTTCCCTCATTGCATGCTTCTGAGGGCTAAGTCAGGATAGCTAATGCTACAGTAACTCACCTGGGGAATGGGCAGTATTTCTACCTTCCATTTCCCCTTTCCTCTAGCCTCTATGAGTGAGGAATGTGGTTTGCACAGCACTTGCCCCAGTCTGTTTCTTTTGTTCACAATAGTAACATTCGGAGGGCTGCTGGTGGTCATCTCTGTCAGTTGGTGTTTATCTTTCTGCTTCTAATTATTTATCGACTTTTCTCTCTGAAGCTAGCCTGGACCATGCTTCTGTCTTTTCTGTGCTGCACACAGCACTTCTTTAAGGAAGGGGAAGGCTGGTCTTCTGAACTAGTCTTCATCCTATCAGGGTGTCTGTAGGCCTGTGTGGGACAAAACACCAGTGTGGCTGTCATCTGTTGTCATGCCCTGTGTGAGGGAAATCATGAAAGAGGAACATTTTGGTGAGGGGAGAGCACAGGGCTGAGTGTATATCCTCTGGTAAGGGCAAATAAAGAGTAGAGTCTTCTTTAAGAAAAATTCAGCATTTTCTCTGTGTGAATATGCCCTGCAAGGAGCAGTGGTTTCTGCTCCTGGTCAGTACACATTTTTCACAAAGGAAGCTGTGCAGAAAACCCCATAGCATGCTGGGTGTGCTTACTTCCAGTCTGTTTGTTTTGTTCACTTTCTGGGCGTTCTCTCTTCCTGAAAAGACTGAGTTTTCCATCTTCTCATGTTGCAAATCCACCTAACCTCCAGACGTTTTCCCCCATTTTTCTTTCTGCACAGCTGTCACAACAAACTTCTCCTCATCTGCTACTAAGTGTATCAGACACTGTTGTGTGGGCTGCAAGTTGCTGACTCATTACGGGGGAAAAGGAGGGGGGCTTTCCAATAGAATCTGATGTTATCCAAAACTTCTCATCTGTTTCAAAGGCTACAATTTCCTGCATTCTCTGGAGGGAAATCAAACGCAGTGCATTAAGGAAACAGTGATCCCTCACAGATTTAGTAGACCTCCAGGCAATTATGGGGTGATTATTCTGAAGTTAGTGTTTCCTCACCTCATTTCCTGTAACAATGAGTAGAATGACCCGACTCTGAATTTTTCATCTTTACAGTGAAAGACAGCAGGGAAATAGATCACACACTTGTATGTGCTCCACAGTGTCTATGATTCTTTCTTGTCTTTCACCCCAGCCTTTTTTTCTTTTTTGACCCTCCCCAAAGGCAGCCAGTCTCCCCCATCTAATTCTACAGCCTCTAACTGGGATGGAAGATCCATCTTTATCATCCTTTAAGTTATATGCTTTGTCACCTGATAAATGTGCTTGTCTCTGTAAAAATTACCCTTTGGACAGAAAAATTGCTGGTGAAGAAAAATCACTTTCAGCTGGTTTCCCAGCTGCTTTCCAGTTCTCTACCCCCCCTCCACCCCACCCCCTCCCTCCACCCCAGGGCTGGGATGAGTTTTTCTCATACTATGGTCTTTGTCTCACACTCCAAATTTGTCTCAGTGTCTCTCCAGTAATTTTTTGTTTAGTTTTACTTTTTTTATCTACCATTTTTATTTTCTGCTACTAAACACCTTCTATACACCCCTGTGTCCTCCATTCTTAGAAAGCTTGTGTTATGTATGTTCTATCTTCTCTATGTAACTTTGCTGCCTGTGCACTGATGTAATAGGACAATGGTTTTATTGTATGTTGTCTGATTAAGCATTTGAGTAATTGTTTTAGATCCATTACTGTGAATCTATTTAGCTTAACGCTTTTCTTTTGCATCCTTTGATTAATGCATGACCATTGGGAACAAGAGGAATCAGTACATTCATTTCCCCCAGACACCACTGAGAAGTATTTTCTCCTGTGTGTGGCCTGTAGCCACAGATGCTCAGCACTCCCTGAAGAAGGAGGAGGTGTACTGTTGAAAAAAATCTGTGTGCTCTCAAGCCAGTGTTTGCCAATGGTGTTACATGGCAGCTTCATAGCAGAAAGCAAATGTTAAAATTTAGGGAAAAGTGTAGCTGAATATCAGATTTTAAAACAGGTGAATTTTTGTTAGCAGCATATAGCTAGATGACATTTTCTTTTTAAGCTCATGAAACTTAACAGCTGTTTAGTCAAGTGCTATTTTCACATATGTCTGTGTGACAGGTTTAATACAAAATTTCACAATAAATGACTTGCTGGACAGGCCTCCTTGGCTTGGGCTGATATAAGAACTGTGAGTTCACACCTGGCTGGTCTGTTCCTTGAAGACACATTATCCTGAACCTTTTTAGAGCAGCTGCTAAAAACCCTCCCCCACAACCCTACACAACAGAACTGCCTGGGGCATTCTAGATCCATCACCCACTCAAACCCTGCTCCTCGGAATACCACTCCCTCCACCCCTTGCTTCGTCCTTTTGGCTGGGGCAGACACTAGCAGGTCTGCTCCTGTGAAGACACCATATCCTGAACCATCTTATAGCAGTGGTGGAACCACTGCATTCAAAGCAGGGGAGGAACCACTGTATTCAGAGTAGCAGAGGAACCACTGCACTTGGAGCAGCTGAGGAATCACTCACTCAGAGCAGCAGGATTTCAGTATCCCAGAAGAAGCCTGAGTCTCAGGAGCTCTTCCACCCAGGATCACATGATCACAGAGGCAGCTGGACTCTGAGGAGTTCTGATAACAAGCAAGATAACTGGAAAGACACTCTCCAGTCAGAGACAGTGAGTGCAGGTAGTACTAGAGTTAACCAGATGGCGAAAGGCAAGCAGAAGAATATAAGCAACAGAAACCAAAGTTACCTGGCATCATCAGAACACAGTTATCCCACCATAGCAAGCCCTGGACACCCCTTCAAACCAGAAAATCAGGATTCAGATTTAAAATTACTTCTCATGAGGATGATAGAGGACTTTAAGAAGGACATAAACAACTCACTTAAAGAAATACAGGAGAACACAGGTAAACAGGTAGAAGCCTTTAACGAGAAAACACAAAAATCCCTTAAAGAATTGCAAGAAAACACAACCAAACAGGTGAAGGAATTAAACAAAACCATCTAGGACCTAAAAACGGAAGTAGAAAAAATACAGAAATCTCAAAAGGAGACTACCCTGGAGAAAGACAGCCTAGGAAAGAAATCAGGAGTCATAGATGCAAGCATCACCAACAGAATACAAGGGATAGAAGAGAGAATCTCAGGTACAGAAGATATCATGGAAAACACTGACATAACTGTCAAAGAAAATAAAAAAAAGCTCCTAACCCAAAACATCCAGGAAATCCAGGACACAATGAGAAGACTAAACCTAAGGATAATAGGTATAGAGGAGAGTGAAGATTTTCAAATTAAAAGTTCAATAAATATCTTCAACAAAGTTATAGAGGAAAACTTTCCTAACCTAATGAAAGAGACTCTCATGAATATACAGGAAGCCAACAGGACTCCAAATAGACTAGACCAGAAAAGAAATTTCCTCCCGTCACATAATAATCAAAACATCAAATGCACAAAACAAAGAAAAAATACTAAAAGTATTAAGGGAAAAAGGTCAAGTAACATATAAAGGCAGACCTATAAGAACTACACTAAACTTCTCGCTAGAGACTCTAAAAGACAGAAGATCCTGGAGTGATATCATACAGACCCTAAGAGAACAAAAATGCCAGCCTAGACTACTATACCCAGCAAATCTCAGTCAGTATGGATGGAGAAATTAAGATATTCCATGAAAAACCCAAATTTATACAATATCTTCCCACAAATCCAGTCCTACAATGGATAACTGATGGAAAACTCCAACACAAGGAGAGAAACTACAATCTAGAAAAAGCAAGAAAGTAATCTTCCAATAAACCCAAAAGAATATAGTTACACAAACATAATTCCACCTCTAATACCAAAAATAACAGGCAGAAACAATCACTTTTCCTTAATATCTCTTAACATCAATGGACTCAATTCCCCAATAAAAAGATGTAGACTAACAGACTGGATACATAAACAGGACCCAGGTTTTTGCTGCATATAGGAAACACACCTCAGTGACAAAGACAGACACTACCTTAGAATAAAAGGCTGGAAAACAATTTTCCAAGCAAATGTTCCCAAGAAACAAGCTGGAGTAGCTATTCTAATTTCAAATAAAATTGACTTTCAACCGAAAGTTATCAACAAAGATAAGGAAGGATACTTCATACTCATCAAAGGAAAAAATCTACCAAGGTGAACTCTCAATTCTGAACATCAATGTTCTAAATGCAAGGGCATCTGCATACATAAAAGAAACTTTACTAAAGCTCAAAACACTCATTACACCTCAGACAATAATAGTGGGGGATTTTAACACCCCACTCTCAGCAATGAACAGATCATGGAAACAGAAACTAAACAGAGACACAGTGGAATTAATGGAAGTTATGAACCAAATGAATTTAAGGAATATCTATAGAACATTTCATCCTAAAATAAAAGAATATACCTTTTTCTCAGCACCTCATGGTACCTTCTCCAAAATAGACCATATAATTGGTCCCAAAACAGGCCTCAACAGATACAAAAATATTGAAATATTCCCTTGCATCCTATCAGATCACCACGGACTAAGGCTAGTCTTCAATAATAACAAAAACAATGGAAAGCCCAGATACTTGTGGAAACTGATCAACACTTTACTCAATGATGACTTGGTCAAGGAAGAAATAAAGAAACAATTAGAGATTTTTTAGAATTTAATGAAAATGAAGGCTCATCATACCAAAACTTATGGGACACAATGAAAGCAGTGCTAAGGGGAAAACTCATAGCTTTAAGTGTCTAAAAAAGAAACCAGAGAGAGCATACGCTAGCAAATTGACAACACACCTGAAATCTCTAGAACAAAAAGAAGCAAATAGATCCAAGAGGAGTAGAAGGCAGGAAATAATCAAACTCAGGGCTGAAATCAACCAAGTAGAAAGAAAAGTAACTATACAAAGTATCAACAAAACCAGGAGCTAGTTCTTTGAGAAAATAAAAAAGATAGATAAACCCTTAGCCAGACTTACCAGAGGGCACAGAGACAGTATCCAAATTAATAAAATTAGAACTGAAAAGGGAGACCTAACACCAGAAACTGAAGAAATTCAAAAAAATCATCAGATTCTACTACAAAAGCTTACACTCAACAAAACTGGAAAATCTAGATGAAATAGACAATTTTCTAGACAGATACCAGGTACCAAAGTTAAATCAGGAGCAGATAAACCATCTAATCAGTCCCTTAATCCCTCAAGATATATCAGCAGTCATTAAAAGTCTCCCCACCAAAAAAAAAAAAAAAAAAAAAAGCCCAGGACCAGATGGTTTTAGTGCAGAGTTCTATCAGACCTTCAAGGAAGACCTAATACCAATTCTCCTCAAACTATTCCACAAAGTAGAAACAGAAAGAACACTACCTAGTTCGTTCTATGAAGCCACAATCATGCAAATACCTAAACCTTACACAGACCCAACAAAGAAAGTGAATTTCAGACCAATCTCCCTTATGAATATTGGTGCAAAAATACTCGCAAACTAAATCCAAGAAAACATCAAGACAATTATACATCATGATCAAGTAGGCTTTATCCCAGGAATGAAGGGATCGTTCAATATTTGGAAATCCATCAATGTAATCCAATATATTATCAAACTCAAAGAAAAAAAACATATGATCATCTCACTAGATGCTGGGAAAGCATTTGACTAAATTCAAAATCTCTACATGTTAAAGGTCTTGGAAAGATCAGGAATCCAAGGCCCATACCTAAACATAGTAAAAGCAATATACAGCAAGCCAGTAGCCAACATCAAAGTAAATGGAGAGACACTTGAAGCAATCTCACTAAAATCAGGGACTAGACAAGGCTACCAACTCTCTGCTTACCTATTCAGTATAGGTACTGGAAGTCCTTCCAGTACTATAGAGCAATTAGACAAGAAAAAGAAGTCAAATGGATACAAATATGAAAGGAAGAAGTCAAAATATCAATAATTGCAAATGACATGATAGTATACTTAAGTGACCCCAAAACTTCCACCAGAGAACTCCTAAACCTGATAAACAATTTCAGCAAAGTGGCTGGTTGTAAAATCAACTCAAACAAATCAGGAGCCTTCCTCTACTCAAAAGATAAACAGGCTGAGAAAAAATTAGGGAAATGACATACTGCACAATAGTTACAAATAATATAAAATACCTTGGTGTGAATCTAACCAAGCAAGTGAAAGATCTGTATGACAAGAACTTCAAGTCTCTGAAGAAAGAAATCGAAGAGGATCTCAGAAAATGGAAAGATCTCCCATGCTCATAGATTGACAGGATTAATACAGTAAAAATGGCCATCTTGCAGAAGCAATCTACAGATTCAATGAAATCCCCATTAAAATCTCAAAAGAGAAATTCTCAAATTCATTTGGAATAACAAAAATCTCAGGATAACAAAAACTATTTTCAACAATAAAAGAACTTCTGGAGGAATCACCATCCCTGACCTCAAGCTGTATCACAGAACAATGGTGATAAAAACTGGTATTGGTATAGAGACAGGCAGGAAGATCAATGGAATAGAATTGAAGAACCAGAAATTAATCTACACACCTATGGTCACTTGATCTTTGACAAAAGGGCTAAAATCATCCAGTGGAAAAAGGGCAGCATTTTCAACAAATGGTGCTGGTTCAACTGGAGGACAACATGTAGAAGAATGAAAATTGATCCATTCTTATCTCCTTTTACAAAGCTCACATCCAAGCAGATGGAGGACCTTCACATAAAACCAGATACGCTGAAACTAATAGAAGAGTAGGTGGGTAAGAACCTTGAATACTTGGGCAAGGGAGGAAAAGTTCCTGAACAGAACACCAATGGCTTATGCTCTAAGATCAAGAATTGACAAATGGTACCTCATAAAATTACAAAGCTTCTGTAAAGCAAAGGACACTGTCACTAGGACAAAATGGCAACCAATAGATTGGGAAAAGATCTTTACCCATCCCACATCTGATAGAGGGCTAATATCTAATATATACAAAGAACTCAAGAAATTAGGCTCCAGACAACCAAATAACCATAATATGCAATGGGGTACGGAGCTAACCAAAGAATTCTCAACTGAGGAAACTTGAATGGCCAAGAAGCACATAAAGAAATGTTTAGCATCCTTAATCATCAGGAAAATGCAAATCAAAACAACCCTGAGATTCCACCTCAAACCAATCAGAATGGCTAAGATCAAAAACTCAGGTGATAATAGATGCTGGCGAGGATGTGGAGAAAGAGGAACACTATTCCAATGTTGGTGGAATTACAAGCTGATACAACCACTCTGGGAATCAGTGTGGCAGTTCCTTAAAAAATTGGACATAGCATTACCTGAGGACCCAGCTATACCACTCCTGGGCTTATACCCAGAAGATGCTCGAACATATAACAAGGACATATGCTCTATTATGTTCATTGCAGCCTTATTTATAATAGCCGGGAGCTGGAAAAAAACCAAGATGTCCTTCAACAGAGGAATGGATTAAAAAAAATGTTGTACATTTACACAGTGGAGTATTATTCAGCTACTAAAAACAATGAATTTGAGAAATTGTTAGGTAAATTGATGGAACTAGAAAATATCCTGAGCGATGCAACCCAATCACAAAAGAACACACATGATATTCACTCACTGATACTTGAATATTAGTCCAGAAGCTTGCAATATCCAAGATTCAACTCACAGACCACATGAAGCTCATGAAGAAGGAAAACCAAAGTGTGGGTTTTTCAGTCCTTCTTAGAAGGAGTAACAAAATAGTCAAGGGAGCAAATATGGAAACAGAGTGAGGGACAGAAAATGAAGGAGGGGTTGCCTGGAGACCATTACACCTAGGTATCCATCCCATGTGCAGTCACCAAAGGCAGATGCTCATGTGGATGTCAGGAAGTGCATGCTGACAGGAGCCTGAAATAGCTGTCTCCTTAGAAGTCTGCCAGAGTCTGACATATTCAGAGGCAGATGCTCACAGCTAATCATTGAACTGATCTTGTGGTTCCCAATGGGGGAGCTGAAGGAGCTGAAAGGATTTGTGACCCCTTGAGGAGAACAACAATACCAACCAACCAGAGCTCTCCGGGTCTAAACCACCAGCCTGGAAAGACATAGGGAGGGACCCATGGCTATACCTGTATATATAAGGGAAGATGGCCTTGTTGGGCATAGGTGGGAGAGGAGGTCCTTGGTCCCATGAAGGCTGGATGTCGAGTGTGGGGGAATTTTGTGAGGCGCGCGTGTAATCGTCTCGCCAGCAAGAACGCACCACACACACACACCAGAATCCTTCCGTAAAAACACGTTTATTCCCAAATACAAAATGGTGGAAGAAGATGCCAGGCCCAGGAAAAGCACTGCTTAATATACCCTTGGAGCGGTGCATTCACCTCTGATTGGCTGCTTACTCGTAGCGTGCCAAATGCCGTGGGATGGGCTTTAACTTTGGCAGGCCTTTTCCATGGCACATGCGCAATTCACCTATTCACCAGGAAAAATCCCGGATGTCAGGCAAACGCGACTTTAGCCAGCGCATGCGCGGCTTCCTACATCTGCCCCTTTTTGTTTTATTGTATAGGGTGGTAGTTGAGATCCCTGGGAAGGTTTCGTAACTCCCATATTTGGGGGTCTCACGGCGGGTCTGAGTCTCTTTAGAGGGTGGTGCTCAAACTCTTACCCGTCACGGGGTCAGCCTCCCCACCCGCGGCTGCCCTGTCTTAGGTGGCTGAGGCTTATCCGTCCACTCCGTTATAGACTTTCCAGACCTTCTATCCATGGAACGAACACCTTAGTGGGCAGGGACTGTGTATAGAAATGTTTGAGGCTTTACCGGGTGTCTTTACCAGAAGCCCTTGGGTACAGCGGCTGAGGAATCTGTCTATTGGCTATTTCTTTTTTGTTTTGTTAAACAGGCACTGGTCAATGTCCCGTGTCTTAGGCTAGCTGACATTTCTCCACAGCCAGCACCAAAGAATGGTGAGCTCTCTGTCTAGGCTACGAGGGTCGCGCACCCACACCTGGCATTCTCAGAATGTGCGCCCCAGGTTGTGGCCACTCGTAATGCCTGTCACTGAATAGATTCACCACTCGTGGTGTATCTCTGGCATATGGGATCAACTTATTCCCGTCGTTGGGACCAATTGGCAACTGGCCTGGAGACAAAAAGATGGAGTTGTCTATCTGGCTGTCCTTGGCCTGTCTAGGGTGGTACCAGTCATGACTCAAACTCAAGGCCGATCAAGCAAATTCCATCTTGGGGGAATAAGCGATCAAGGACTAATAGTTTAAGACAGTCTCCCTTACCCTATCAGGTGCAATGGAAGCCAGTCCTCTGAGTGCAAGGGCTAAGGGAAACAGAAAGAGATGCAAACACCCATCCCTGTGTAATGGAGTCATCTCCTAGGGGTGCAAGGGCTGTTTGTCTCAAAATTCAGGTACCACAGCTACACAGACAAGAATCAGCCAGGCCAAGACTCCTCACCGACCCAGTACAATGGGCAAATCCTTTGAGGTGTAACGCTGATGGCCTAACATTTAGCACCACCACTCATGAGGGGGAGACTACTTATTTTTGAAGCAGTGATAGCCACACTGCAGGGGAAGCCCCTAGTTCTTTGGTCACAAGCGCCTGGCCAATAATAGCCTTGTCAAAATTTTGTTGAGCTCTGAGTTTGCAATCCAACCAAAGGATGAATACTGATCCGCAACATAGGGCTTACCAAACAGGCCTACTCCCACCCACTTAAAAGAAAAGAAAAGAAGAATGCTGAAGAATTCCAGGAGGACAGTCCTTCAGTTAGGGACAGATCCACGCGCATCAAGTTGATGTTCACCACAGCTGTTCTCAATTTTCTGAGTGTCTCACTGAAGTTTTCTAACCAATTTCCTGTAAGATATTAAAACAATTTTCTGGACAGATTAGTTACATTATGTCTGACTGGTATGGGTTTTGGAAAGGCAGATAATATGGTCCATCATCGTTTCCCCGATATACTAGGAACCTGTATCCCTTGGATCAGCACAAGGGCTGTCATCAGAGCCTGGAGGGTCCGCCTGGGTGTCACCTTCCAATATCGCAAGTCGCCGCGTCAGCCGCTCTGGTAGCCAAAACGGGTTGTCTTCTTCCTGTGGGAACACACAAACCGCTCCCCTGGCTCTTAATAAAACAATATCTGGGCCCTTCCATTGTCCGGTCAAAATGTCTTTCCATTTTACCATCTCTTTCGGCCTGTCAGGCTCTAAACAGTGACGGTCAGCAGCCGAATGGCCCTGACTGTCCAGGTTTAAAATATTGAGAGTAAAAAGTGCTATAGAAACGGTGACTTGTGGCACTAAGGGCAGAGTCTCCTCAACTCCTCCCTTTTGTTTTATTAGATAAGACTTAAGAGTGCGATGAGCCCGTTCTATGATGCCCTGTCCCTGAGGGTTATAAGGGAGGCCTGTCAGATGGGTTACCTCCATTTGGCGACAAAATTGTCTAAACTTTTGAGAAGTATATGCTGGCCCATTGTCCGTTTTAAGAATTTTAGGCTTCCCCCAGGCACTCTATGTCTCAAGGCAGTGTTGAATAACATGTGCTGCCTTTCTCCGGTCAACGGAGAAGCAAATATAATTCCAGAATAAGTGTCAATGGAAACATGTAAATGTTGTAATTTGCCAAAGGTTGGGATGTGAGTGACATCCATTTGCCAAATTTGTAGTGGCCGAATTCCTCGTGGATTAATTCCTACATGAGGCACTGGTAAAAATTGACAGCAATTCTGACATTGAGTAACTATATCTCTAGCTTCCTTTCTAGTTATCTCAAACCGACGACGTAACGTCTCTGCTGTCACATGAAAGTTTTTATGAAAATCTTTGGCCAAATCTAATTTTGAAGATAGGGCGATAGCAACCAATTTTGTGGCTCGATCTGCTAGGTCATTCCCATGAGACATTGGACCTGGTAGACCTGAGTGAGCCCTGATGTGTGTAATAAAAACCGGAAATCTCCTATTAACTAAGGCGAATTGAATCTTTTGAAAAACTTTTACAAGTCTACTAGATGGTCTAATTAGCCCAGCCACTTCTAAGGCTTTAACTGCATTTACTACATAAAAGGAATCTGAAACAATATTTAAAGGGCCTGGAAAGGTTTCAAGAACCTCCAAAACTACCAAGCATTCCACAACTTGAGGTGAAGTCTTCTGGTATTGTTTGGCAGTGACCTTATTATCAATTACATAAGCACCCACACCTGTCTTTGACCCATCTGTGTAAACGACCACTCCATCCGGGAGCGGCTTTTGAGATAAGACATGTGGAAATACAATAGCTTGAGTTAAGGCAAACTGTAAAATGGGATGTTTAGGGTAGTGATTATCTATTTGACCATTAAAGGAGGTAACCAACATGGCCCAAACATCAGAGGTAGCAGTTAATATTTGAACTTGATGTGCAGTATAAGGCACTATTAAAACCTTAGGCTCCCTTCCAAAATGAGTGACAGCTGTTTTTAATCCCCGTAAGGCAAGCTGAGCAACCGCATCTGGATACCATTCAATAATCTTTGCAGGAGATGCATTAGGATGAATCCATAATAAGGGCCCATCCTGCCATAACACGGCAGTTAGTAAATGTCTGGTTTTAAAGACACACAAATTAAAAGTTTTGGTCTCATCAATGCGTTTTAGCTGAGCTTTTTGCAAGGCATCCTCCACCAATCGCAGGGCATGATTTGCAGCCGGTGTTAATGCTCTTGGTGAGGAAATATGGGAATCTCCTTTCAGAATGTCAAACAAAGGTTTTAATTCAGCAGAGGGAATTTTCAAAAATGGTCTTAACCAATTTATATCACCTAGTAACTTTTGAAAGTCATTTAAGGTATGTAAATGATCTCTGCGAATTTCTAATTTTTGAGGAACTATTTTCTCAGGGTAAATAACTGTCCCTAAAAAGGAACCGATTTCTGAAATTTGAACCTTCTCTGTGGCAATATGCAGACCCCGCTGTCTTAATGTAGCAATTAATAAAGGATATGAGTTCTGCAAAGTGGTCAACTCTTTATGGCATATTAAAATATCATCCATAAAATGAATCAAGAGTAGAGAAGGAAATTGTTTCTTAACAGGTTCAAGGGCCATTTGTACATACAGCTGACATATGGTAGGACTATTGGCCATGCCTTGAGGCAAAACTTTCCACTGATATCTTTTGTCTGGTTCAAGATGATTAACAGCAGGCAAAGTGAATGCAAATCTTTGCCTATCTTGCGGGTGTAGGGGAATGGAGAAAAAGCAATCCCTAATGTCTATAATTATTATCCTCCACTGCTTAGGTAAAGCAGAGAGCAGAGGCAGGCCTCGTTGCACTGAGCCAAACAGCTGCATCTGTTTATTAATGGCCCTTAAATCATGGAGAAGTCTCCATTTTCCTGATCTCTTTCTTATAACAAAGATAGGGGTATTCCAAGGAGAAGTAGAAGGTTCTAAATGACCAAGCTGTGCCTGTTCCTCAATCAGCCTTGTAGCAGCTTCCAATTTCTCAGAGGATAAGGGCCACTGAGGAACCCACACGGCTTCCTCTGTAAGCCAGGGTATGGGCAAGGAGCCCTCAGTGGCAACTAGGGAAAACCCAGACCTTGTCTTCCTGTATTACTTTCTTGTAAAATTGGGTTTAACCTTCCTTGTTCTTTTCTACCAAGACCTTTTCCTTCCTTATATCCCATTCTTTTCATAATATTAATAACTTGTTGAGAGTACTCATTAGTTAGTGTCAGTCCTAAGTCTTGTAAAATGTCTCTTCCCCAGAGGTTAACGGGGAGAGGAAGCACATAAGGTATAAAGCTTCCTGTCTGACCCTCTGGCGTCTTCCAAGTCAAGGAGCGTGAACTGACTGTAGGGTTGGCCTCATATCCCAACCCTTGTAAGGAGTGGGATGATTGTGTAACAGGCCACACCTTAGGCCACCAGTTGGAGGAAGTAATACTTTTATCAGCTCCTGTGTCTAAAATTCCTGTAAAACTCTTCCCTTCTATTGTTAATTGTAAAGTGGGTCTAGTTTTGAGATCCACTACTAAATAAGCAAGGTCAGTTCCTGAAGAACCGAACCTATTGGCACCTCTTGGCACCCCGGTGGATGGAAAACAATTATGTAGACTTGGAAGAATAACCAGCTGAGCAATCCTATCTCCAGGGGAGATGGAAAATATGCCTTGTGGACAAGAACAGAGAACTTGAAGTTCTCCCGTATAATCTTGGTCTATCACTCCAGGATGAACCACAAGCCCCTTCAAGGTAAGAGAGGAGCGGCCTAGAATAAGGCCAACGCTTCCCTCAGGCAGGGGACCTTTAAAATCAACCGGGATAGGTTGCACACCCTCATATGGCATTAATAAGAATTGGGAGATAGAGCGGAGGTCCAACCCTGCGGAACCTCTTGTAGCTCTGCAGTTAGAGGTCTCCCCCGGTTGTAGGCTTGTGTCCCATATTTTTTGGGGCCCTGAGACCTTGGGCCCGAATATTCGTTTTTTGAAATGTCTTCATCTCTTTCTGTAGGGGAGGGATCATGTTGAATAATCCTTCCCCGAATGTCCTTAACCGAGCGACATTCATTGGCCCAATGATATCCCTTCCTGCACTTAGTACATAACCCAGGGGTTTTCTTTTGTATAGGAGTACGACATTCTCATTTCAAATGACCTGGTCTGCCACAATTATAACATACTTTACGGCCGCCAGGACTTGAGCGGCTCTGGCCTTGCAGGATAGCTGCTGCCAGGCCAGCGTTAGTCAGTGGGCCTCCAAGACCTCGGCAGACCTTTATCCAATCTGTCAGCCCTTTGTTTCTCCTAGGGGCAATAACTGCCTTACATTCTGGTGAGGCATTTTCATATACTAATTGTTCGATCAATGGCTTGACTTGCTCTGGGTCTCCAAAAATCTTGCCTGCTACTTCTGTCATTCTAGCAACAAATTCTGAGAAGGACTCCTGGGGGGCTTGTAATATTTTTGTTAGATTTCCTCCAGCCTCGCCCTTTTTCGAGAGGGCCTTCCATGCCTTAATTGCGGCGGTGGAAATCTGGCCATATGCTTCCCAATCATAGTTAATCTGGTCGGCAACATACTGTCCTTGCCCTGTTAATAATTCAAAAGTCCACTGTCTCTGATTGCCCTCCGCATTAGCGTTGGCCTTTGCCTGTGCTTGAGAAGCGTCGTGCCACAAAGCCTTCCATTCCATATACTGTCCCATATTAGGGAGAGCAGCTTTTACTGTGTTCTGCCAATCATTCGGAGTCATTGCCATAGTGGCAAATCTCTCAAGCTGCATAATTGTAAAATTAGCATCAACTCCATACTTGTTAACCGATTCAGCGAATTCTTTAATAGAAGCATACTCTACAGGTGCGTGGACACGACCTCTTCCTGCGTCCTCAAACACTGGAAAAGCTTGTAGCATTTTTCTCTTGTCTTCCTCTGAAAGGAAGGAGCCTGAGCAGCGCCTGTCCACATAAGGCGGAAGTGCGCCGAGAACATTAGGTTGGGAGGGCGCTACAGGCCGAGAGGCCGTCCGGCTTCTATCTCTCGTTTTCCTCTGCTTTAGATTTCGCTGCGGCAACTGTTTATCTGGCTGGCATCTTTCCTCTTCATCTATCTCTTCATCTGAGTCCTCTGACTCGGAGGAAGTTAGCCCCTCCGACTCAGAGGCATCAAGCCCCAAAACTTCCTTTACCGGATAAAGAGATCTCTTTCTGAGGCTTGCTTTCCTCCCGTCTCTCCCAAGGGTGTTCTTCCCCTCATCTTTCATCCCCGTGGATTGTTCCTCGGGGAGGCTAAATTTCTTTAATATATCCTTTTTCCCTTTTCCTTTCTGAATTTCTAAGCGCTTCCCTCTTTTCTCTGTTTCTGACATGCTAACCCATAATCCGTCTGCCACTCCCCGAACCGCCACGAAAACCAAAAGGAAGAGAACTAACGCTACCAGCACCATAGCGAGAGCCTCTAAAGTTCCTGCCAACTGGGGAGGGAAATAAATTAAATCAAGTCCAAACATATCTCTCAGAGAGCATTACCTTGTTCTACGGTTCTGGATTCACTCCATGCGTAGAGGACGAGTGGAGGGCCTTCTTAAACAGCGCCGGCGATGGTAAATTCTCCCGGGTTTCTCGGCACCAACTGTGAGGCGCGCGTGTAATTGTCTCGCCAGCAAGAACGCACCACCACACACACACACCAGAATCCTTCCGTAAAAACACGTTTATTCCCAAATACAAAATGGTGGAAGAAGACGCCAGGCCCAGGAAAAGCACTGCTTAATATACCCTTGGAGCGGTGCATTCACCTCTGATTGGCTGCTTACTCGTAGCGTGCCAAATGCCGTGGGATGGGCTTTAACTTTGGCAGGCCTTTTCCATGGCACATGCGCAATTCACCTATTCACCAGGAAAAATCCCGGATGTCAGGCAAACGCGACTTTAGCCAGTGCATGCGCGGCTTCCTACAGAATTTGAGGGTGGGGAGGATGGTGGAGGTTGGTGGGAGCAACCTCATAGAAGCAGGAGGAGGGGGATGGGATGGGGGTTCTTGGGAGGTGGGGGAATGGGTTAAGGTGATAACATCTGAAATGTATATAAAATATCCAATAAAAAATAAAAATAAAATACAAAAATAATTTGTGGGTTTAGGAAACTTCTTTGGGAGGTTTTCTGCCTCTGTGTTTTTGGGATGTGGAGGCCTGTTGAAAGCAAGAGAAACTAAAAGACAGACACCAGAGGAGATTTCTACTACCTCTGACAGTTATCCTTAGGACTTATCTGCCAGTTCAGTGGGATCATAGCTTGGGCAAGCATAGTATTACCCATAGAAACCCATGAGGGCAGCAACTCACATAAATTTTGTTCTGGTGGATGGTAATTAAATGTGTAGATCTCCAAGAGCTTTCTAGGTTCTGAATCTGTATCTTTGGAAAACTTTTGTATTTGTCTGACTTAAGGAAGTCCATCCTTTCTCTTCTGCTTCTGGAAGAGGTTACTGCACCTTGTAAAAAAATTTAAATATTAATCAGTTTGAAGGCGAATACTTCATCTGTTTTATTGGCAAAAAAAGCACTTCTTATTATTTTGAAAGGTCCTAGTACTAGGAAACCACTTTATGAAACTAGAATTCTATTTTCCTTACTCTATTCTTCTTCGCTAAGATGGTTAGGACCTTAGAAATGCTAGTGCTCAGGGTAACTTACTTAAATTTAGCCACCAATGGAATAAAGTATACTTGTATGATTTATCTGAGCTTCTGTTGATATGCTTGGGTTATGAACACTGGTTGTGTGTATGTGCACATGTTACAGACAGCAGGCACTGTTGTCAGGGTAACCACAGTCATGGCCAGTCTTTTGCTACCAAAGGCTCCATAATTGCCTGCTATACATTTAAGTTTAATAAACAGATTTTGTAATCTGAAAATACAAAGTCTGTTGTAAGGTTATCAGCTGATTTTTCATTGTGATTTTATCCATATTTTTTCTCTTCGAAAGAAAGCAATGGAGTTCCTTATTCACGTATCTCAATCGTATTGTGATGTAGGTCAAAAGAGAGTTACATCCGGTCATCTCAGTGACAACTGTATTTCTTTGTGAGCAGTATAAACATATGTTGTTTTGAAGGAACAAAGAAAAGAATGGGGGAATTGAGCCCAGCCAGTTTTTTAATATAGAAAAGTAAAAATGCTCAACACTAAAAAGTAGACAGTAGACTCTCAGGACTCTCTTCTCCACATCCCTCCCCAAAGAGTCAACTCTGGCTCATTCTGATTGGATGAGGAAGAAGAGGAAATGAAGACAGTTTGGTATCTACATGGAGTCATGAGCCATTCAATGCAGTCAGTAAGAAGAGAAAGTTCTAGTGTTGGATCTTTCTCCACACATCATGCCATCCCTTCAGAGATTCTGGTCAGGCATCAGTATACCCGTGGTCTTGCTTCTGTAATCTTATGAGCCTCTGCCATAGCTTTCAGGACCTGTTGAAGCAGAAAGGGAATGTCATGAATGCTGTGAATTGCCCCTTTGACCATCTATTAGGATTGATCTCTATACCTTCAGTCCCCTTTTCTACAAGACACATGTGTTCAGTATATTGTATTAAGTGGTAGACTCCCTAGCCCAGGTCTTGTCAAAAATTAAGGTATAGTTGATTGATACAAGTGAATCTCAGCCTAAGATGGGAGGTGGCATGCAGCACCCCTTTCTTCTCTCATTCTAACAACTAGACATAATTGTGTTTCTCTCCTTTATGGAGGTCTCTTCAGACAGCGATCACTGTTTCTAAGGGCCTATCAGAATGACCAAAATATCTGAGCCAACTTCCCTGTTCTAGCCCAAAGTCATTTTCATGTCTGAAGCCTACTTCCTTGTTCTAGCCTAATATTTAGATTCCTGCCTGATATTACTTCTTTGTTCTAGCCTAAGATTTAGATTCCTGACTGAAATTACCTCATTGTTCTAGCCTAATGTTAGATTACTACCTGAAGCCTACTTCCTTGTCCTTGACCAATGTCACATTCCTGCCAAGCAGCCCATTTCCTTGTCCTTGGCCCATATCAGATTCTGAGCAAGGACATTCTTAATCACCTTTATAATTTCAGTTTCAGTTGCCATGTGGGAGGAGACACTAAATCAGTAGATTGAGTAATGGCTTCAAAAGATGAACCAGTTAAGAGTTTGATCTACGGTGATTTAGTTAAGTGGTAGCAAAGAATGTAAAGAAAAGTGTGATTGCTATTAAATATTTCAGAAACCAATAATAAAGTGTTAGCGCTAAAACAGAGCTCTTATTTTACATGTAACATATAAAGGAACTCTTCAAATAAATTGTTCAAGGTCATATATCTAGAGAGAGACAGCCAGGACAAAGGCTTATGTCTCCTGACTCCCTCTGTAGAAGAAACTTGTGAATATTCCCATGTTTAAAGGAGCAACTCTATGTCTTGTTTGAGAAAAGTAATTGTGACAGTGATGAATTGGAGTCTTATATTTCTATTACAAAATAAAACTACTTGTTTGATGAGTGTACTCAGTTATTCTGTAAATATTTATTTACAGATATTGTAGTTTTGGTTATATATAAATAAAGAACATATTCCTCGAGGATAATATGTTTAATGAAATTTTATAAAACTGAAATATTATCACTATTAAGGGTTTTATAGTCTAATATGGTAACAGACACAAAACAGTAACATGTTATGTGCAATAATCAACTGTACCTAAGATGTAGAGACTGATAAGCTGTATAATGACCAATTTCTTCAGTGAGCTGTGATGGAATGACACTTTGGGTAGAGGAAAAACATGAGCAAAATCAGAGATCCATAAAGATTATCCATAAATGCGCACAGTGGGACACAGCCTGCTAGGGCTGCAACATAAGAACTTGTCAAAACTAACAAGTTTTATTCACAGATGTGTGTTGCTTTATCAAAATCCATTCTGCCTGGGTTACTTTTAAAGAAGAGAATTGTTTTCATAATGCTGGGAGCCATAAGTCCACGATCTCAATGGTAACATGGAATATCCGGTGATGGCATCTGCTTTTAAGGCTGCATTTAGTTTCTATATATTCCAGAGTGGATGAGTATTGTGTTCTTACATGATAGAATAAACAGAAGAACAAGAGAACATTTGTAAAGGTACTAAACAGTATTTGTGGTAGCAGAACCCTTGTGTCTTATTCATCTTCCCAAAACAACACCTCTTAATAATTAGATTGAAGATGGAATTTCAACATGAATTTTGGAGAAGATGCCACTATACTAATCATAGCAGAAAGTATAACTGTAATACTGAATAACAAATAGTTTGAAACATGTTTAAGACCTGAGAGTGATTCGATAGTATTTTATGTAAATCTTGTGGCAAAACAGCAGTCCATATTAGATGCAAGATGGTGAGATTGTTTGGAGTATGGTAACAATATAAGATAATGTGCTGGTGAAGTAAGGGTGAGGGTAGAAAGAAATGAGGTTTAGTCAAGAAGAAAGACGGTGATAGGTAGTGCCAACTATTCACCTCTTCTCCCAGAGAGAGAATTCAGTGTTTTTCCTAAGTGGTGAGTAGATTTGAAAATAGACTAGAGTTGAGAGGTTTAGAGTCAAAGAATCTGTATCTGGTTCTGGATGTTTAGACTTTTGTGAGCACCAAAGAAACTATGTAGACCATGTGTGAGAAATTGTCTGTGGAACTGTGTTCACAGACTAGAACATAAAACTAGAGTGACAGTGGCTAAAATAAAGCATCTTCTCTCAAGTAACAGGAATGGTGCTGTTCTGCTGTTGAGTGATGAAGGATGACTTGGTCTTGTCCCTATGGTTATAAAAATAAACAGAGGCAGCATCGATGCCTCCATCCTGGTCAGGTGCTTCTATTTAGGTCTCTGTGTGGGACTGAGTCATAAGACTTGCTCTGGTTAGAAGAGAAAGTGAGGAAGGGGGAGGAAGAGAATTGTTTAATTCAATTTAGTTAAATCATTAGTTCCCTACCTTGTGAGACACAACAACACAAAAAAATGATTGCTTTAGGTTCCAAAAATGAACTTCACAGATGCTCTATGTATATTTTTAAATAATCAATTATCATGGCTGTAGTATAAAGGAGAGATTAAAGAAAAGAGATTAAAGAGATATTGATTTATTTTTAAAATATCAACTCTACAGTAGAAAAAAAGAGAAATGAAATAGGTTCCTATGATCAATGTGACAGTGATAGAAGCAGGCGGCCCAGGCGTGTGGTAGCAGTGTTTCAGTGTTGCACATTGTATGTGTGTTGGTGTTTCAGCAGCTCTCAGTAAAGTTTTGAACAAGAGAATATAACTATTTCTTGAAAATATTTATAACCTTTTATCTATACAAAAATGATTTTGTATTCCTATGTCTAATAGAGTTACATTCAAGACTCAGATAACAGGAATTTAATATTAAAAACAAAAAAAAATCTGTCAAGTGTGTGAGACATTCCTGTAATCTCAGCATTTGAGAAGCTAAACAATGCATTTGCTGTGGTGAGTTTTCTGTGAATTCAAAACTAGCCTTTGCTCTAAAATGAGTACTTGGCCAACTAGGGCTCTGTAGCAAGACCTTGCCTCAAACAACACACAACAGAACAATGACAAAATCCAGCAAAAGAACTATGTAAGTATAGGAGAATCTTCCCTGCACAGATTGCCATTCTTGTATGTATAGCCCCCGGTAAGATTCTTACAGATTGCCACTTTTGTATGTATAGCCCCTGGTAAGATTCTTACCATTCAAAATAATTGCCATCCACAATATGTAACCCAAAATGCTTCCTGCTGGTACGATCATCCTTATAGAGAGCAACTAGCTTAAGTAACTGAGCTAGACACTCTATACTCAACCTATCTGAGGTTCAGTTGTTAAAGACAGAAAGAACACTGAGTATGCTGCTCAGTGATTGTTGTTAGTTGTTGGAGCTTGAGTTATGCAAGCCTTTTGTCCTTTCCCCAGATCATAGTGCAATTTTATGGCACAGAATAAGGTCTTAATTTGAATAAAGAAGTAATTGGGGAGCAAGCTGTAGGAATTGGGAGGCCAATATTAATTAAGCTTTTAATTCAATGCAGACAAATTTCTTCTTTAAGATGACTAAAAGTTACCCACCCTAAATCCAGACAGGTTTCCAGGAACGTATGTTTGTGAAGTGAACCTTTGTGGGCCAGTATCTGGGCTAGGATTTAACTTTTCTGGTCTTTTTTATCTGACTCATGCTCTTGATTAGAGACTTAGAGTTGTATTTATGACAACTCATCCTACTCATCAGTCCATGGTTAAGGGGAAATGTTTAAGTTTTTATGTAACTGCTATATTCAGATGTTAGAAAACTAGGTAACTTTTACAATAAATATGAATAAAAAAAGATGGCTGTAAATCTTACTATTAGCTTTCAGCCCACGCCCTTGCCTTTTCTATTTTGTTATTCTATTTATTCTGTAAATTTTAACAGAGACTGAGACAATTTCAAACAGTGAATTTTCAGAAAAAGATATTTAGAACTAGAAGCAAAGATTTCCTCAAAGTATAAATCTATTATTAGGATATAATTCATAGTGCAAGAAATGTTAAATTTCTTTTGGACATAAGTGGAAAAGAAAGAAAATGACATCCTAAAGATTTTTTTTCTTCATGAAAGAGACTGTAGCTATGACTTATGCAGGCAATATATGCAAAATGCAAAACAGATCTTTCTAAAATAGTATTCCAAAGTTGCCTGAGACTATGTTTGTATAATATGTATGTATGTATGCATGTTTGTGTGTTTAAACTTTCTGAAATCAAAGATGATACAGAATGCATTGTAAAAATAGCTGTTTAACATTTGAAGGATATGCTATTTCTATAGTGTGAATTCAAGGAAAAAAACAATAATTTAATCCTCCTTGTATACAAATAAAGAACAGTTTAAAATGACGTGCAGCTTAAATTTAGACATTTTAAGTAGTTCTATAATTTCATGAAAGAATTCTTGATCAATTTTTTCTCAATTAGTTTATTAGTATTTGGGGATTTTAAATAAAAAAAATGTTGAATGTCTGTGTGAATGAATTCTTGTACATTGTCTACTTGTATAGGATTTTTATTTAATCCCTCTGAGAAATTTATAGAATAACCTATAGGTAATATGTAATGTCTCTTTTGAGATTTTTTTGAACATTTTTATTGGATATTATATTTACATTTCAAATGTTATTCCCTTACCCCATCCCCCCACCCACCCAGGAACTTTTTATCCCATCCCCCCTTCCCTGCTTTTTTTGAGATATTTTACATGCTGCCCCTGTCCCGATATGGTCCTTAGTGGAGTCTCTGTCCTCAGGGGCTAGGTGTGCTGGAGATCTGAGATCTTTTCCTGACCTTATGGTGGTGAATGAAGGTACACATTCATTGCCCACTGCCACAGCCCTCAAGGGCCCTTGACTATATTCATTTGCAACTTTGTATGGTGGATGTTTTCTTGGGAGATACTTCCATCCTCTTGCTTCTGTGTCTTCTGCATTTTCCTTTCTACTTTATCCATTGTTTGTCATGTCCTTTGCTGTGTCTGGCTACATTTTGTAAAGCTTCCCTCCCTTTGCACATTTGTTTCCTATTGATCACCACCAGTTCCATCTTATCCATGTGTTCATCATCAAAACCCTGCTTACTTTTGCGTCCCAGCTTAAGCTCTGTACGAATACTTCAACTTCTGTTGTCTGGACCTTGCATCTCCTTCATTTGCAGGGCTTTCCCTTCTGTCTCTTCTTATGCTTGCCAGTTCTTTAGCACTATCTCTTGTAGTTGGTCTCTAGTTTATAGTGGCTTACTAAACTTTTGTCAAATGAATTGATAGAAGGAGTTAGGGCCTAAAGGCAACCTAAGGGAAAGTGTTAGTTTTTGATAGTTTGAGGGTAACATCCATCATGGTGGAAAATTGAAAGTGCCAGGAACTGTATCATGGGTATTTCGAGCTTTTTTCTTGACATCCATGTATCAGTGAGTACATACCATGTATGTTCTTTTGTGAGTGTGTTACCTCACTCAAGATGATATTTTCTAGTTCAATCCCTTTGCCTGCGAATTTCATGAAGTCATTGTTTTTCATGGCTGAGTAGTACTCCATTGTGTAAATGTTGGCATCAGTGGAAGGGAGGCTCTTGGTCCTGTGACAGCTTGATGCCCCAGTGTAGGAGAATGCTAGGGAGGTAAGGTGAGAGTGGCTGGGTAGGTGGGTGGGTGAAAGAGCACCTTCATAAAAGCAGGGGAGAGGATGGGATGGGGGTTTGTGGAGGGGAAACTGGGAAGGGGGTTAACAGTTGAAGTGTAAATAAAATAACCAATAAATTAAAAAGAAAAGTGTCAGGAGCTTGAAGCCAGTGGTCACAGTCACCACCAGAAACAAAGGCTGATACGTGCAGGTCAGCTTCCTTCTCCTTTGTAGTTCAGATTCATAGCCAGGAAGTTAGTAAACCATGTCTTAAACATACAGTCTAGTGAAATATCATCATTTTGATTAACAAAATTTAACCTTGAAAGGTATGCATGGGTATTGTGATTATAGAAACAAAGAATGATAGTATAATCATACTTATAAGTCAGCCACAATGCAGAGTTGTCATAATTTTCACAATGCTTAAATATTATATGAAGTTTTTATTCCTGTAGATCGTTTGTGAAGGAGGGAAGGCTACTCGCATACTCTAAGGAAGCTAAGATCTAAAGAAATTAAAGGCTTATTTATTCCTTAAATGAAAAGCTCCTATGTGACTATATTGGATCTTGCAATTGAAAGTACAGTGCTGGATCATTTATCGTACTGCATTTTGAGCTTGGGGAGACAGATTTATATACAAACACAGCTGTTAACACTAGCTATGGTGGAAACACATGATATAAACAGCTCAGAGGCTTGGTTGAGCAGGTCTTCATGTGAGGTTATTTTTAAAACATTCTGATTAAACAGTGATTGTATGTATTTTACAGGAGAATGAGCATAGGGTGGGGGTAGAGGCTTGAAAGGTAATAGAATGAATGTAAGTGTCAACCCTAAGTTACGAAACACTGGGAATTTGAAGAACAGTATAAAAGATGCAGCTATAGCATTGCTGACTAACATAAGGAGAGATAGATTTAATTTTTCTAAATGCTACAGTAAGGAGTAAAAACAAATGAGTGAAGTTAATCATATATTATAAGTAATCCAATATATCTGGAATACCTTTATTTTCACATTTATAGCTTTAAAATAAAAATAGTAGTACATTCTGCACCTACAAAATAAAACAGTATCTCAGCTTGGACTATCTACATTTGAAATAATGTATGTCTATAAGATTAGAAATAAACATACATGGGTCAAGGAGAGGGAGAATGAGGGAAGGAAAGAGAACAAGACAGACAGACTGAGAGAGATGAAGAGGTAAGGAAAGACAAATTTAAAGAGATTGCTGATGCCAGTTTTAAAAGATATTCTTTGTCAATTGAATTTGAAATCTATCTGCATAACAGTTTGTGTTTCTGATATCTGTGTTATAGGAGTAACTTGTAGAGTTCTGAATGTTTTGCAGACTAATATTTTTGTAACAATGAATTAGATAAATAAAGGAAATAAAAACACTTTTTATTGGATTTGAAAATTTTGACTTTGCCTATTTTGTTTTTCATAACACAATATCACAGACTGTAATTAATAACAAACAGAAATGTATGGACTTACTGATTGGGTAGCTGGAAAACCTGATAAAGAGTTTTTCTTATTCTGTCATAACATATCATATTTTCAGGAGGGAAGGATAAGTGGTTAAAGAGAGAGTAGAAAAGGTTATGACTTGCCTGCTCCTGTGATGCCAATATCGGTTCATTCAGAAGGGTGGCATCTTCAAAACTTAAACTTAAAGGTCTTACTTCCCAATAACTCTCATGAGGGCAATGAAATGTTGATAGATCTTTTAAAATGAGTAGTGGAGCCACAGTGTCTATACAATTTAAAAAGCATCTGACTTGATACTACCCAAGCTTTCTGCCGTGACAGGAATTCTGTTCCAGCTGTGTGGGGTGGCAGCCACTAGTCACATGTGCATACTGAATACTTGAAACACGTCTAGAGTGAATGAGGAATTGAATTTTAAATTCTACTTACTGTTAATTAAGTTAAAATGAACCCAGGGGACTATTGTGTCCTACACTGAGCAGCACTACCCATTCTTATTCATCTCTGTATTGTCCATTTTGGACTTGAACTCTCTGTAGTGCTAAATGAGTAGCACTTCTTAGCATAGAGCTTAGAATTGGAAAAAACTTTATATATTTCCAATTCCTTAATCTCTCTGTGCTAGTGCTCCAGTCATAAGAGTCTGCCTCCTGAAGCTGAGTTACTGTAAATGTAATACCATGAGCAGTGTACATAGGACAGCATCTGATACATAACAATCATGACAAAAATGCATTGCACTGTTTTTATTATTAACCTGTAGGTAATGTGTATCATAGAGCTAAAGAATAACCAATCTTCATCTTTGTTTTTTTCATTTGTTTTAGTTCTCTGCTTCTAAAAGTATATCACAGTTTCTGTACTATACCTGGTATTCAATAAACATTGCTAAAAAATATCAGATATCTTTAATGGAAATGAGTTTAGTGAAAAAGTGACATCTGAGATGGCCTCAAAGGTCATGTTTCCAAGCAAAGAAGAAAGAGCACATTTGGGGCAAAGGGAAAGTGAACTCGCAATTTGCTAGGGTTCCTTCCATGTAGCAAGCATCACTTTAACCACCACTTGTTCTTTCCCCTCCTCCTCCCTGTCTCTCCTCTCTCTTAATAACAAGATCCCTAAATAACAAATGACTCTATGCATTTGATACACACCACCCTGTTAATAAGGCCAAGCATTGTTCTGTGCCCTGTCTATTCATAGGGACTCTATTGTTTGAATATGATGGGGGAGATTGAATGATGGTTAGAAAAGGAAGAGGAAAAGGAAAGCAGGCCATGGGTTATGGGCAGATGCCTGTGAGATTCTTTTTCCCTAAAACATGTTTCTTATTTATTTATCTCAGGAAGAAAAGCAACTAGAACAATGAAGTTCATTTTCTTCCTGTTTGTTGCTGTTGTTCACCTTTTTTCCTTGGGCTCTGGAAAAACTATATACAAGAATGGTGTTTCTCAGCGAACATTTCAAGAAATAAAAGAAGAAATAGCCAACTATGAAGATGTTGCTAAAGCAATTATCAACCTTGCTGTTTATGGTAAATACCAGAACCGGTCCTATGAACGTTTGGGAGTTCTAGTTGATACTGTTGGACCCAGACTGAGTGGGTCTAAGAACCTAGAGACAGCTATCCAAATTATGTACCAAAACCTTCAGCAAGATGGGCTAGAAAATGTGCACCTGGAACAGGTCAGAATACCCCACTGGGAGAGGGGAGAAGAATCTGCAGTGATGCTGGTGCCTCGAATTCAGAAGATGGCTATTTTAGGTCTTGGGAGCAGCATTGGGACTCCCCCAGGAGGTACTGTTTGTGTTTTAGTTGGACATACTCCTTAATTTAATCCCTTATCTCTTTTCTTCCTTCCCTCCCTTTAAGTTGTTTTAACACGTGGATTTCATGTAATCTAGGACAGTTCTGAATCCACTATGTATTGAAGGGTGACATTGAACACGTTTGTGTCGCTGACACCTGCTTTCTGTGATGCTAGGGTTTCAAACTTGCTAAGCAAGTGCTCTTCCATTACACTCACAGTCCAGCCCTCCTGTAATCTTTATATAATTGATGTATGCTTGCTTTCTTCTTTCTTTTCTTTTTCTATTTCTTCCATTCTTTTCAGAAAGAAACTCTGCTGAATGACTTTCAAAAACGTAGTATCAACACCCTAGCTCCAGTTTTATCCAACAATATAGTGCCTGGATATGGACTATAGAGCCAGTTAGCAATCCCCTACTAGTAAAACTTGAAAGTGTGCATAGATTAATCTCCTGTGGCAGAGAAAGTATTTTGTATTCTTTTGACTGTCTCCTATGCCAGGATCCAGAAGAAATATAGTCAGTTTATTTAAAAATCATTGATAAAAACATTCATGCACTATAATATTTACTAACAAGAAACACACAGTATAATTATTTTTAGTATATTCACAAAACTGTTTAGCCTAATTCTAGAACAACTAGATTGTAGAACACAGTCTAGCTGTTGAATATTTTATTGCTGTCTTCCCCAGACCACAGTATGCAGCTGCACTTATCCCTTGAGCCGCACTCCCCCAAACCTAGGAAGCCACTAATATGCTTTCAGTGTTTGTATTTTCCCATTCTGGACATAGAAGATGTATGGAACACACTTTGTGGTCGTTTGTGAATGACATCTTTTATTCAGCATTATGTTTCTAGGTCATTTGCGTTGTGAAACATGTAAGTGCTCCATTTTGTTGAGAAAAGATATTTTATTATACTTGTCTTTATCAGTCAGTGTCATTTTTTGGCTGTTTCCTCCTTTCCATATCATGAATACCACCATTATATACATTTATGCACAAGTTTGTGTGCATATGTTGTCATTAATTTCGTTTGTATACCAAGACAAAAAATTTATGGGCCATTTAGTAGCTCTAGATTTAATTTACTTATGTGCTTCAAACTTATTCTCTGCAATTTGTACCTTTTAAATATTCTCACTAAAAATGCATAATTTTCCCTATATACATGCAACAGTTATCTGGTTGCTTATATTACCTAAGAGTACCTTCTGTGGACTTTCTTTGCATTTTATTAATGGCAAATGACGCTGAGCACCCTTCTATGCTTTTTATTATTGCCTTTACTTTTATTCATTTGTATGTGTGTGTATATGTGTGTGTGTGTGTGTGCAAGTGCATGCAAGTGTCTGTGCGTGAATGTATGAGTATGTAAGCATGTGTGTATGTATGTACATATGGAGGTACAGTGCTGAAGCTAGTTCTCTCCTCTGTCATGTTGATCTTGAGGATCAAACTAAGGTTTTCAAACTTGATGATAAGTGCTGAATCATCTGACTGACTCTCTCTCTCTCTGTCCATGCTCCCCCCCTCTCCATATCTATCTATCTATCTATCTATCTATCTATCTATCTATCTATCTATCTATTGATATATAGATATAGATAGATAGATAGATAGATAGATATGTAGATAGAGATATCCTATATATAGTCCTATATAACACATTTATTATAATAAAATACACTTATACTTACAATGCAAATATTTTTTGTATTTTAACTGATTTATTTTTAAATTATTCTTTATTGATTAATGTATTCTAAACTACACAAAGCCTGAACAAAGAAAGAGAATATCAGACTAATTTCCCTTATGAATATTGAGTCAAAAGTACTCAATAAAATTCTAGCAAATTGAACCCAGGAACACATCAAAACCATCATTTACCATGATCAAGTAGGGTTTATCCCAGTGATACAGTGATTCAATATAAGAAAATTCATCATGTAATCCACTATATAAACAAACTCAAAGAAAAAAACACACACTAGCATCTCATTAGATGCTGAAAAAAACCTTTGACAAAATACAACACCCCTTCATGTTAAATATCTTGGAAAGATCAGAAATTCAAGACACATACCTAAACATAATAAAAGCAACAGGCAGCAAACCAATACCCAACATCAAACTGAATGGAGAGAAACTTGAAGCAATCCCACTAAAATCAGGGATAAGACAAGGCTGCTCCCTCCCTCCCTACCTATGCAGTATAATACTCAAAATTCTAGCCAGAGCAACAAAAGGAGATCAAAGGGAAACAAATTGGGAAGGATGAAGTCAAGATATCACTATTTGCAGATGACAGGATAGTATACATAAGCAACAACAAAAATTCCACCAGAGAATTTTTACAGCTGATAAACCACTTCAGCAAAGTGGCTGGATATAAAATTAACTCAAACAAATCAGTAGCCTTACTCCAATCAAAGGATAAGTGAGATGGGACAGAAATTAAGGAAATAACATCCTTCACAATAGTCACAAATAATATAAAACATCTTGGTGTGACTCTAACCAAGCAAGTGAACGATCTGTATGACAAGAACTTCAAGTCTCTGAAGAAAGAAATTGAATAAGACCTCAGAAGATGGAAAGATCTCCCAAACTCATGGATCAACAGGATTAACACAGTAAAAATGGCCATCTTACTAAAAGCAATCTACAGATTCAATGCAATCCCCATCAAAATCTCAACTAAATTCTTCACAGAGATAGAAAGAGCAACTCTCAAATTCATCTGGAATAATGAAAAAAAAAAAAAAACAACCAGAATAGCTAAAACTATTCTCAACAATAAAAGAACTTCTGGGGGAATCACCATCCCTGACTTCAAGCTGTACTACAGAGCAATAATGATAAAAATCACTTGGTATTGACACAAGGACAGGCATATAGATCAATGGAATAGAATTGAAGACCCAGAAATAAACCTACACACTTATGGTCACTTGATCTTTGACAAAGGAACTAAAACCATCCAGCAGAAAAAAAGACAGCATTTTTAACGTATGGTGCTGGTTCAACTGGTGGTCTGCATGTAGAAGAATGCAAATTAATCCATTCTTACCTCCTTGCACAAAGCTCAAGTCCAAGTGACCTCCACATAAAACCAGATTCACTGAATCTTACAGAACAGAAAATGGGAAAGAACCTCAAATACATTGACACAGGGGAAAATTTTCTGAACAGAACTCCTATGACTTACGTTTTAAGAGCAACAATGGACAAATGGGACCTCATAAAATTGAAATGCTTCTCTAAGGCAAAGGACACTGTCAATAGGACAAATGGCAAGGTATAGATTGGAAAAGATCTTTACCAACCCACATCTGATAAAGGGCTAATATCCAAAATATGTAGAGAACTCAAGAAGTTAGTCCAAATAACCAAATAGCCCCATTAAAAATGGGGCACAGAGCTAAATATTCTCAACTGACGAATCTCGAATGGCTGAGAACCACCTAAAGAAATCTCCAAAATCCTTAGTCACCAGGGAAATGCAAATCAAAATGACTCTGAGATTCTACTTTACATCAATCAGAATGGCTAAGATGAAAAACACAGATGACACCAGATGCTGGTGAAGATGTGGAGATTGGGGAATTTGCCTTTCTCCATTGCTGGTGGGATTGCAAGCTGGTTAAACCACTTTGGAAAACAATTAGGCAGTTCCTCAGAAAACTGGAAATAGTTCTACCTGAAGACTCTGGTATACCACTACTGGGCATATACCCAGAGGATGCTCTAACATATAATAACATGGACACATGCTCCACTATGTTCAAAGCAGCCTTATTTATAATACCCACAAGCTGAAAAACAACCCAGATGTCCCTCAGCCGAGGAATGGATACAGAAAATGTGGTACACTTATACAATGGAGTACTACTCAGCTATTAAAATCAATGACTTCATGAGATTCACAGGCAAATGTATGGAACTAGAAAATATCATCCTGATCGAAGTAATCCAGTCACAAAAGAACACACATGGTATGTACTTACTGGTAAGTGGATATTAGCCCAAAAATTCAGAATACCCATGACACAACCCACAAACCATATGAAACTTAAGAAGAAGGAAGACCAATACTTCAATCCTACATAGAAGAGGGAACAAAATAATCACATGATGTAGAGGAAGAGAGGAACCTGGGAGGGAGGGAGGAAAAAGGTAGGGGTAGGATCAGGTATGGGAAGAAGCAGGAAAGAAGTAGTGAGGGTCAGGAAAATGGATAGAAATATGTAGCAGTGGGGCATGGAGAACTGGAGATACCACTAGAAAGTCGCAGATTCCAGGGAAGCAAGAGGCTTTCAGGATCCCACATCTGATAAAGGTTGACATTGTCTGAAATACCCAGCAAATGTGAGATAGAACCTGTAGAGACCATCTCCAGTAGATATGCACAGCCTCCAGTTGAGGGATGGGGCCACCCACCCATCTCAAAATTGTTAACCCAGAAATGTTCCTGTCCAAAAGAAAGACAGGGACAAAAATGGAGCAGAGGCCATCCAGAGACCACCTCACCTAAGGATTCATTCCATCTGTTGACACCAAATCCTGACACTATTGCTGATGCCATGAAGCACTTGATGACAGAAGCCTAGTTCCCTGAGAGGTTCTGCTAGCATCTGACTAATACAGATGCAGATACTCATAGTCAACCATAGGGTTGAGCCCAGGATGCCAATGGAAGAGCTAGTGGAAGGACTGAAGGAGCTAAAGGGGATTGCAACCCCATAGGAGTAATGATATCAACTAACTGGACCAACCAGAGCTCCCAGGGACTCATCCACCAACCATAGCATATACATGGAAGGTCCCATGGCTCCAGCTGTGTATGTAGCAGAGGATGGTTTTATCTGGTATTGATGGGAGGGGAGGCCCTTGGTCCTCTGGAGGGTTTGTGCCCCAGAGTAGGGGGATGCTAGAGTGGTGAGGCAGGAGTGGGTGAGTGGGTTGAGGAGCACTCTCATAGAGGCAAACAGGAAGGTGAATGGACTAGGGAATTTGTGAAGGGGAAACTGGAAAAATGGGATTCATTTGCAATGTAAGCAATTAAAATAATTAATAAAGAAAGAAAGAAAGGTTGTGGCTTAATATTTATGTATCAAGCTGACAGGTGCTCAGCTGTGCCGGTTAGTTTTATGTCAATTTGACATATTTAGAGTCACTGGAGAGAATGGAGCTTCAGTTGAAAAAAATGCCTGAATATGATTGGGCTATACATAGGTAAGTGTTAATTTTCGTAATTAGTGTTTAATGGGGAAGGGCCCAGTCCATCGTTGGTGGTGCCATCACTGGCCTTGTGGTTCTGGGTTCAATAAAAAAAGCAGGCTGAGCAAGCCATAGATAGCAAGTCAGTTAGCAGCACCCCTCCATAGCCACTGCATCACTCCTGCCTTCATGGTCTTGCTGTTTGAAATTCTGTCCTGACTTCCTTGATGATAAACAACAATGTGGCAGTGTAAGCCAAATTAACCTCTTCCTTCCCAGCTTGCTTATTTGCTTATAGTGTTTTATCACAGTGATAGAAACCCTAAGACAGAAACTAAGTTAAGTTTAGAATTGAGGATCACTGTAGAGTGGGACCAGCAAAAGTTTAATTAATTTGCTGCAGTGATAGTTCAGTAGTGTCTGCTTCTTCTAACATCTCCGTGGTTCCTTAGGGTCTCAGAGTACTCTCCTCCCAAAATTATTTATTTACTGAAAATTTAATGAAACTAAGATAATTTTAAGTCTTCAGAAGACCTTTAAAACTTGACTGGAGGAAGCAGAAGCTCTAAGTGTCACCATGAGGAGGTTATCTGTTAGTTTAGAGAACTAGAAATGCAAGCAAGCATTCCTTGACTCTAGGTACACATCTTGAAAAGCCCTTTCATGGTAATTAAAGAGACTATTTAATTAACTTAATAAACATTAAAAAATATTTATCACAGCATTGTTAATAAACATGAGAAATCATTATCACAGGGGAATAATACATAAACCAGATCAGACTTAGACAAGGATATACTAGAAAACAGCAAACATGGTGAGTGAGGATTACATAATCTAGATGCTGGATTTTTAAAAGTGAGTTCAGTGGTTATAGGTATAGTAGCCTAACATATTAAGATGAAAAGTATACAAATAAAACTGTATTTATGCATTTGTATATATGGTGAAAGTCTAAATATATATATTTTGAACAAAATTATTCATTTAGACAAAACAAATATCAAGAAAAGAAAAAGATATGGTAAAAATTTAACACATTGCAGTTCATGTGATGTTAAAACATCCCTAATGTCATTCAAAAGGTGGCTAGTGAATTAACCTGCAGTGATTTTTCTGAAATGAAGTGCTATGCACAACTATGAAGGGGAATTGGTCCTGAAGCAAAGTCATGCCCATGATATACTCAGTAAAACAATGTCAGCAGAGGGATGCGCTGTAGGATTCCATGCATCCTCATGATGAAGCCAATAAGACAAACTATGACTT
This sequence comes from Grammomys surdaster, assembly GCF_004785775.1. Classification (NCBI taxonomy): domain Eukaryota; kingdom Metazoa; phylum Chordata; class Mammalia; order Rodentia; family Muridae; genus Grammomys; species Grammomys surdaster. The sequence continues at coordinate 10,330,658 of NW_021604565.1, forward strand.
CTCAGGGGCATACCTCTGTGCATGGAAAGCAAAGAAGTCTAATTTTTATTTTTTAAAGTAGCTATATTGTTTAACTTTTTGTTTATTACCAACAATGTTAATTATAAAACAATGAAAGTGTATACAAATGCAGAGAAAGCCACATGTTCTTCCTCTCTTTGAGCAACTAAACCTTGTAGCAATTATTTGAGACCAAACAAGGCAGGGAGCAGTACCTGGGAGGTAACAAAAAATTCAAAGATGCTGGCAAGACATCTTAACCAAAACAGGAAGTTTCAGGTTCAGTGATTTGTGTCCTATTGGTGCATATTTAAGGGAAAATCCTGTAATAATGATGGTAGAATGCAGAATTTCAGAGCTTTGAGGTATTTTCTGTGCCATTTCTTTTATGATTGACACATCATGATTCTATAAAATGGGAAAGCATGGAAAGGAATAGTAATGTACTGAGATTAGAAAAAATAGTTTTTGCAGTTGAGAGAGAAATAGTCTTTACCGCCCTACTGGTCTATGGCTTTTTGTAGCTTTGGCTAGAGAAAACAAATATCAGTCACCCATGAATCCTCTCTAGACAACATTCTTCATTCTTTCTACTGAGCTTTGTGTATCTTGGAAGTCATTCATCTTACTGTTTCTGATACTGCCTTCTCATAAAGCTCTTGCTTCATGAAGGAAAATACAACTGCCATCTCCCAAAAGCTCAATCTTGAAACCATTGTTCTAGAATGTATAGGATGGATTATAGATAGTACACTTTGGATACCAGTTATGCTTAGACCTAGATTCATCATGATAGGTAAAAGACTCATGACTCTCAAAAAACTGCACACTTACTGTGGCCCTGACCAAAGCTGGGACTTGGTGCTCTTGCTGTACTTTCAAGTTACTGTACTAAACCATCTGCATTCACACAGTGTTAATTTGTCTTCATTTGTATTCTATTCAGTTTAACCAAAGTTAGTATCAATTTGTTGGTCATTTCAGGAAGATTGGAAAGATAATGACCAAGTCATATTTTGTGGGGAAAATGATAGAAAGCTCTCTTCAAGGTTCCTAGTATTTTTGAACCAAAGAAAGAAAATTAAGGTTCACAGCATGGTGAGGTAGGGGCTTGTGACTGAGCTGTAGCTAGCAAGTGTGGCCTCGCTCACAGGAGAGTTTGCTATGGGACCAGAATCCCAGATACATAAGAGCATGGAAAGTTTCCTGATCCCTGTCATCATAAGGTTGGTTTACATTCCTCTTCTCTTAAAGATGGAGGCTTCTAACATTTCTGATAGTGTTTTTATTTCCTGTCCCTCCCTAAAGAGAAACTACCAGGGATTTTTCTATAAGATTTTTAAGGACTGAATTAGGACAAAATTCCTCTGATTCAAGTATCAGGCCTTCGAAGAAAAGCCATTCTTATATCAACCTTGTGCATACCGCTTATTCATATATAGTGCTCACAGAACATGACCAGGGCCAAGGCATCAGTATTTATGTAGAAGTCCTTTGGTTTAATTTCCTCTTAGGCTGTTCCTCACCTTCATATGAAGTAATATCCAGACTCTTATCACAGTGTGGACTGACTATCATCAGTCTGATGGAGTCCACATCTCTGGAAGGTTGTGCCCAGTGCTGACCTGTCTTTTAGTCAAGACAACATTATGGGGCCGTCGTAAGATCAAGTGAATGAATATTTTTTATATGCTTAAGCAAGTGTGTAAATCTGTACTATTAGTGCAAGGTATACACAGTGAGTAGGACATTCCAAACATGCTTTAAGGTGTTTGGTTAAAATTATTTCATTCAAATCAAGAATCAATAATTACTGTTCCAACCTACTGAACTTATTATCAGATCATTCAAACACTGAAGCAATTGCCAACCTGTCTGTAAAATACTTGAAAATATGTATCTTATTTATTTTTGAACATCTGTAGTATTAATAGAACACTGTATATAACAAAGTTCACACCAAGTATGACTTACCATACTTACCGTAGCATTAAGGATGCTAAAAATCAAAATAATGGAATTGTACCTCATTTTAGAGTCAAGTCAGATAATTTGGGATATTACAAGTTTAAGTTAATAAAACTGCCTTAGAAAAAGAGCTGATTGATGTCTATTGATATCTTTAGCTGGAAATTTGTAAGATTAAGTATTTCAGAACTTTACAATTCATTTTACGAGGTCTTAACATCTGAACTGCAGGGCCTGAGAAAATGGCTTATTTGAGGTCCCTAATTTAGGGTTCCCCAGCATCCACCTGAGAAGCTGTACTCATAGTCACAGCACTGGGGAAGTAGAGACAGAACAGCTTCTGGGACTTGATTGCTAGCAAGGCTAGCAGAATCAATGAACTCTGTCTACTGGGTTGATTAAGAGAACTTTTCTTTCACTTGAGGAAAATGGGAACAATTGGGGAAGATGCTTAACCCTGACTTCTGGCTTCCAAACTCATGTGTACACACATTCACACACACACAAACACACACACACACCCCTACACACATGCCCATACACAAACACACACATACACACACACACAAACACACACACACACCCCTACACACATGCCCATACACAAACACACACATAAACACACACACACACACACCTATACACATGCCCATACACAAACACACACATACACACACACACACACACACACCTACACACATGCCCATACACAAACACACACATGCACACACACACACACGACCATAACATTCATTATCTGTGGGTTATTTTTTCTAGCATTACATGAACAGCTTTTTATTCAAAAATATTTTGTCTTGATTATAAAAAGCTGTCTTGTGTGCTCGAGAAAGCAGAGCTCTTGACCACCGTCGTTATCTCTATTCATCATTATTTTAGTTTCTAGTTAACATGTTGCTATGATATGAAACAAGTTGAAGACAGCTAAATTAGGCATATAAATTTTGAGGTACATTAAGAATTAATCAAAATGCTATTGTATATAGCGTGCCTATTCTCAGATGGAGGATAAAAATAAGAATTGAAAAGAAAACACAAGAAATACTGAGATATTTTACTGATATAGATTATCATGCAAATACACCAATGAGATGAATTATAATAGAGAGCAAAATGAACATGTTTCTACATTATAATCACTTTTAGTAAGTGAACTCTATTTCAAGATCATTTAATCCAATGTTCTGATCTTAGTAAGCAATTTATTAAATTAATTAATTTATTTTATACTTCAAATTTTATTCCTCCCTCCAAGCAACACCTGAATATTTCACATCTCTTACTTCCCTGCCACCCAGTCTCCATGAAGAGGTCCTCACTCCCCACCCCTCACCCCATCAGACCTCTAAACTCCCTGGGTCCTCCAGTCTCTTGAGGGTTAGGTACATCAGCTCTGATTCAACATAGACCTGGCAGTTGTCTGCTGTATATGTGTTGGGGGCCTCATATCAGCTGGTGTATGGTGCCTGGTTGGTGGTCCAATGTTTGAGAGCTCTCAGGGATTCAGATTAATTTAAACTGCTGGTCCACCTACAGGGTTACCCTCCTCCTCAGCTTCTTCCAGCTTTTCCCTAATTCAGTCACAGGGGTCAGCAGCTTCTGTTCATTGGCTGGGGGAAAATATCTGCATCTGACTCTTTCAGCTGCTTGTTGGGTCTTTTGGAGGACAGTCATGATAGGTCCCTTTTTGTGAGCACTCCATAGCATCAGTAATAGTGTCAGGCCTTGGGACCTCCCCTTTAGCTGGATCCCATTTGGGGCCTGTTGCTGAACTTTCTTTTTCTCAGGCACCTCTCCATTTCCATCCCTGCAGTTCTTCAGACAGGAGCAATTATGAGTCAGCATTTTGACTGTGGGATGGCAGCCCACTCCCTCAGTTGATATCCTGTCTTCCTACTGGAGGTGGGCTCAATAACTTCACTCTCCCTACTGTTGGGCATTTCATCTAAGGTCCCGTCCTTTGAGTCTTGAGAGTCTCTCACCTCCCAGGTCCCTGGCACATTCTGGAGGGTCTCCCCAACCTCCTACCTCCCAAGGTTGCTGGTTTCCATTCTTTCTGCTGGCCCTCAGGGCTTCAGTCCTTTTCCCTCACTCAATACCAGATCAGGTTCCCCTCTTCCCCTGCCCCCATCCACTTTCCCTCCCTCCCCATTTGTGTTTGCTTTCTTCTCCCTCCCTAGTGGGACTGAGGTGTCCTCATTGGGCCCTTCAGCTTGTTGACCTTTCCGAGTTCTGTGGACTGCATCTTGGGTATTTTGTACTTTTTAAATTTTTTTTTAATATCCACTTATTAGTAAGTACATACCATGCATGTCCTTTTGGGTCTGAGTTACCTCAATCAGGATGATATTTTCTAGTTCTATCCATTTGCCTGGAAAACTCAAGATGTCCTCATTCTTAATAGCTGAATAATATTCCATTGTGTAGATGAACACCATTTTCTGTATTCATTCTTCTGTAATGGGACATCTGGGTTGTTTCCAGCTTCTGGCTATCACAAACAAGGCCACTATCAACATAGTGGAACACGTGTCCCTATGGCATGGTGGGGTATCTTTTGGGTATATTCCCAAGAGTGGTATTGCTGAGTCTTGAGGTAGATATAGTTCCAATTTTCTGAAGAACCTCCAGATTGATTTAAAACAATTTTTCTGACTTGAAGATTTAATCTTTCAATGTGTTTCTGATTAGTATGTGAAAATGTTTAGGGAATAAATCCAATGCTTATGTTTATTTACTTAATATAAATCAGTTTTCCATGAGTGATTTAAAAAAAAAAAAACAGAGGAAATGGAAAGGGAGTGGAACTTGAATTTAAACGGAATCTTTCTTATGGACTTTATTTAGAAATCCTCATTAGTGACTGATAGTTAGAATATTAACCTAATAACTTTCCTTCTTGGTATATTATTATTTTTGTATGAAATTATATATTCTTATAAAAACAATTCGTTTTGGAGTTTCCAAAGCAAAATATGGCATTTTTTTAACCAAATGAGCTCTTTTCAATTTAATCTAACAATTTCACATTTAAGGAAATGATTTATTTTATTATATATTTTCCCATGGTTATTTCCTTGTTTATCTCTTTTCTCCCAAATAAAAGCAGTATCAGAATTTCTTAGAAATTTGTCTGCTTCCCAGTTGTTTAATGTCCTGAAACACTCCAAAAATGATGTTATCCAACCATACATCTTTATTTCCTTAGAGACATTATTATTACTATTATTATTATTTACTTTAAACCCAATATCACCCCTTCCTATCCTCGTAGTACTCCCTCCCACAAGTCCTCCTGTATCCCACCTTCCCTTTCTCTTTTGAGAAGGGAAGCCCTCCCTCTGGATGTCATTCCCTCGCTTACACCACACTCCCCCACACCCCTTCTCACACCACTCATCCAGACCCCCAACTCTGCCCCCTGCACACAAGTCACTGCAGGACTAGGCACATCTTCTCCCACTGAGGCCAAACAGAGTAGTCCATTGAAGGGCAGAGGATCCACAGGAAGGCAAGCAACAGGCTCAGAGACAGCCCCAGGTCTAAGTTATTGGGGGACCTGATGAAGACCAAGCTGCTCATCTGCTACTTATGTGAAGGGGTCTAGATCCAGCCTGTGCTCACTCTGGTTGGTGATTCAGACTCTGGGAATCCCTGGGAATCCAGGCTAGTTGACTCTGTTGATTTTTCTGTGGAATTCCTGTCTTCTGTTGGTCCTTCGATCCTTCTCCCTTGTCTTCACTCAAGACTCTGAGAGCTCTATCTAATGTTTGGGTGTTAGTCTCTGCATCTCTTCCCATTGGCTGCTGAGTAAAGCCTCTCAGGAAAACAGTTATGTTAGGCTCCTGTCTGCAAGCATAACAGAGTATCATTAATAGTGTCAGGGATTGGTTCTTGCCTGTGGGATGGCTCTCAATTTGGAGCAGTCATTGGCTGACCATTCTCTCAGTCTTTGTCCCTGAAAATCTTGTAGGCAGGACACATTTTGGATCAAAGGCTTTGTGAGTAGGTTGCTGTCCTTATCCCTCCACTGAGAGGCCTGCCTGGCTACGGAGAGTGGTCACTTCAGGATCCATATTTCTCACTGCTAGCAGTCTCAGCTAGAATCGCCCCCATAGACCCTCTAGGTCCTCTCCTCATCTCAGGTCTTTGGCACATTCTAGAGACTTCCCCTTCATCTCCCTTCTCACTCTATCCTGCTCTCTTTACATATGCTCTCCTCCACCCCTGCTTCACTCCTCAACTCCTCTTCCACCCTGTTTCCTCCTTCTATTGGTCTCCAATATCTATTTTGTCTTCCCTTCTGAGAAATATTCAACCATCCTCCCTTGGTCCCTCGCTGTTATTTGCTTCTTTGAGCCTGTTGATTTTAGCATGGTTAGCCTGTACCTTATGGCTAATATCCACTTAGAAATGAGTACATACCATGCATGTCTTTCTGGAGCTGGATTACCTCACTCAGATATTTTCTAGTCCTGTCCATTTTCCTGCAAAATTCATGATGTCCTTGTTTTTAATGGTTTAGTAATAATCCATTGTGTAAATGAACCATGTTATTTTTATCCATTTTTCAGTTGAGGTATATACAGTTTGCTTCTAGTTTTTGAGTACTATGAATAAAGGTGCTATAAACATAGTTTAGCAAGTGTCCTTGTGAGACAGTGGATCATCTTATTGCGTATATGCCCAGGAGTGGTATAGCTGTGTCTTAAGCTAGAACTATTCCCAGTTTTCAGAGAAACCACTAAATTGATTTCCAGAGTGGTTGTACGTGTTTGCACTCCCTCCAGCAGTGGAGTAATGTTGCTCTTGCTCCACAACCTCACCAGCATATGCTGTTCCTTGTGTTTTTTACCTTCTTCTTTTAGGTGTAAGGCAGAATCTCATAGTGGTTTTGAATTGCATTTCTTTGATATCTAAGGACTTTGAACATCTCTGTAGGTACTTCTCAGCCATTTGAGATTCCTCTATTGAGAATTCTCTGTTTAGCTCTATACTCCATTTCCTAATTGGGGTAACTTTAATTGGGTTAAATCTCTAAGAACTTTGTAATGATTTGCCTGCTTCCTAGTTGTATTTTACCCATACTGTGTTGTAACACTACAGAAATGGTGTTATTCAGCCATGTATCTTTAATTGCCTTTGAGGTTATGTGAATTTTAAAAAAGATTAAAAGCATCTTCAGAAATGATATTTAGTAAATAGAATGTTGTTAATTTATAGAACTATTTGTGTTGTCTCATAGCAGAATAGAGACCTTTACTTTTGACATCAGTGTTGTGAGTATGTCTTGAAGGATGGGAATGTTAATGAAATTGGGAAGAGAATTCTTGCTCTTAGATTGTTTTGAGTAGCTTAAGTGTAAACATAAAACTGTATCAAGGCAGTAGAATTAGGGAAAGAATGAAGGCCCAAGTGTACCTTTTTAGATAATAAGTCCTTGAAAGCAGGAAAGAGTCATCACAGTCCTTTGTAAGATCCTTCTGGTTCATGATACAGGACTATGATAGTGATGCTGTTGCTACCTGGACAGCTAAAAGAAAAATGAGAAGCTGATGTTGGAAGTACTGAAGCCATGTGAAACTCTCTTCCCTCAAGCTTATCTGGCATTCAGAGCCTGACCATAGGTTAAATCTTCTCTGTAGGAGAAAGTACAAATGTTTGATGCCTGGTCTGACAGTGGCCTGGGTCTTGTACAGAGTCAGGGCCTTCTTTCTGTACCTGGTATTTGATACGGCCATTAGAAGTTTCTGGGCTTGGTTTTGATCTTAAATATCTTGGATATGACTCTTAAATAATGTGTAATTTCCTTTCATGAATTTCCTACTTAGTTTCTTCACCATTTCAGCAACAATATGAAAGTCTCTAAGCACCATAGCATGAAGGGTGGAGACCTGATGGAACCTAGTTCCAATCTAAGTGTGTCCTTTACCATTTTCAAATTTCAAATTTAAGCTTGTATCTCAACTGTTTTTGTTTGCTTCTTTGTTTGTTTGTTTTTTATGTAGTTAAGAATCATACTTAACATTTCTGGTGAGAAGTAAGGCTGGATGAATTGAGACTTGTAACGTTCTAGATTGAAAGGTAGAGAGAACAACACTTGTTTAGGTGACTATCTGCATGAAGTATGACATTTCTATTTGACTAAAATATCTGAGTATATTCTTTGAGTATACATTATTAAATTCTGAAAGAACGAACAGGCAGGCAGATAGGAAATCAACGAAGATATCAGGACTGGCCACTATTGTCTAATGTTTAGTACAATGCTGAGTCTGGAGGTATTTCCAGGTAAACCAGAGCCTGAGTGATCTGAAGTCATCCTGGCATCCAAAGGAGAGAATGAGGGGAATGGATCGGAGCATATCTCCTGGCTATTGAAACTTCTAATAGCCTTTGGCATATCAAATACCAGAGAATATGGACCATACCATTCTAAAAAAAAAACCTCTCTGGCTTACTGCAAGAACAATAGGCAGTACAGAGTCTGTAGGTGACTGGCTTTATATTTTCACATGTGGGCAGGACAAGTCCTTTCAGGGATTCTCTGGATTTTTTCACATTGAAACATGCCCCTTTGTGCTATGTGTGATTTAATTATCTTATGTCTTTGACCTAATTTATGTTACTTCAGGCTAAAAAATGAGTTATGCTCATTTTTTTTAAATTAGGACTTACCCAACTATTGAGGACTTCTTGATTGAATAATGCAATTTTAAAATGTATTCTCTCCATTTACCCAAGTCAAGGATGATACGAGAAAACCCAATTTCAGATAAGTTAGGATTTAATTTTTTAATGGATAGAAAAATCAATCAATTAGTTTCCTTAAGGTCTGTTTTTTTTTTTCCTCTTAGTGGAATGCAAGGCTACAGGGCTCTTTTTCACCTGTGGTTATAAATTCTGTGAGGGCAACCAAGTACGTCTCTGTTTTTGATTATTTTAGAAACAACATGTTTTCCACTAGAAGGGTCAGAAACTGGGAAGCCACAGCCTTTTGGCACAAAATGGATATTTCAGGAGGGAGTGCTGTTAGAGTAGAAATGTTGAAGGAAGCAATCTTTTGGCCTTGGAGACATTAGTTACAAGTACCAAAGATGAATATATTGATCTGACTCTAGAAGTTTGCTTTGATGGTTTAAATAGGAATGACCATCACTCATGTATTTGAATGCTTGACTCATAGAACGTGGCACTATTAGGAAGTAGAGCCTTATTAGAGTAGGTGTGGCATTGTTAGAGAAAGCATGCCACTGTAGGGGGTGGGGCTGTGAGGTCTTACATGCTTAAGCTATGTCCAGTGTGGAATACAGTCTCCTTCTGTTGCCTGTAGATCAGGATGTAGAAATCTCAGCTCCTCCTCCAGCACCATGTCTGTCTGCATGCTGCCATGCTTCTCACCATGATGTTAATAGACTAAACCTCTGAAACTGGAAGCCAGGTGCAAAGAAATGTTTTCCTTTATAAGAATTGCCATGGCAGTAGGAAGGAGGAAAAATGAGTGGAAGAGGGGAGGGAGAGAGTCATGGGGAGGCAGGATCAGGTGTGGGCAGCGACAGGAAAGAGGTACAGAGGAATGGGTGAATGAACAGCTATCTGCAACTACCCAGGATGGGTGGAGGGGAGAATCTCTAGGAAGTCCCAGATACCTGGGATGGAGAGGCTCCCAGGTCAATGCAGGTGACCTTAGCCTAGATGCCTAACAGTGGGGACATGGAAGCTGAAGAGGCCACCTCCTATATCCAGGCAGGATCCCCTGTGGAGGAATAAGGACATGAACCTATCCCAAAACTTTCAACCCAGAACTTATCCTGTCTAAAAGAAATGCAGAAATAGAGCAGAGACCGAAGGAAAGACCAACCAATAACCAACCCAACTCAAAAGCTATCCCATGGACAAGCACCTATTTATGACATTATTAATGATACTGTTATGCTTGCAGACAAGAGCCTAGCACAGCTGTCTTCGGAGATGCTCTACTCCGCAATAGACCGAAACAGATGCAGAGACCTATAGCTAAACATTAGATGGAGGTTGGGGACCCTTAAGGAAAAGTTGAGGGGAAGCACTGAAGGCCTTGAAGGCGATGGGAACCCCAAAGGAAGACCAACAGAGTCAAGTAACTTGGACCTCTATGATCTTTCAGAGTCTGAGCCACCACAAAGGACATACATGGGCTGGACTGAGGGCTCAGACACATATGTAGCAGACAGTCAGCATAGCTGCTTCTTCACTGCTGCCTTGTCTAGCCTCAGTGGGAGAAGGTGTACCTAATCAGGTTGAGACTTGATTACTAGGGTGAGAAGATACCAAGGGAGACCACACCCTCTCAAAGTAAAAGGGGACAGGCTAGGGAGGGCTCTGTGAAGGAGGCAGGAGCAGTGTTTCAGATGTTAATTAATTAATTAATTACAAAAAAGAGTTGCCATTGTCATGATGTCTCTTCACAGCAATAAAACTCTAATACATTTGCATTTCTCCAAATCAGACCTTTACACATATATTATTTCAACAAATAGTTTTGGAGCTCTTTTTTTTAAACTGGACTTTTATTGAATAACTGCAATATGCCAGTCAGGATACAGGTAGCACAGAAGAGAAAGCTGGTCTGTGCTGCAACCAGGGACCAAGTTGGTGACTGTAGTCTGTGTTACCCACAGACGCCATGTTGATGTCCATGTTTTATATTGCCACCAAAAGCCTTGTGGATGTCCTGTGGTCAGTGCTGCCACTAAAAACCACTGTGGCAGTGCATAATCTGGGCCACCTGCTGTTATGAGCAAGGAAGCTTCTTTTAGAGTGGTGTTAATGACAGCAGGCTCACACTTGAGAATGAAAAACACTGAAGACTTGCTTTCCTCACCTCATCTCCACAAAGAAACAGTACAGACAGGGAGCTATTGAAGAGAGCCCTTGAAAAGTGTGATAAACATGCTGTGAAGCTTTTCACAATTGATGGCTTCTGGTCCGGAAGGGGAAGCAGGAATAGAACTCAGTTATCTTTAAGGGGCTGGTCACTGGGAGTTTGACCAAGCACCAATGATTATATGGGCAGCACACACACACACACACACACACGCACGCACGCACGCACATGCACGCACACACACACAAATACACAAATTTAGGTCCTGGCATCAGGACCTCACAGTCCTTCCTGGGATACCTTGCATGAAGTACAAAGACAAGGCATAAAGAAAACAATGAATTTTTTAAAAAAGTGATGTTTCATACAATTGATTATACCCATATATGTTGACAACAAAAGTAGAGTTTCAGTGCTAAGATGCAGAGGCATGTCAGGATCAGGATCAGGGTTACATGAATAAACAGTCGTCAGGGCTTGAGGCACACATGAGCAGTCATTTCCTCTTGTTTGTCTTGAGGATGGGACATGGGGAGAGAAAAGGAAAAGGCAGATATTTCAGAAGTTTGGCCAGCTAGAGAGAGTAGAGAACAGGAAGGATATATATATATATATAATAAAACACATCATTTTGATATTTATATGCATCACAGAATGGTTAAATGAGGCTATTTAACACATGTACTACTTACATTTTGTAGTAGTAAGAACATTTAAAATTAACTCTTAACAATATTAAGACATACAATGTATTTTGTATGTACAGTAGATTTTTGAATTTACTGTACTCCAACTGAAATTTTGTGTCTGTAGATCAACATCTTCCTGATACTCTCTCTGATGGTGAACTTGACATACTATAGAATCATATGGGAAGGGAGTTTTAGTGAGAGAGTGCCTAGATTAGATTGGCCTATATGGGATTACATTAATACATTAATTCAGGTGGGAAGACTCACCCATTGTGAATGGCATCATCTGTTGTATGGGAGATGCTGTATTGCAGAGGTGTGGAAAGAGACTGCTAAATACAAGCATTCACCCATTAATCCATTGTTCCTTGCTCTTGGTTGTGAACAAACATAACTGTCTATTTTGGGTCTTTGCTTCCTTGCCTTCCCTGTATTGATGAACTTTAGTCTGGAGTTGCTTTTATCAGAGTATTTTTATCACAGCAACAGGAAAAGAAACTAACACACCCCAGTCTCCAGTCTCTGGTAATGGTTATTTTATTCTCTATGAGTTCCATCTTTATAGATTATATATGAAAATATTATGTAGTTTTACTCTCTCTGATTAGCTCATTTTATGATCTTCAGTTTTATCCATATAGGCACAAATTACACGAAAGCCTCCTTTTTCAAGTGCAGGCATACCACATGCTTTAATTCATTTATCAGACTGACGTTTATCCTGTTCCCATGTCTTGGCTACTGTGAACAGCGCTGTAGTCCACATAGCCGTGAACATGTCTGCTTGGCACAGGGTTTCACAGTCTCACAGTAGACTGAGATGTCTTATACTCATACAGTTGATGGGTTCTTGTTTATTATTACAGAACCTGGTATATTCTTTGTTATGACCTACAAAACTATTTTTTATAGGAAATTTGTGCCTGGGTGGCTAGCCTATTTTGTTATGCTGTTGCTGAATTTTGTACCTGATTATGCTTTATTTTCCAGGCAGTTCACATCCAAGCTTATTATCCTATCTGACAGCTGCACAACTCTTATGACATATTTTTCACATAAAAGGGACCATACCATTAATTTGTTTTACTCTACCCTTTGTGTATCATTTACTTTTAGCCTATTTGGTGTGTATTCTTAAATTATTTTGATTTTAAGCCTGAAAACAATTAAGCAAGATACAGATATAAATACATAAAATATCTTGCATTTTATGAAGATAATAAGTGACTATATCATGGGTCTGCCTAGAGAATCAAATGACTTAGTATAAGTAAAGCATTTAGGAATGTAGCTCTTATATTGTCACAACTATACAAAGGGTAGTTTTTTATTATTTTATTATTTTAATGAAATATTTATTGAACTTATTGAAAAGATTGCCTATTAATACAATACTCTTAAACTATTCAAAATGAAAAGTATAAAAATATCTTAATCAAAGACCACACAGAATCAATCCTTCTAAGTCTGCATATTGTAATCTGTAAAGAAGCTAATAAATATATTTTTTCTGTGTAAGATAATATTGAAACACATATTGGACTTAGAGCTTCTATTAGCTATGGCTACAAGTTAGACATCTTGTGTGGATAACTAAACAAAGGAGCATTTGATCACTAGAACTTTTATGCCCTCTTCTGATTTTATTGATAGAGATAAAAATCTCCATTTGAGTTTGAGTTATAAAACTACAAGTAATCTGACAGTGAACTAGATAAATCCGAGTTTCCATGTCACTCTATTTACTGGTAGGGCAACAATGATAACAACTAAGTCATACATGATACCTGGCTAGAATATGCCTACAATAGTTGTACCTATTATTATCAAGTTTTATGAAAAATCTTTAAGCAATTACAGTTTACTTTTTAGACTTGTATTGAGGATATACAGTCATGAGACTTTTCTATGCTAAATATTTGGAAACCTACCCAACAATCTGATGAAGAATTTGTCAATGCTTTGTTTTTGCTTTTTCATCATAAAATTGTATGGAATAGTGGTTTTAAATATGATTTGAGGATAAAATCAAGCCACATAGGTTCTTGACAACTCTGCAAGTGGAGAGCTCTAGCACCCTTAGTGTTTCCACTACCATAGGATCTGTGTTGTGTTTCTGATAAGGATTAATAAGATATTAATGTTGTTGAATTGAGGCCATGTTTTCATTAATAGTTACCTCATCAGAAAATTCCTATTCTCTGTGTTGAATTCAATTGTTAGTGATAATGGTCCGAGAGGCTCTTTATCCTGCCAGACAGGATCATGAGCAATATGGGCAATTTCATTAACAAAAATATACTGAATTCAGAATTTGTGGAAAGTTTTCTGATACTATAGAGACATCCTTTCTGTGGCTTTTGCTGGTTGTGACACAGAATTCTCCCTCTTATATCTGGAAACTTCAGTTCTTGCCTACTACCAAACATTGGTATGGGTGGAATTGGCTCTTAACCCAAGCCCAGGTTCAGATGTACCTTGCTTGGCTTAAAGTGGTCAGTACAGCTCATCTCTATGGTCAAAGAATTGGATTTACAAGCAAGTATATTACTCCTGATTTTTGAAAAAGTTTGTTGGCTGAGGCCAACAGAAGAAGAAGCTTCTAGCTTTGCTGTGGAAGATTTCAGAAAGATCCTTCTCTCTCTATCTAGTGTTGGAAGAATGGGAGACTCTGGGAGAACCTAAGCTCCACACAGACACTGAAGATGAAGGCGTCATTAGAAAATGCAGCACCCCATATGCAAATGCCTGAACCCAGTCCAACCACTGGTCACACATCCAGGCATGACCAAGAAACTGAAATATCTTTCCTATCATTTGCAAATATGTGAATAGATAGTATGTGATAGCTACAACTCAGGCATTACCAGCATTCTGGAGTATTTATTCATTTCTATAATAAAACTTGACCTAGAAATATTAAAAAATATTGTGAAAATAAGTTGAGTAGTAATAAGTGTTTATTAGATTCATCCTGATCTGGATTTAAACCCAAATATCACTGCTTTCCATGCTAGACAGATCATTGAACTTTTGCCCACTTGTTTTCTTCCCTATAAGATAGGGTGGATGTCTTTCTTCCTTTTCGTTGACTCCTTCCTTTGTAGCACCCTGTCTCACTTACAAGGTATGGGTAGTGCTCTTGCAATGTCTGTGGTACTAGCTTTTAATTATAGCATTTTAACAACAGTAGTTGAATTTGAATTTTTGTACCTCTGGTTGAAAAGGATTTTTTAAAATGACATCCAGGGAATTGCTACATATGGTGCTTATATGTCTATATCATCTCTACAATGCTAAATTGCCTTTATGTGTCAAGCTGCATTAATATGAATCATAATGTTGAACAGGTTTCCTATGACTTGAGGCAGAAATTCTGTTTTGGTGCAAACTTTCTTTACACAAATTTTATTTGTCTGAGGAGAGCATAGTACACTTAATAGTGTAAAATGTAGTTAAATAAAAATCCCACTTGGAATACTGAGTTGTCATAGATATTTTGTTTCTCTAACATAGCACCATAAAAACACTATCTTCTACCTAATACAACACAACTGCAGTAGTGCCTTTCACTTTTGCCCTGGGTTTGTGAAGATGAAATTCAGAGAAAAATGCATTTGAGATGAAACAGTAGTGAAGCTGTTTAGTGCACAAATTATTTATTACTATGACACAGCTGCTTATTTCTGTTAGAATGACATCTGTATGCCTAGCTATTGGAAGTTACCAAGACTCTAGCTTAATGATCTCCAGAGACTATCTGCTCTTTAAAATTCTCTGTTGTATGAGGCTACATGTTCTAAATCACTGATGCTTGCTAATTTCTGTAGATATTTTTGTTTTCTGCTATTTGGTGCTGAACATTTGATCACTCTCTTTCCTAGTCAGACACATTCAATTTGTATCCTAAGATTTTGACATGGATTGCAAAACATTTCAACAGGAATTTCAAGTTCAGGATCTCCGCATTAGGCAGTTCTTAGTACGATTAGAATATGTGCCACCCTCTCATCAAACCCACCAAGATTCATTGATTTATTGCCTATTGACTCAGTGCCTAGCCCCACTCTGTATCTGCATATAAGTTTCTGCTGTCAGTTGATGGTATCTTTATTTCTGCTTCAGATATTGTTTATATGGCAGGAAGTTAACTGATGGAGCAGCTTCCATCATTCTTGCTCCTAAGAGGTGTAGCCAAATCTCATAACAGTTCTTAAAGACCCCACTTGACTATAGCCATAAGCTATGCCAATTCATAGTCAAGTTGCTTGCCAAGGATAGAATCAATGTTTGCAACAAACAGACTGAAATTTACAAATAGTTGTTGGTATGTGCTCTCTTCTTACAAGATGGCACAAAGGACAATAAAATAATAGAATATTTTTGTAGTTCTGTTTCTGGTTACGAACAGAATCCTATAACCTGCTCTGATGCTTCTCTAGAAATTCCTTCCCCTGCTTTTCCTATAGTCTTCATCACTGCTTTATGCTTTATATGAGAATGTCCTTTCAGCCATTTACAGGCAACTAGAACAGATTCAAGTCCTCTTAGTTTTGTATAGGAAACTTCATGACGTCCCCCGTCAGATTTGCACTGATTTTGAGAAGTTTTAATTTATATGTTTATTTATCTGGTATGTGGTATTCTCCTAAAATTATTGTTAACTCTCTTTTCTGGATTCTATAGTCCTAAGTATATAATGTCCCTTTTGTCCCTAATTTCCATCATGAAATCCTAGCTTTATATAAGGCCTATAACTTCTTAATGTGACTCTTCAAGACTTGTTCTTCCTGGTAAAGTAGGATATACAATCATATAGTTTGTAAACAAAAGGGCCCTTGGAGAGGATTGCTCTGATGTCCTGTTACCTGCCTTGCTATAACATTTCAGGTTCCTTGCCCCTTTAGGTCAAACATTGATTTTTGAAACCCAACTATTCCTGTTTCCATGACTTTGAACTCAGGAAAGGCCAATCATCCTGGGGACCTAGTTATCTTGGATTGTTACACAGGAGGTGATTACATAGTAAGATCAAGAAGCTAGACTTCCCTTTGGGTAGGTGGGGCTGGAATATTTCTTGTTTATGGTAAGTCTTCCAAAATCCGAACCCTCCTCTTTAAAAAACAAAAACCGACACTGAGTCACCTGACCTAAGGTCTAGTGACAGTTTTCTATCTGTACTCTTTTGGTTTAATGGTAGAAACCATCATAAAACATTATTGTTGAAGGCGGGATGCTGTGTGTGAGGGAATTCGAGAGTGAGGAGGTGGGAGTGGGGGGATAGATGGGGGCACATCCTCATACATCACTCTGTATTTTTTGTCATTTCCACTGTCACTTTGGAAATTAATGACTTTAATCCTTTTCATTATTCTTAACAGTCTGATGAGTCTTGCTCTACAGCAGTGGTTCTCAACCTATGGGTTTTGACTTTTTCAAACAACCCTTTTACAAGGATGTCCTAAGACTACCAGAAAACAGAGATATTATCATACATTCATAACTAGAAAATTACAGTTATGAAGTGGCAATGAAAGAATTTTGTGATTGGATATCAACACAGCATGAGAAACTGTATTAAAGAGTTGCAACATTAGGAAGGTGCAGAATCACTGTAATAGAGTAAAGCCTCCTCCTGCCTGCCATATTGCCAATCTGGGCCTTAATATATGGTAACAACTCCTGATTTATGAGCAATAGCCTGGAAAATAACTGATGATAAGTCTGGCAGACCTCATTGAGGTGTTTCTTTTTCCTTTCTATTCCCCTTAAAAATGAAAAAAAACCCTAAGCTTTATATTTTTATATATTATAGGACATATTAATGCCATTAACAGGAAGTGTATGCATGGCCCTAAGATGCAAATGACCAATATTTAAATTTTAGCTTTAATAACAACTTGTCATATAAACTTGACTCTTTACACTCTACTGTCCATAAAACACTCTGGAGAGTTGTGAGCATTGATGTAACCAACACACTCAAATATAGACATTAGTATTAGCACTTGCTCTGATTTACAGAAATACAAAATGTTCTTGGAAATATGCATTTGTAGGCCCTTATTTTTTGCTTCAATTATCTAGCATTTTTACACACATACACACACACACACACACACACACACACACAGAGAGAGAGAGAGAGAGAGAGAGAGAGAGAGAGATGATACCTATTTTACATTCATTAAACATGAATGACAAAGGCAAAATTTTTATTTTGTATTATCATATTGGATGCAATTATATTCTGTTAAGGGCTGTGAGAAAATTAAGGATATTAAGTGGACTAAGAAGTTGGAAACAGAAAGAAGTTATGAATAGAAATTTTAGGACAGGCCTGATTGTGGATGTTACACTGTTCTTAGAGGCTTTTGTGAGTAGCTTTGTGGAATGGGAGAGTGGGGTTGAGAGTAAGAACGAGAGCATTTGGTCATAGGACAACGTAGGTATTTCCCTTGGTATAGCTGTCAAAGCATGGATGGGAGAAGCTTTCTAGGTGGCCTTATTTTATTTCATTCAAGTTGAGCTATCTTCTCCCCATGATGTGTGGTGGTGTGTGCATATCCTGCCTTCCCAAATGCAGCTGCTGAGTATTGTCACCTGGTTTGTGACCTCTGGAGGAGGTCATCATCATGACTCACATTTGTTATTGGACTGTCATTAACAAGTCTCTTGGGGCCAGCCATGATTCTCTCAGCTATAGCCTCTTCTTTAATGGCTTGAGCTGTAGTAACTGAAAGTTCTACCCCCATGTGGTTGTTTTAATATAAACATGCATCAATTGTCATTAAATGACATTAAAATTTTAGTTTCTTTGTGACATTAGTACTTTTGAATGCTCAGTGGTCACATATGACTGGTGGCTAAGGAGTCAGATCTGGGGTAAAACATCTCTGTTACTGCAGGAAGTTCTGTTAGTGTTTGTTAATTTGTATGTTTCTCTCTCTGACATTTTTGTGGCTCTTCTTTCAGTTTTAGGTCTTTCTTATCCTTTTGATTTGTTTCAATGCTAGATGCAGAACTTCGTGTTAAGGAAGGATATTTAGGCAAATGTTTTTATGTTCTAGAATCTGCATTAATAGTTCTGTTCGAACTTCCTGAGTGTCTTTGAGCTCTTGATTTGCAGATGTGTCCTGGAGGAATGGTATGGGAACCAGATTCCTGAGTGGCTATGAAAAGACTATCAAATTTTATAGGTCAAGTTGCACCTTTAGGATACGATTTAGACATAGAGAATGATATATTACTTGGAGCCGTTTCAATCAAGGTGCACACAGTGACCAACTATGCACATGTATTGCCAAACATTGTGTTAGTTCTGCAAAACTAAAGTGTGTTAGTACTAAAACACTGTGTTAGTTCCCCTAATCCCAAGTAGACCATTTTGGGGCAGTAGAGAGAGCTCCAAATAGAGTTTCATTTGTCTCTCACATTGCTATACCTAGGGTCCCCCAAAAGCCTGAAGAAAGATGAATATATATTTATTCCTTAATAGCTTTGGGAGTGAGAAGATAGAACAGAAAAGAGTCCAGAAAATGCTCTTTAGAGCAGTGATTTTTCAACAGGATCCTGGTGGATAAGTAACTTGTTCTGTGATAAAGTTGACAGAATGGGACCCATAAGATATAATGTACAAGAGTGTGAATAAAGACACTATGAGCAAAGTTAGCAGAGAAAGACACATTAAGGTTAGTACTGGTGATGTCTGAAATAAAAGTGTGTCTGTAGAGATAGACAGGCCTGGAATAACAGGCTGAAAGGTGAGTTTTTGAGAACAGTGGGAAAGGAACACATTGGGAATGCCATGGACAGATCTGACATCTCAGGAGTTTATGGAGTCCAAGCTGGAAGCTCTGTGGAGTTTTGAATGAGCTGAGCTGGAGACAGAAATGCCAGTAGAAGCGGAAGTGCTGAGGAGACAAGATTCATACAAATCTGAAATAAAGGTGCTAAGGACCCGAAATGCGACCAAACAGCAGGTGGGACAGGAGGCATGGTCTCAATCAATGTTGATTTCTAAGAGGAAAATTATTAGTGTTTTAATAGTGATTGGATGATGGGATAGTACAGACAAAGGAAACAGAGAGGTCTCTGCCTTTCAGGAAAATTTGCCAGTTCAAACTCTTTTTCCAAGTCTGTGGTGGTAGGCTTTGGCCTGTAAACGTTAGAAATATTTATGTTAGCCTCTGTGTTATCAAGCTTGTTTTAAGGCCTTTGAAGTCTCCAATCTTTCATTTATCAAAGGAATTTGAGGTATACAATGTAGTGAAGAAACACTCTTCTATTAATTTAATTTTGAAAATTTGTAGAAATTTAGCTTTATTTCTAGTAGTTTTAATCTAGATGCCAAAAATATCCTCTTGTGTAGACATCATGTTGAATTTAACTATTGAGCCTTTCTTTCTTTCTTCCTCTCTTTCTTTCTTTTTTTGATATTTTAATTTTATTTTTTAGTAATCATTTCATTCATTTTCATCCCCTTATTTCACCACAGCCTCTTAAGTCCTGACAACTACATCCTGTTTCCTATTTCTAAAGTTTTCTTATCTTAGAAGTGTAGCACCGGGCTCTGCTCCTGGCCAGCACAGGTAGGAACCAAAAGCACCATTGAATCTTTAATTAGAAACGACCATCAGCCAAATGTTTGTATGTTGCTAACACTAACACCAAACATCGAGATAACTTTGGAGTCAGAATCTCAGAATTTGTCTACCTTAATTTTCATTTAGGTTTTCTTTATTTTTTTATGTGAAATATATCAGAATTTATCAATACTTACTATTATACAGAAGAAAAACAATTTTCTTGA
Organism: Grammomys surdaster; assembly: GCF_004785775.1. Classification (NCBI taxonomy): domain Eukaryota; kingdom Metazoa; phylum Chordata; class Mammalia; order Rodentia; family Muridae; genus Grammomys; species Grammomys surdaster. The sequence goes on from NW_021604565.1 coordinate 10,351,014, forward strand.
AAGTTTACATTGATAGATATAGAGAAATCACAGTGTATGCTTTAAAAAACATAATTTAGTAATTATCTACCTGAAGGGATAAAGAGAAAAGACAGGTTGGGTTTTAAACATTGTACTAGACTCAGGTATTATGTGTGTACATGGGTGTATTCTGGAATAAATCTTCAAACAGCTTTTAAGTGTTTTCTATAATTTGTCCTTCTCCAGTCGGAGGTCACAGGGTGTGTGCTTTTGCAACTAGTGGAAAGCATAACCTTACACTTTGAATTTCACCAAAGAATCTGAAAATAACTTATATCTAAAGTCAAATATTATCTAGTCAGAACATCAGGTAGAGTGATTTCACTCACTATCACTGAAGGCCAGCTAGTTGTAAATTTCTCATGCTAAACAATCCTTTTAGGTAGATGTCCTAAATATTCTGAGAAACAGTCTAGAAATTAGCAAGAAACATATTAATATTTATGAAAATTTAAATGTCCTTAATGAAACCATCAGGTCTAGGGATATATTCAAAATGTCTATCTTAATGTATAGTATTTGTTCAAGTATTTATAAGATCAATTTTAGCCCCAAAATAGAGCAGTCCAGAGTACCTTTTCTTTCAGTACCTTTCTATCTTTTACTTCTATCTTTTACTTCTTTATATTTTTTATTGGATATCTTATTTACATTTCAGATGTTATTCCCTTACACTACTTCCTTCCCTTCAGTCAGGAAACCCCTATACTATCCCCCCTCCACCTGCTTCTATGAGAATGTGCCCCCCTCTTCGAACTCCCACCTCCACACCCTCGAATTCCCCCACACTGGGCATCCAGTATGGCACCAAGGATCTAGTCTCCCACCTATATCTAACAAGGCCATCCTCCCCTACATGTACAGCTGGAGCCATGGGTCCCTCCCTATTTGCTCCCTGGCTGGTGGTTTAGACCTTGGGAGCTCTGGTTGGTTGGTATTATTCCTCTCCCCATGGGGCCACAAACACCTTCAGCTCCTTCAGTCTTCTCTCTAACCCCTCTATTGGGAACCTCATGATCAGTTCAATGGTTAGCTGTGAGCATTCACTTCTGAATATGTCAGACTCTGGCAGACCTCTAAGGAGACAGCTGTATCAGGCTCCTGTCAGCATGCACTTCCTGACATCCATAACAGCATCTGCCTTTGGTGACTGCACATGGGATGGATACCTAGGTGTAATGGTCTCGAGGCAGCCCCTCCTTCATTTTCTGTCCCACACTCTGTTTCCATATTTGCTCCCTTGACTATTTTGTTATTCCTTCTAAGAAGGACCGAAGCACACACACTTTGATCTTCTTTCTTCATGAGCTTCATGTGGTCTGTGAGTTGCATCTTGGGTATTGTGAGCTTCTGGGCTAATATCCAATTATTGGTGAGTGAATATCATGTGTGCTGTTTTGTGATTTGGTTGCCTCGCTCAGGATATTTTCTAGTTCCATCGATTTACCTAACAATTTCCCGAATTCATTGTTTTTAGTAGCTGAATGATACTCCATTGTGTAAATGGACAACATTTTTTTTTTTTATCCATTCCTCTGTTGAAGGATATCTGGGTTTTTTCCAGCTTCTGGCTATTATAAATAAGGCTGCAATGAACATAATACAGCATATGTCCTTGCTATATGTTGGAGCATCTTCTGGGTATCAGCCCAGGAGTGGTATAGCTGGGTCCTCAGGTAATGCTATGTTCAGTTTTCTGAGGAACCAAGAGACTGATTTCCAGTGTAGTTTACCAGCTTGCAATCCCACAAAAAATGGAGGAGTATTCCTCTTTCTCCACATCCTTGCCAACATCTGCAATCACCTGAGTTTTTAAACTTAGCCTTTCTGACTGGTGTGAGGTGAAATCTCAGAGTTGTTTTGATTTTCATTTCCCTGATGACTAAGGATGCTGAACATTTCTTTAGGTGCTTCTCAGCCCTTTGAGTTTCCTCAGTTGAGAATTCTTTGGTTAGCTCTGTACTCCATTGTATAATAGGGTTATTTGGTTGTCTGGAGCCTCATTTCTTGAGTTCTTTGTATATATTGGATATTAGCCCTCTATCAGATGTGAGATTGGTAAAGATCTTTTCCCAATCTGTTGGTTGCCATTTTGTCCTATTGACAGTGTCCTTTGCCTTACAGAAACTTTGCAATTTTATGAGGTCCCATTTGTCAATTCTTGATCTTAGAGCATGAGCCATTGGTGTTCTTTTCAGGTACTTCCCCCCACCCCAGAGTGCCCAAATATTCAAGGTTCGTCCCCATCTTCTTTTCTATTAGTTTCAGTGTATCTGGTTTTATGTGAAGGTCCTTTATCTACCTGGATGTGAGCTTTGTACAAGGAGATAAGAATGGATCCATTTGCAACCTTCTACATGTTGTCCTCCAGTTGAACCAGCACTAATTGTTGAAAATGCTGTCCTTTTTCCACTGGACACTTTTAGCTCCTTTGTCAAAGATCAAGTGACCATAGGTGTGTGGGTTCATTTCTGGGTCTTCAATTCTATTCCATTGATCTTCCTGCCTGTCTCTGTTCCAACACCATGAAGTTTTTATCACTATTGCTCTGTAGTGACACTTGAGGTCAGGGATGGTGATTCCTCCAGAAGTCCTTTAATTGTTGAGAATAGTTTTCACTATCCTGCTTTTTTTTGTTATTCCAAATGAATTTGAGAATTTCTCTTTCTATCTCTGCGAAAATTGAGTTGGGATTTTATTAGGGATTGCATTGAATCTGTAGATTGCTTTTGGCAAGATGGCCATTTTTACTATATTAATCCTGCCAATCCATGACCATGTGAGTTTTTTCAATCTTCTGAGATCTTCTTCGATTTTTTCTTCAGAGACTTGAAGTTCTTGTCATACAGATCTTTCACTTGATTGGCTATATTCACACCAAGGTATTTTATATTATTTGTGACTATTGTGAAGGGTGTCGCTTCCCTAATTTCTTTCTAAGCCTGTTTATCTTTCATGTAGAGGAAGGCTAATGATTTGTTTCAGTTGATTTTATAACCAGCCCCTTTGCTGAAATTGTTTATCAGGTTTAGGAGTTCTCTGGTGGAAGTTTTGGGGTCACTTAAATATACTATCATATCGTCTACAAATAGTTATATTTTAACTTCTTCCTTTTCTATGTGTATCCCTTTGACTTCTTTCCCTTGTCTAATTGCTCTGGCTAGGACTTCCAGTACTATATTGAATAGGTAGGGAGAGAGTGGGCAGTCTTGTCTAGTCCCTGATTTTAGTGGGATTGCTTCAAGTTTATCTCCATTTAGTTTGATGTTGGCTACTGGTATGCTATATATTGCTTTTACTATGCTTAGGTATAGGCCTTGAATTCCTGATATTTCCAGGACTTTTACCATGAAGGGGTGTTGAATTTTGTCAAATGCTTTCTCGGCATCTAGTGAGATAATTGTGTGTTTTTTTCCCTTGAGTTTGTTTATATAGTGGATTACATTGATGGATTTCCAAATATTGAACCATCCCTGGATTCCTGGGATAAAGCCTACTTGATCATGATGGATGACTGTTTTGATGTGTTCTTGGATTCGGTTTGTGAGAATTTTATTGAATATTTTTGCATCAATATCCATAAGGGAGATTGGTCTGAAGTTTTTTTTCTTTGTTGGGTCTTTGTGTGATTTAGATATGAACATAATTGCGGTTTCATATTAAAAATTGGGTAGTGTTCCTTCTATTTCTATTTTGTGGAATAGTTTGAAGAGAATTAGTATTAGGTCTTTCTTGAAGGTCTGATAGAATTCTGCACTAAAACCATCTGGTCCTGGGCTTTTTTTTTTTTTTTTTTGGAGAGACTTTAATGACTGCTGCTATTTCTTTAGGGATTAAGAGACTGTTTAGATGGTTTATCAGCTCCTGATTTAACTTTAGTACCTGGTATCTGTCTAGAAAATTGACCATTTCATCCAGATTTTCCAGTTTTGTTGAGTATAGGCTTTTATAGTAGAATCTGATGATTTTTTGAATTTCCCCAGGTTCTGTTGTTTTGTTTCCCTTTTCAGTTCTAATTTTATTAATTTGGATACTGTCTCTGTGCCCTCTGGTTTCCTGTAAGCAGCAAAATTCTGGGCTATTTATATATCCAGTCTGTTAGTCTACGTCTTTTTATTGGGGAATTGAGTCTATTGCTTGATTGATGGACTTGATGTTAAGAGATATTAGGGAAACGTGATTGCTTCTTCCTGTTATTTTTGTTATTAGAGGTGGAATTATATTTGTGCAGCTATCTTCTCTCAGGATTGTTGGAAGATTATTCTCTTGCTTTTTCTACGTTGTAGTTTCCCTCCTTGTGTTGGAGTTTTCCGTCTATTATCCTTTTAGGTCTGGATTTATCTATTGTGTATATTTTGTTTTGTCATGGAATATCTTGGTTTCTCAATCTATAGTGATTGAAAGTTTTGCTGGATATAGTAGTCTAGGCAGGCATTTGTGTTCTCTTAGGGTCTGTATGATGTCAGTCCAGGATCTTCTGGCTTTTATAGTCTCTGGTGAGGAGTCTGGTGTAATTCTTATAGGCTTGCCTTTATATGTTACTCGACTTTTTTCCCTTACTGCTTTTAGTATTTTTCTTTGTTTTGTGAATTTAGTGTTTTGATTATTATGTGACAGGAGGAATTTCTTTTCTGGTCTAGTCTGTTTAGAATTCTGTAGGCCTCTTGAATGTTCATGGGTATCTCTTTATTTAGGTTAGGAAAGTTTTCTCTATAATTTTGTTGAAGATATTTACTGGCCCTCTAAGTTGGGAATCTTTGTTCTCATCTATACCTATTATCCTTAGGTTTCGTCTTCTTTAGGTTGTGTCCTGGATTTCCTGGATATCTTTGGTTAGGAGCTTTTTTCATTTTGCATTTTCTTTGACAGTTGTGTCAGTATTTTCCATGGTATCTTCTGCACATGAGGTTCTCTCTTCTATCTCTTGTATTCTGTTGGTGCTGCTTACATCTATGACTTCTGATTTCTTTCCTAGGTTTTCTATCTCTAGGGTAGTCTCCTTTTGATATTTCTTTATTGTTTCTACTTCAGTTTTTAGATCCTGGATGGTTTTGTCTAATTCCTTCACCTGTTGGTTTGTATTTTCTTGAAATTCTTTAAAGGATTTTTGTGTTTCCTCTTTAAGGGCTTCTACCTGTTTACCTGTGTTCTCCTGTGTTTCTTTAAGGGAGTTGTTTATTTCCTTCTTAAAGTCCTCTATCACCCTCATGAGAAGTAATTTTAAATCTGAATCCTGCTTTTTCAGTGTGATGGGGTGTCCAGGACTTTCTATGGCAGGAGAACTGGGTTCTGATGATGCCAGGTAACTTTGGTTTCTGTTGCTTATGGTCTTGCACTTGTCATTTGACATCTGGTTATCTCTAGTGCAGTATCTCTACCTGTACTCACTGTCTCTGACTGGAGCCTGTCTTTCAGGTTATCTTCCTTGTGTCAGGACTCCTCAGAATCCAGCTGCCTCTGTGATCATGTGATCTTGGGTTCCTGGGTGGAAGAGCTCCTGGGACTCAGGCTGCCTCTAGGATCCTGAAGTCCTGCTGCTCTGAGTGCAGTTATTCCTCTGCTGTTCTGAGTGCAGTGGTTATACCACTGCTCAGCTGCTCTCTGAAGGTTCAGGATAAGGTGTATTTATGAAAGCAGACAGCCAGGTGTCTGTATTGTACTTCTTATTAGTGTAGTTTTCCAGTCTTTTCTATCACCTCAGTAAGTATTTAACTAGTGACTTAATGGAACCCTGGTGCCTGGACTTCTTAATCTATGAAATGTTCATAATACTGTGCCTAAGACATAGTGCTCGTATAAAGATTGACTTTATATAGGTAAGCTCCTTAAAGAAAAAGATGTTGTCCTTCACCTTGGTCATTACCAAAGCCTCATGGTTGGCATTTTTATAGCCAAAGGTTCATGTTCCCACATTCCTTTCTTCCTGGTTACTGCTTCAGTCAAAGGCATTGGGCTGGATGGAGTGCTTTTTACTGTTTTACAGAAAACTCCACCCTTTCTAGGCTAGCCCAGATATTATAATATCTGTGTGAAAAAGTGAATCTCCAGTCCCCATGTTGGTTTCTTTAGTTTCTTCTTCCTCTAACTTTGTTAGAATCCTTTCCTAAATTTAAATGGCAATACTCTGTTTAAAGCTAAGTTGGGTGCTCAGTTTTCTCCTTTTGTTCTAAAAGTCCATTGTGATTTAATTGTCTTAGCTGTTTTTTTTTTTTTGCTTTTTATTTTTTATTGGATATTTATTTACATTTCCGATGTCATCTCCTTTCCCCATTTCCCCTCCCTAGAATCTCCCTATAAGATACCCCTTCCTCCTTTATTTGCTTTTATAACATCTTAATTAAATGCAAGTATTAAGGTCAGTTCTAGGTTGAGGAAATAGGAATATAATAGATGCAAATAGTCAAGGAACAAGCAAGACAATAAACACAAACAGTCAAAGAACAAGCAAGCCAATATAAACAAAATTCCATGAATACTTCCATGATCACTGTTTCTAAGGGCCTATCAGAATGACCAAAATATCTGAGCCAACTTCCTTGTCCTAGGCCAAATTCGTTTTCATGTCTGAAGCCTACTTATTTGTTCTAGCCTAAAATTTAGATTCCTGCCTGAAATTACTTCTTTGTTCTAGCATAAAGTCAGATTCCTGCCTGAAATTATTTCTTTGTTCTAGCCTAATATATTCCTGCCTGAAGCCTACTTCTTTGTCCTTGGCCAATATCACATTCCTGCCAAGCAGCCCTTTTTTCTTGTCCTTGGCCCATGTCAGTTTCTTGCCAGGTAGCCCTAAAGGCTTTCTGTCTCTCCCCTTTTTTTTTTAATTTCATTAACAAGACTGAGCTTGTCATAGACTGTTCTGACAAGAATACCTTCCTTACCCATTATGGAATATGTATTATCAAAAGCTATGCACTTATGTCTTAGGTTGGTAAGGCTCTGTGCAGAATTTTACCCATCCTTGGTTTGCTAGCCTGTTAATTTAATAACTCTGTCTGGGAGTCAATTTTCAGGTTCAAGCCATGTACTTTGGCTGCCAACATGTTGATGTTGTTAAAGAAAAGCTTTAACATGATGGACAGGAATAAAAGTTTTCCCAGGACAAAAAGGGCTAGCATGGTCAAGCTATATATGCCATTCTTGAAACTTGACCAAAATAGAAATACTGACCTCAGGCCATGAGTAATTTTATCAGCAGTATCTACTGCCTCAATGCACAGCAGAACAGCATTCTTGAAATTCATAAGGTCACTATGTAAACTTGAAACATTCAGAGAGGTGTTATAATTATGCCAAATACCCTGCAAGTGTCTTTAAACTTTTTCCTAATTATAATGACAACCACTGTAAACTGTAGAACTAACATGAATCCAATGGTATTTGGCACTCAAGATGGCTCCTTACTCTTAAATTCTGAACCTCCTTCCAACAATTTCAATAGGATAAAGAGCATCAATCTGTTCTTCCAAATTGCCTATCTACATCCTCTTGTATATTCAACACATAAGTCACATTTTTTGCTAAATGATTAACAAAAGTTGCTCTCTTAACTTCTTGTGTCAAAGCAATTGCAGAAGCAGTGGTGCTAGCAATTAATGTAATTAAAGCTGTTATACCAGCAATAATCAAGCCTACTACCCTCTTGCTTCTGCTTAAAGCCTGACTCATTTCTTCCAGTACTTGCAAGCTATTTTTTAGAATACCAAGGTTGTTTTTTTTTTTTTTTTGATACTCAGGGCATTAAAAACAAAAGCTGGTTGATAAACCTTCATAAGTGGCATGCCAGATTTCAAAACACTAACACAATTAGAAGGTGTACAATCAATACAACTTACATTAAATACTGTAGAAGAAACATAAGTAATTTAACTTGACAAATAAAAGAGCCTTAACACATGTGCTAACACCTGTTTGAAATCCAGATCCTGCCCCAACTTTATCTTTCTAACATAACATCATAGGGAACTGTAGCTAACTTTCAAATATGTCTCGAAAATGTCCAGAACCAGACTTCCAAATGAAGACTTTTATTTCCAATATTGGATTGATTTCTAGACCAGTCCATGATTGAGTCCAAATGACTGGTCACATTTAAGAACAATACAAGAGGCATTATACCCTCTCTTTTTGATTCTCTATTCACAAAGTCTAAAAACTTGAGGCAAGGCAGCTTGTCCCATCAGGGGTATAGGTAAGCAATGGTGGGTCAGGATCATATGTCTAATACAGCTTCCCAGTCACTGTTGTCAGGGTACTCAGCAAGCTCACAGGTCATCATCATTATTTGTCCTGGCATCAGCATGAGTCACCTGTCGCTCTGGCAACCATCATGCTTCTTCAGCATCCTACACGTCTGGGCATGTCAGAGCTCCTGGGAGTCCAGCCACCTCTAGGTTTTGGGGGATTGGGTGCAGAGCTGACGCCTTAGGACTGCTCCAGGCTTAGGTGCAGACAGGAAGGCCATTTAGGTTTTCAATACATATTCATCATGTGGAAAGCTGGTGGTTTCCTTCCTTTTTATAATTATACATTAATTTTTTTAGATTGTAAATTAAGTTTTGACTTAATTTTTGATTCTTATGGTGGAATCTATATTGAAATTACAAATTTTTTAGTATGTGAGTACTTTGCTAAAGGATTTTCCAAGTAACAGCTGTGATAATAATGGCATCTTTTAAACTTTCAAAATAAAACAGTTCCTCCAAAAAGGAGAAAAAACCAATACCTTAATTCTTCAAGTTTATAATATTAAGAAAATATAGCATATATTTACACATGACTTCAAATTACTGATATATTTAATGATTGCATGGCTGAGTGCTTGGCTATTATAGGCAAGCCATTAAAATCAGTTCTGAGCATATACATAGAGCAAAACCAGAATAAATGTTTTTGTAAGATTTAGCACAGCATCTTTCCTCTCTATGAGTGCCTGTGTGTGTGTGTGTGTGTGTGTGTTTGTGTGTGTGTGTTTGTGTCTGAGTATGTATGTGAATGTATATTACATATGAGTGTAAATATATATATATATATATATATGTATATATGTGTGTGTGTGTTTGTGTATATAAGGGTACATATGTGTATGTGTATATATGTGTGATTATATGTGTGTATGTATGTGTGTGTGCATGTATGTATGTGCATGTATGTATATGTGTATGTATGTGTGTATGTATGTGTGTATGTATGTGTGTGTATCTGTGAATGTGTATATGAGTTTGCCTGAATTCTTGATGATAGGACTCTTTTCCTTTAATCAGAAAGATATGGTAAAGTGGGAAAGAGGTATGAGGAAGTCAGCACATCTAACCAGAACAAACTGATTCTAGTGCATCTATACATTTTCGAAGTTTTTGGTTTTGCTTTGGTTTTGTTTGTTTGTTTTTAGAGTGGTAGTATAATTTTTGGTGATGAGTTATTTTAAGTTGTGATGTACAGGAAGTTTCCACATCCTTTTGGAATGTTTTTATTCAAAAAAGAAAAGAAAACAAGCTGCCTTTTATTGTTCTAAGGAGAAGGCATGTTGTTTGTTAAAAGTTGGATTTACAAAACACATTGTCTTCTAAGCATGTTCTTCCTGGGCTGCTTCCCTCTGCTGAAATTGAGAGTGTTCAGTAACATATCAAAAAAGCTTTATGAAGGGATAAATATATTTGTCATTAATGCTAAGATTTAGGAAATGCAATTTTAAAGATATTAATACCCTCTGATAAAATCCATAATTTCTTAGGATAGGAAGGAAAAGTATCTTTTCAAGCATTGTGTGACTTAATGCCAGCTGGTGGAGTGAGCTGACAAACTTTGAGTTATATGTTATATTATTTTGAATGTGTTGTCTCCCTCTTGGGCAGATGACTAACTCTGTAGTCTTGCTCCTATGGTAACTAGCTCTCAAACTTTAATCTTCTCTATTCAGTTTGCCAGATGTAGCCAACAGTACATGTGTGACCTTTTGTATGCCAATTCCACCTGGCTGTTGGGAAATCATAAGTTAATTTATTCAACTTTTATTTCTAGGCATCACAGCAGAAGTGCTGGTGGTGGCCTCTTTTGATGAACTTCAAAGAAGGGCGTCAGAGGCAAGAGGGAAGATCCTTGTTTATAACCAGCCTTATACTGACTATGGGAAGACAGTGCAGTACCGAGTGCGGGGAGCTGTGGAAGCTGCCAAGGTGGGGGCTGTGGCATCCCTCATTCGATCAGTAGCTTCCTTTTCTATCTATAGGTGAGTTGTGACATTTCTTTGAAATACCTTCAAAAATTAGTTTTCCATGAACAAGAAGACGTTATGAAATAAAAGCAAACCATTCAAATGAAAATACTGAGAGCTCATGGAATCTCCTCCCCATCCTACATTTGGTAATTTCATTGTAATATTTTCTTTGGCCTTTTTAGGATTCCAAGCACCATTTATGAATTCCTCAGAAAGGTTTGCCACATTCAAAATGACCCCATAACATTCTTTCTATAATTAACATACTGTGTATTTCACTGGAGGGAGAGGTGAGTTAATGTCTGTGCTTCATCCAAAATTCCTAATAACTGCAGAGGAGGCCAGACTGTTTTCCATGTTGCTAGAGAAGTCAAATAAAAACATAGTGGTTGACATGATGGGAGTGTCTCTCCTGTCGTAGAATGAGACCTTTCTGGACAACTATGTAAATTGCTTATGTTTCTTTACCATCTCTGGCCCTGTGACTCTCCTGTACAGACAAGTGAATGATTATAAGTACACAAAATGCTTTTAAAGCGTAAATGAAGTAAACTTATGAAAAAATGTTGTTTATCTGTAGAGTTCTGTATAAATACATGTTTGGTTGGTGTTATCTGAGGACAATAGAAGACTTGTCTTTTATGGAACCCTGTTGATAGTGGCAACATATTTATTTACTTTGTATTATTTTAAATTATTTTATGTGCGTAGTTTGCCTGTATGCATGTCTTTTTAGAACTAGAATTAGAGATGGTTGTGAACTGCCTTGTGTGTACCTGGTGATCTACAAGAGCAATGGGTGCTCTTAATCCCTGAACCCCTACTTTTAATTTTTAAGACCTATATTTCTGTCCCCACACCCAGGATTTTATTATGTGCCCAATCTGGGCTTAAACTATTGAACTCAAATGATTCTCCTGCCTCAGTCATGTCAGTCTCCTGAGACAGCATGCACCCATTTTCTTTTTTTTTCGGGGGGGAAATGGGTATAGTTAATGCAAACTTTATTTATAAAAGGCTCTTAAATTAGTTGTCTCATGTCATGCATACATACAGAACACAGTGTCCCTTCAGGGCTACAGAAGAAGAGCTCACAACTCAAAAGGAACTATTAAAAGAGTTTCTAATGGCTGAAAGCTAGGAAAAATGAGGACAATTTTACAAATGAGCCATTAAAACAAAACAAAAAATGATATGGAACCTACTGTGAGCTGAGGGAGCAGCTGTTTAGAAGTCTGTACACTAACCTAACCCACAGTCAGGCTTCTAGAAGCAGAGCATGTGGAGACTTGAGCCACCACTGCTCTTCCCCATCTGCAGTCTGATACATGCAACCAGTTTGTGTACAATGAGGCCTGCAGTGGCCGCTCCACACTATAGGACTTCTAGATTAGTAAACTAACGCTGCAGAGTGCCGAGGGACGGGCAGCTTCATTTGCGACTGCTCTTTATTCTCTCCAGTCTCTTTTTCAAGTCATCAATGTCAGTTGTGGAGGAGGAGGTCGTGGCTCCTGCAGAGTGGGTCTGGTTGGAATCTAGGTCTGAGTGCTGGTGCTGTTCCCAGGACTCCCGTAGCTGTGAGAGCTTGCTATTGAGCATGTCTGTGGAGGAGGCAACTGGAGGAGGAATTGTTGGTTTGGAGAGCAAAGAGGTCAGTGGAGGCCGGTCATCTTGCTTTGTGTTGTCAAGACCACACCGCTGCCGGAGAATTTTTAGTCTTTCCAGGTAGACAGATGGCCCCACTTCTTCTCCATTTGTGTTACCTAGAGAGGACACTGTGCTTGTGGGGGTGGGCACACATGTGACCTCCATCTGAGGGGAAATGCCTGGTGAAGTGGGGATGCGGCCTTTGCTTTCTCTTTCCATCTCAATCACCCGAAGGCCTCCCTCAACATAACTCTGGAAGAACTGTGAGGAATTTTTCAGAAACGGTTCAATGTCAGTATCTGAATATTTCTTCTTATATTCATATAACTCTGCTAGGCCCTCCTTAGTGTTCTCTTTAGAGCCAATCTTCTTAAAAATCTCAGCTAAGAAATCATTTCCTTTGACCTTTGATTTTTCATCTATTCGAGAAGATCTGTTTTCTGTTTCCTTGTTAGACTTGCTCCCAGTCTGGTCCAATGCACCCACTTTCTTAGGCCAAAGTGCTTCATTGAATCTTAGCCCTAGAAAGAAATACAGTATTGCAGTGGATAAAAGCTCTAAAAACTAACCTGCATCTATTTGGCCTGGTTTAATAACCATATGTGGCACATTCATATACCGATATAAATGAATAAAATATGTAGGGAAAGTAGAGAAAAGAAGCGCCACTTAATGCAGCCTGGACTGAAATGTCAAAAAATGCAGAAGCAATTGAAAATAATTTATTTAGGTTCCGGAACTGGGTTTTTGTTTCTATTATAAAGGAAAACTATATTCTTCAAAACTTCTATTTGGAGCTGTGAGTATATAGCTGGTTGACCTTAATTAGTATGGTCACATGGGATTTGCAGTCAGAAAACAGTTGTATAGAAGTACAAAGTGAAGGATGGAGACTTTATTTTACAGAGATAAGATGTCTTTTTTGGGGAGCAGGATAGTACAGGTTAAAAAATTGTCCACTAGGAGTTTTGTGGTGTAACAAGTTCTTGTTACACCAGTATCACAGAGCTAAAAATAATGCTCTTTGTAATGTCTTTAATAGATTCAAGACTGTTGAAATGATTGGATCATATCCTTTGGATGGTTAGTCTTCCCAGGAGAGAAATCCAAACGGGTTAGCTTACTTCCCAGAACACCTCAGCTACTCCTTGGAATAACACACTCAGCAATCTGTGGTCATTCACCATGATTTCACTTGTCATGAGGCATAAATTATGCCACGAGTCTGTTGCTGTATGAAACTGGAACCTAGGCAGGAATCTTTGTTAAAGAACTACAACTCATAAGACCAGTGTATTCCCAGATGACTTAATGTGCACCAGGGCTCATTGGCATGCTTTTTAGTTGTTTGATTTTTGTTTTTATTTTTCTCTCCGCATAATAAAGACATTTGGAAACCTAGGCTACAGCGTGGAGTAAGAATATCTCAAAATGGACTTTCAGGATATTAGACTTTAAAGCTTGGAGTCAGCAATTTTTACTGTGTAAAAGCATCTTTTCTTCATGTGTCTACATCTGGACTGATTATAGATTTTCATGTACGATACCCACTGACCTCTTAATGTTATAGCCCATTTTTGCAGCATATATGGATGTAAAAATAATGCTAGCCATGACATACCATGTCTTTGAGTGCCTTCATACATGCCATGACATCAACCTGAAGGACTATACAGATGTGGCATCATTTTCTTCATTTCTCCAAGTAACCTTTCAGAGAGCTAGCATATGTACTTCTTTCATCCTCAAAAGTAAAAATCATGATGAAGCACAATTTCTTTTTTCCCTCATATTTTGTTTCCAAACCCCAGTTTCTGTTCAGCATATTTTTTATTTCTATCTGTATTTCCTCATCCTTCATTCACTACAGAGTACTTTATGTGGCTTTTGAGAACACTAGGAAGGAACTCGTTAAAAACCACAAAGAGCAACCAATTTCTCCAATAGTCTGGACTTTTAGAATATTTTTTCCAAGTACACCTCTCCCTATGTACTAGTCTTCCTCATGTTCCTCCCTCCTCTTGTGCCCCTCCCTCTTCCTATGTCCCCTGTATCCCTAATGCCCCTCCCTTTCCTATGTCTCCTCCTGCTACTTTCCTCTCCCTTTGTCCTTCCTTCTTCCACTTCCTCTCTTTTTCTTCCTATTTCTTTGGCCGTGTACTAAAATGTTCGACCTAAGCATTTTCTATCAGCTCTATAAATATTCAGCCATGAGCTCAAGGTGCATGTATCCACCTACCTGTTGATTCTTTTTGAGGTCTGTTCTGCCCATCACATAGTCCTTAGTTAGACTTTTCTCTTTCCTTAGCCTTATTTCCAGTAGTCAACAAGGATTCTGCCCTATGTCAAGCAGTCCAGAAGGTTCAAGTGGAACAGCCCCATTCCCCAGCATCTCTTTAGAACTGTGCATATTTAGTTTCCTAACCATACATCCTTTCTCTACTCCTTCCATTCACTGTCTTACTGTCATGCTCTGCTCTTCATTGTCCATCTTAGGCCTTTGTTCTTGAGAACATTCTCTGATTCTCAGTCATAGTCTGGTGATCTACCTCTTTTTGGCACATCATCCTATATACCCTCCATATCTTATGTGCCAGAGGCAGTTTTGACATGTTCTTTGATAGCATAGACTACTGCTGAGAAGCACCTTTACATCTCAGTCACTTAATGCAATAGAAGTCTTTGTATTGCTCACAAAGCTGTTAACATTAGGCAGCTACTTCTTCCCATCTTATAGCTCTACACCTCTGAGTCTTCTGCATGGAGCTGAACAAGAAACTGATAGAAAGCTGACAGCCCAAAGGAAGGCTTTCTCAGAGTTATTCTTGTCTAGGTCCAGAAATAGCATATCACCTTCACTCACTTTCTCTTGCCTGTGATGCCAATACATTGAGGGTAAGAAATCCAGTTTATCTTTATTTCCAAGGAAAATAAATTTGGTAAAAAACAAACAAACAAAACAATAAAAAACTTTTCAGTTTGCCTAATTGTCTGAATATATATATACACATATACATACATATACATATATTCACACACACATACACACACACACACACACATACACACTGTGCTCTAAGTTTCAGGAAGATATTGATTCTACACACACACACACACACACACACAGAGAGGGGGGGCTCATTTGGAATGTATAAAATCTAATGGTAACATCTAATAAAACATTTGATGTATAGTAGGGTTCTGGACATGTCTGTTTAAGGAATGAGCTTGATTGAGATTGTAGAGTAAATCATAGCAGTAATGATAACAAACCAGCTGGCCCAGTTCCTACTGTCCACTGACCATACTGTGCAAATTCTTCACAGTAAGATTAGAAAACCTTGGTCCTTTTGGAGCACTCTGGTTTGTACTTGAAAGAAACTATCCAAATGTCCAAATAATAAATATATTTGTGAAAAATATTTATGAACAATGATGTTTTGAGTTGGTGATTAGAAAAACAAAGTTCCTTTCTCTCTGGCAAGGCTTTCCCCTGAAGCTCCATGAAAGAGGGTGGCATTACACTCTCTTTAGTAATACAGCAGAAGCTAGCAATCCATTGTTGTTTGCCTTCATAATTAAGGAGTCCTCACAGGACTGTTTGACTTGGTCACTCTGAACAGTATTTAGTGTAACCACTCATACTAAGACACCTTTTGGAAGAGCATATAACTACACAATGCCCTCAGCAGACAGCCCATTGCTTTCTGACAGCATCACCTCCAGGCTCTTTTGTTATTTTTACTACCAGGGTTAGAGCTTCTCACTTCAAACTTAGAGCAAAAAGGAGACCTTTCATTTCATTGATGCTTTTGTAATGAGCTGAGCTTCCATTCATCTTTGAGATCACGAGATCCTTTCTGTTCTTCTGAATGTTAAATAGCTCTTGTTTTTGTAGTGAAAAATATTTAAATTATAACTGTAATTACTTACAAAAAAGGAGTTCTATAGAATAAAACAGTATTATGGACCCATTTGTTTTAGATTATTTCTGAAATTTAGCATATTTTAATTAAATAATTACTGAGAACTTTCCAGGAATTTCACAGACCTTAATTGTAAATAGGATGAGTTACACCTCTCTCTCTCTCTCTCTCTCTCTCTCTCTCTCTCTCTCTCTCTCTCTCTCTCT
>NW_021604565.1:10367036-10383238 GCF_004785775.1 Grammomys surdaster
TCTCTCTCTCTCTCTCTCTCTCTCTCTCTCTCTCTCTCTCTCTCTCTGTTTGTGTGTGTGTGTGGATGTTAGACATTCGTCTCTAGTGTTGTACCTTCAGCACTATTATTCCTCAGATAGGCAGCATCTACCCTTTTTGATGAGCAATCTGAGTCTTTCATTGGCCTGGAACTTTTCGAATGGGTTGGGGTGGCTGGCCATGAAGCTTCAGGAACCCATTTGCCTTTTCCTCCCAGCCTTGAGATCATAAGCATGTGCCTTCATGCCTGCTTTTGTTGTTGTTGTTGTTTGTTTGCTTGTTTCGTTTTAATGTAAACTATGGAGATCAGATTGACCTACTAACAAGCAAGCATTTTAATGAATGCACTATCCTCTAAGCTCCAGTCACCATTATACTATTGTTTATTTAGAAATATTCTATCTAGGCAGGCAAATAGACTCAGATGATTAGTCAAATGGATTTTATATGTAGTGTGAAATGCATGGTTAGACAAAAGTATGGAGGAAGATAAGGACCACGAACTGAATTTTATGATGCTACTCTGCTATGGTTTAAATTGTCTTAATTAATTCTTTATAGAACTCAGTAGAAGTGAAAACTAGCATTTATATTTAAGAAGTTCAGAGTAAATAAATGACATACCAAGTTACACTGCTTCTGAAGAACTGGATTCAAACTCATATCTTCTAGAACTGAACTGTGTTCATTATTTCATCTCCATCAGTTTGAGGAGTTAATGCAGAAAGGAGTCTAAAGGAGATAACAGGAATCTTGTTCCCCCTTCATTGAAGGTGTGTCCTTGGGGTATAATCCACAAGAAGGTATAAAGGCATTCTACGTAAGATCAAAGCAAAAAATTAGAGTGCATGATGTATTGGGATGATATACAGGTGGACAAGTCTAGCTGGAGCCAAGTCTGCTCAGGGAAAAGAGCAGAAATGAAAAGGTTTGAAGAATCCAGAGTGTCATATTGGAGAGTTTTCAGTTTATAGCAGAGGAAATGAATGTGTTGCCACCCTCTTCCCAGTTCCTGGGACGCTATCAGCAACTACAGCTTTGCTAAAATATAAGCCTTTAGGCTCCACCTGAGATCCAATGAATTGAAAACCCTAGGGTTGGAGTCCAGCAAGCTACTTGACAAGCCCTTCAGATAACTACAGCTTTAGAAATGTTAGCATGCATGTGTGCATTGCCTCCTTGGAGAAAGAGAGTTAGGGTGTCCTAACAGTGTAGAGTAAAAGAGGTCATAAATGATAGGGGTGGGGTAGCAAGATAATATGAATAATTCAAATCCAAACTAAAAATGCTATGACATCATTCTATACTTAGTTCAGTTAAGAATTTTTTTTTGAAAAAATCATGTATTCTACAACAATTGGGGTTTGTGGATTCTAAAGTAAAGCCAAATTCGGTGACATATCTAACATACTCTGTAGGAAAACTTTAGCCAAACAAGTTAGTACTTTCTGATAAGGTATGTGTCCACAGTGCCTAATATCAGTACCCTCTTTTTCTTGTATTTTTCTCATTGATTTTACCGGAGTTGAGTGTTTGTTCTAAGGATGCCTGACTGGGAGTGCTTTATTTGGATTTAGGGGAAACTTAACCATTTTGACTTTTTAGATATTTTGAGGTTGAGATAACTGTAAAACAGCTCCCTTAATCTGATCTTTACGTTCTGGAAGAAAAACATTGCAGCACCTCAGCATTCCCTCTTGTCCCTGTTTTGGATCACACAGAGCAATTTAACATTCAAAGCTGTCTTCCTTGCAACGCAGTGCACCTTGAGACTTCTGCTTTCTGCTTTCTTTGCATGTGATCTTAAGAATGTAAAGTATTTTATATGTTATCTCAAGCAACATTTAATTCAGGATGTAACTCTGTTGAGGCAAACTTATACTTTTGTCACCAAATGCTTTTTTTCCTAGTTATCTTCTCCATTGCCCTAGACATTAGAAAAGACTATAAGTTTTAATCAGCCAAGGATGCAAAAGGCTCTCCATTACATTGCTATGGTAACTTTATAATCACCCAGGGTAAGAATTCACTGAGGTGGGATGAGATACTGAGAAACTTGGCTTCATAAATATGACCTGCTAATGTTTGTGTCACATGGCCTTTGCACACTGCAGTGATTCTCAAGCACTGCATATCAGGTGTTTATGTTATGATTCATAACTGGCAAAATTTCAGTTATGAAGTAGCAACAAAATAATTTTATTTTTCTGGGGGGGTCACCACAATATGAAGAACAGTATTACAGGGTTGCAGCATTAGGAAAGTTGAGAGCCACTGGTGTTCTCTATTGATAGCCTGAATGAAGAAAAACAGAAGAGGGAAAGAAGCAACTAGATTAACTTGACTAAGAGTTGATGAAACATTGAGCTGTGGAGAGCCAAGTGAATCCAGGTGATGATTATGAAGTGTCAGAGAAACAGAGAATGCTATACCATCTGGCACGAAAGATGTGAAAAGGTATATAAATCAATCTCTATAATGATACTTAGTTAATACAGAGTCGATAAATGACATAATTGAAGTGCTAGTCGGGCTACATCAGAGAGTTAGATAGCTTCAGAGAGGTTGCTGATTAAAGTCATTACAATTTATAAAACATTCTTCATCTTAAGAAAGCGTCTTGATGAGATTTCACATGAACGTTTTTGTAATCAGGAGGCAAGCTTAAAACATTCTGAGCAGAGGTGAAACATCTTAAGAGGTCTATTTTGAAAGCCAGCTATTCTCAGGGAGCAAAAATAAAGCTTACTACTCAATTTTTATGAAAAATATTATGCGGTATAATTCATATTTAGATAGTCTTGGTGTTTTGATGTCCTGGTGGTTTGGTTCTTCACTGTGACCTTAGGATAATTAGCTACTAAGCTTGATTTAAACTGTTTAGAAACATGGTTGCTATGGGGTGGAGTGGGCATATGTGTCTGCTGATGCAAAAAAAAAAAAAAGCCACCGTGAACACAATACAACTGGGAGATCCTTGATTACAGTCTCTTTTCCTCCCTTACTTGGTTTTTGTTTAATGCACTCTGAGACCCATAACAGATGCTCACTAATCAACTCCAGTGCCAATTCTCATCACTAATGCAGGTGGAGGCCACTGTACTCCCATGGGGGAAGCCAGAGAAGACCCATACAGAACGTTACAGTTCCTTCTTGCCCTCTTCTTCTTTCCCCTACTCTGTGATTTTGGGAAGGTAATTCTTGTCTTTGTTTGTCATTCCCAAATGGTCTTTAATCTTTCCACTCTGGTTACTGCATCATGTGGTTTGACAGGCATCCTACCCATTTCATTTTAAAGAGTCGGACTGCACTATGGGTCCTTGGTTTTGTGTCAGAATGCCTTGGAGTGTGTAAATTTGCTTGTCAGATATTCACTTTTGGCAACTGTTGAATCTCCATGTGCCTCAGTTTCAACTACAAAATGGCACGGAGTTTTGTGTTGGCTAAATAGGACAATAGTATTGCCTCGTACATAGTAAGTTTTATTTTGTGTGTATGCTTGCTTGTGTGTTGGGGTAGGGATGCCCATGTATAGCAGGAGTGTAGATGCCAGAGCAGAACATCAGCTGCTAGTCCTCAGAGGCTGTTTAATTCATGTTTTGAGACAGGGTCTTTCACCTGTCTAGAACATTCAATATAGGTTAAGCTGGCTGACCTTCAAACATGAGGTATCTAGCTATCTCTGGGACTCTAACATATGTAAATACTTTACAGACTGAGCTATTATCTGGCCTGCGTATTTAATATTAAATTCATAAGGATAGTATTGTCTGATAGTCTTATTCACTATTGATTGGCTATAGTTAGTGAATGAAAGAAGAAAGAAAATGAATATAGTCTACAAGAGAGAGAAAAATAAAATGAATGAGGTAGGTAAGGAAGAGAGAAGGAAAAATTTGACATATTTAATGTCATCGTGATTGGTGGATTGTAATTGAAGCTATATGGCTGGAAGACAGTCACATTATATTTTCATTTATCTCTAGCTTTACAGCTTATATGTTTATTCATCTGTTTCCCTTTCGGATTGGGACTTTGTTCCCTGTAATGGTTTAAACATGGTTGGCCCATGGAGTGGCATTATTAGGAGGTGTGACCTTTTTGAGTAGGTGTGTCCTTGTTGGAGGAAGTGTGTCATTGTGGATGTAGGCTTTAAGACCTTCATCCTAACTCCCCAGAAGCAGTCTTCTCCTAGCTGCTTTTGGAACAAGAGGTAGAACTTGCAGCAATTCAAGCCTCACATCTTCCTGGACACTGCCATGCTCCCGCCTTGATGATAATGGACTGTACTTCTGAATCTGTAAGCCAGCCCCAGTTAAATGTTGTCCTTCTAAGAGTTGCCTTGGTCATGGTGTCTGTTCACAGCAGTAAAACTCTAACTAAGACAGAAGTTGGTACCATGAGTGCAGTATTGATCTCATAGGCCTGGCCATGCTTTTGTTTGGAACAATGTGGATTTTGGGACTGTGGATTTGGAATCTAGTGGAATCCTTTAAGTGGTACTCAATGGGATATCCTAGTGGGAATATGGAAGAATTTATTGTTGAGAGTGAGTTGAACTGTGCATGCCTGGCCCAAGAAGTTTCAGTGGAGATGAAGTTCAATATCTGGCCTAGAGACTGTTTCTGTGATATTTTGGTAAATAATGTGGCTGCTTTTTACCATTGTCTGACGCGTCTGCTCTGCTTGAGGCTAAGGAAAAGAGATTTAGTTTAATTTCTTTGAAAAAGGAAGTGTCAAAACAGCCTGGTATAAATTCTGTTGTGAGGTTACTAAAGTTCATTCTTATGAAGAGCATTTTAATGAAATGGAACAAGCTGAAAAAGGAAAAATACAAAATACGTGTTTCTTTTAATACTAATACAAGTATTAAAGGGGCACTAGGAAGTAGAATGGAGTTGAATCCTATATTCTAGGAGAAAATAGATTAGGAGAGTGGGACTTTGGGACAGGATTCTGCTAAGTTTAGGGCCATACATGGTGGCACGCATCTTTAATTTCAGGACACAGAGGCAAGCAGATCTGAGTTCAAGGCCAGTCAAGTAAAGAACAAGTTCTAAGTAGAGAAAAGTGGTTGTACCAGCTTACAGTCTCACCAACAATGGAGGAGTGTTCCTCTTTCTCTACATCCTTGCCAGAATCTTCTATCCCCTGAGTTTTTGATGTTTGCCATTCTGACTGGTGTGAGGTGAAATTTCTGTAGCTGATTTTCCATCATTCCAGTTTCCTCAGTTGAGAATTCTTTGTTTAGCTTTGTACCCCATTTTTAACAGGGTTAATTGATTGTCTGGAGTCTAATTTTTTGAGTTCTTTGTATATATTGGATATGAGCCCTCTATCAGAAGTAGGATTGGTAAAGGTGCTGTGGAAAGCTGTTGGTGAAGGTGTATCCTTAGTGCAGTTGATGGCCCAAGACTGAAGGGATCATGAAAGAAGCTGAAGTTTGGCACCATGAAGAGAGCCTGTAAAAGGCTATTGTTGAAACCTAGTTGCATCAGAAGACTCTTCTATATTGGAGATACCAGTACCGTGGGATGAACACCAAGAACTGCATCAGCAGTGAAGTGGAGTCAACCAGAGCCTAGAGTACTACAGAGGGCAGAGTTGGAGTAATGATCCAAGTACTTTGGAAGAGAGTCATTTGTGGATCCCATACATTGGAACAAGAAGCCCTGAAGTGGTAGTTGACTTGAGGGCCCCAAGATGTTAAAGATGCCATAGTTGTGGGTTATCTGCTGAGGAAAGCTACTAACAGGGACAGGAACCAACCCAGGAGAAAAAAAGTTTATTGTAGTAGACAAAGATGAAAAAGAAATTGGTGATCTGAAGACTGCTTTGACGTCAGACATGGAAATACAGTTTGGAGTTTTGCCCAGCTAGTTTCCTATCTTGCAATTAAGTGATTTTATGTATCTCAGAAAACACTTTGAAGTCAGGACTTTTAACATTATTAAGACTGAGATAGACTATGGGGACTTTGGAAGTTGGACTTAATGTATTTTTTATTGTGATATGAGTAGGTATGACTCCCTCCCCATAGACTCATGTGTTTATACAAGCCTATGAGGGCCAGGGAGTGGAATATGATGGTGTGGATATGCTTGGCCCAGCATGTGGCACTATTAGGAGATGTGCCCTTTTTGAAATAGATGTGGCCTTGTTGAAGGAAGTATGTCATTGTGGGTGTGGGTTTTAAGACCTTCATCCTACATCTCTGGAAGCCAGTCTTCTTTAGAACAAGAAGTAGAACTTGCAGTGACTTCATCCCCAAATCTTTCTGGACACTGCCATGTTCTTGCCTTGATGATCCTGTAAGCCAGTCCCAATTAAATGTCATTCTCAGAGTTGCCTTGGCCATGGTGTCCATTCACAGTAGAAAAATTAAGACATTCATTAAGGTACTCCCAGGGCTTTAATGGTTGGCACACAATAGCACTGGAATAAATAAAGAGTCAGGCAGCTTATCCAGTTTGCTCATATGTAAATTCAAGGTTTCACCATTTCATATTCACAAATACTGAATAATATGGATTAGGTGCTTTTGAGTTGCTACTCATCAAAAATAAAACCTTTAGAATATGAGATCAGATTATATTCAGGTAAAGTATTGCAACTGCATATCACTATGGCACTTATAAGCTCTGCTATCATTAACAGTATGTTTGCATGTCAAATATAGACTGTCATTTTTCACCTGCTTAAAATCTTGGTAAAAATTTACTCTTCACTGCTATTGTACTTTCATAGGTTAAAAATATACATATTTTTCTTCTTTTTTCCAGCTTTTGTATTATGGAAAGTGCCAGATTAAGAATCACATCATTGTCACATGTTTTTCTGAGTCTCTAATGGTAAAACAAAATTAATAGATTTTAAGTTCAAGTTTCAGGATTATGAGAATGCTTGCTTATTCAATACCCTTTGGTAAATGTCTTGTATAGCATGGGAACAAAAAGAACTATAACTTCAGATCAGTCCTTACAGTTACACACGTTTCAGTGTGCTCATTGTCTCTTCCTTTCCCTGGTCCTCTCCCTGGCCACTCTGCCCGCCCCTATTTTTCTCTCTTTTTCTTTTCTTAAAGTCTTCCATATCCATTTTGACTTCCTTAGGTACCCAGGGAAATCTTTGCAGAGATTTGAGTACTGACAGAAATAACAATGGTTGCTCTGAATTTGGGCAAGAGAAAAATTACAAGAATGTTACATTTTGCCTAAGACCTATGTTCTTGGATAACCATGAAAGGATGACTTATGTTAATTGGGAATTTAACAGACTGTAGATTCATCTGGAAGATGGGCCTCTAGTCATGCCTATGGTAGATTCTGTTGATTCTGTTGATGTGTTAAGATACACCATCTGTGTGTGGTGGCATTCTCTTGATTGTAATCTAGACTATAAGTGGAGAAAATGAAAAGCAAAACATGCATTTTTGTGGTTGTGATGTGACTACCTATTTCGGTTTCCTGTTGTCTTGATTTTGCAGTCATAATGGACTATACCCTTAAACTGAGATAAAATAAACCTTACCTCCTTTAGGTTCTTTTGTCAAAGTGTTTTATAACAACTACAAGAAAATTAACTAAGACAAGTGTTAAGTGATTTATACATGTGTATTATCTAACATATAGATACTTATATATAAGCTATCTAATAATATTAACTATCCAATGTATAGATAACTAATATATAATAGATAACTATTAGCTATATATTTATTTTATATGCGTATGTGTCATCTATCCTTTTATGTTCCAAGAAACAAAATACCACCAGAGAGAGAGAGAGAGAGAGAGAGAGAGAGAGAGAGAGAGAGAGACAGAGACAGAGACAGAGAGACAGAGCGACAGAGCGACAGAGCGACAGAGGGACAGAGACCTTTTTGTCATAGACTTAGATAAAACTTGGCCAGGGCTATCTATTTTGCTTACCTGTCTCAAGGTCATGTTTTATCACTCATAATTTGGAACTGTTCTCTGGTTTTTAAAATATTTTACTACACTGACATTTGGTTTTTGCAAGAATACAGGGCCCGTATGCTTCCATTTGCAAGCATGGAGAACAGTATTGTTACTGACTGTCATGGTTTGAATATGCTTGGCCCAAGGAGTGGCACTATTTGAAGGTGTGGCTACTGTGTGGGATGTGTGATACTGTGAGATTTAAAGCCTTCATCCTAGCTGCCTGGAAGTCAGTCTTTCCTAGCAGTCTTCAGATGAAGAGGTAGAATTCTCAGATCCTCCTGTACCATGCCTGCCTGGATGCTGTCATGTTCTTGCTTTGATGATAATGGACTGACCCTCTGAACCTGTTACCAGTCCCAATTAAATGCTGTCCTTATAAGAGTTGCCTTGGTCATGGTGTCTATTCATAGCAGTAAAACCCTAACCAAGACAGAAGTGGGTACCAGGAGTGGGGTATTGCTGTGATAGGCTTGACCATGATTTTGTCTGGAAGAATGTGGATTTTGGGACTTTGGATTTAGAAAGCAGTGGAATGTTTTAAGTGGTGCTTAATGGGCTATCCTAGTAAGAACATGAAAAACTTTGTTACTGAGTATTATTTGAACTGTGCAGATCTGGCCCAGGATGGTTCAGTGGAGAAGAATTTCAGTATGTGGCCTAGAGAGTCTTTCTGTGGTATTTATGTGAAGAATGTAGTTGCTTTCTGCCGTTGTCTGAAGAGTCTACCTGAGGCTAAGGTAAAGACATTTATATTAATTACATTGACAAAGGAAATCTCAAAAGAATTCAGCAGAAACTTTGTTCTCTGTTTAAATCTCATGAAGTGCATCATAAACAAGCATAGCAAGTTGAGAAAAGAAAAATATATGGTTTGAGTATTAAAAGGGCATCAGGAAGTGAAATGGAGCTGAATCCTATGTTCCAGGACATTGAATTGAATTAAGGGAGAAATGACCTTGGGGCAAGATTCCATCCATCTAAATTTGGATCCAGGAATGGTAGTATAAGCCTTTAATCCCAGGAGGCAGAAACAAGCAGATCTCTGAGTTCAAGGCCAGCCTAGTAAAAAACAGGTTCTAGGTGAAAAAAAGATTAAATCCAGGCATAGTGGTACATGCCTTTAATCCCAGCATAACAGGAAACAGAGCCATGCAGATCTCTGAGTTCAAGGTCAATCTACAGAGCAAGTTCCAGAGACGCCAAGCTTAGGCAGAGAGTGAGTCAGAAAACATAAAGCTGGTAATAGAATAAGGGGGACCATGTTCCAGCCCCAGCAGCCAGCAGAACACAATAGCATCAGGCATGTGGCTTTGGCTTAAGGATGAAAAATAGAAGCGACTACTGGGACAATTAATGCTGTCTAGCTGAACCTAAGAAATGAGTGGTGATTAAGAAGAGACCAGCATCACTGAGGTGAAATCTTCTGGGAAGTGTCTTCTAAAAGCACAAAGAAACTGTGTTCCAGAGATAACCAAAGTTGTACCTCATGCTGCAGCTATACTTGGTAAGGTTTAAGAGTCACTCAGGTGGTACTGGTTTTAAAGGCATGAAGGGTTCATGAAGAATAGCTGAAGTTTGGCACTGTGAGAGGCCATGGAAAGCCATTGATAAAGGTGCAGCCTTAGTTACAGTTGATGGCCCAAGACTGAAGAGGTCATGCAAAGGAGTTGAGTCTTGGTACCATGAAGAGAGCATATGAGAGGCTATTGGTAAAGCCTAGCTGCAGTGGAAGACCCCAGTGTATTGGAGATGCCAGTACCATAGGATGATCACCAAGAACCAAAGCAGTAGTGGAGTGGATCAACCTGATTTTAGAGTGCTACAGAAGGCAGAGCTGGAGAAGTGACATCAGCTCTTTGGAGGAGCCCAAAACTCATGTGTGGATCCCAAACATTGAAACAAGGAGCTGTACCATTGAAGCTGTCTTGGATACCACAAGATTTTTGAGGCCAGTGCTATAGGATATCTCCTGAGGAATGCTGCTAACAGGGAGTAGAACCAGCCCAGGAAAAGAAGTTTGTTGCAGTCAACAAAGATGAAAAAGGAATGAGATCTGAAAACTGCTTTGATATCAGACATGGAGATGCAGAGTTTGGAGTCTACCCAGCTGGTTTCCTGTCTTGATTTGGCGATTACAGTTACAGTTACATGATTGAAGGGATCTCAGGAGAGA
Organism: Grammomys surdaster; assembly: GCF_004785775.1. NCBI lineage: Eukaryota > Metazoa > Chordata > Mammalia > Rodentia > Muridae > Grammomys > Grammomys surdaster. Next base: position 10,377,193 of record NW_021604565.1, read on the forward strand.
TGTTGAACTTTGAACTTTTAACATTGTTAATACTGCTCTAGGCTATGAGGACTTTGGAAATAGGACTATATGTACTGTTTTATTGTGTTATAGCTAGATTTGGCCCCCATAGACTCATGTATTTGAACAAGTCAATGGGGGCCAGGAGTGGAATGTTATGGTTTATATATTCTTGGACAAGGGACTGTCACTATTTGGAGGTGTGGCTTTGTTAGAGGTGTGTTACTGTGTGAGTAGGCTTTAGAACCTTCATTCTAACTGCCCAGAAGTCAGTCTTCCACTAACATCCTTCTATGAAGAGGTAGAACTCTCAGCTACTCCTGCCCAATGCCTGCCTGGATACTGCCATGCTCTAGCCTTGATGATAATGGACTGAACCTCTGAACCTGTAAGCCAGCTGTAGGACCATGAAAGGATAGCATGGTTTCTGGTCGAGCATTGGCTAGAGATGGCCGGAGACCCTGCAAGGGACAGCATGCATTTCACCACTCTCCCAGACTCCAGGCTCTGGACATGAGGCCAAAGACCTCCACTGATCTACACCTTTCAGGCATGTAGGACAGTCCTCTACAGCCCCTCCCAAAGAGATGTTTGTGGCCATTGGTCCTGTAGCACAGGTAGAGGTCATGACTATAGGCTGCAGAGCCTCAAGACCTCTCCATATTCATGAGAGACCTAAAGGCCAGAGGGTGTAGCCAATTAAGCATTCTTTCCAAGACCCTCCTCCTACTTACAAAAGGCATTTAACCTCAGATCCGCCCTGAGAACACAGGGTATAGCTTCATCCATTTTCCACCATGACATTAAAAGTTTTAAGATCATGGACTACCTCCTGGAGAAGGCCTTCAACTACCAAGCCACTGTCTAATCTCCCGCTGAAGACTTCTCTGTTTTCCAGCCACAGAACCCACCTACTCAAGCAAGCTAGCCAAGCCAGCCAAGACCCAGCCAATCGCACTACAGTCTCACAGCCAGCCCCAATTAAATGTTGTCTTTTTAAGAGTTGCCTTGGTCATAGTGTCAATTCATAACAGTAAAACTCTGAATAAGGCACTGACCTATTCTAGAACATGAAGGCAAATAATAACACTTTATTATTGGCAAGTTTATGCTTAATTATTGTCCAAGATATTACCTCTTAATTTCTTCATTGTAAGGAAAACTTGCCAAGGGTAGAAAGTCATCATTGTATGGTAAGATGATTTGAGATTTCTGAATCATATCGGTCTAACACCCATTGACAATCCTTACCTGAATCATTCACCATTATTGTTAATTGCAAGTGTCTTTCTAATTGTTATTATTTCTGTTTTACTCTTTGTTAGCTGGCATGCTTTTCTGACTTCTTATTCTCTTTCACTTAGGGTTCTTGAGCATACTTGCTAACACCTTTATCTGTTTGTGTGATTGTGGTGTCTAGCTTAATTGTCAACTTTACACAAACTAGAATCACCTGGGGAGAGCTTCAGGGGAAAGACTACAGTGAGTTGGCCTGTGTCCATTTCTGTGGGGATTGTTTTAAGTTAATTGTTGTTGCACTATTCTCTAGGGAAGGAGTTCTCAACCATATAAGGGCAAAGAAGACAAGATGAGCATAAGAAAGCAAGCAGTGAGCTAGTCCTGTATTCTTTTCTCTCTGTTCTTGACTTGGTCATAATTTGACTACATGTTTGAACTTTTTAACTATCTGTGAGAACTTTGGGATAATAATTCTTGATGTTATTTTAATTTACTGTTATTAATGTTCATGGTATAACAGTGGAGGCTCTTCTGCTGCATACAGAGTTGCCAGTAATCTTTAACACAAGCAAGCAACAATTTCAACTCTGGCAGTAGCTTCAGTTTTCTCTGATATTTTGTTGTTTTGTTTTTCTTTTCCTTTTCTTTACTTGAATTTGTCAGTGAACTACTAGGAGAAATAAAGACCTCAGAGTGGGTTTTGAGGCTCCCAGGATGCATCTCTGGATGAGCTTGCCTCATATCCATGATATAGTGCAGAGCAATGTAAGTTGCCCATTGACCTTTACCTCCCCATGTCATTAATGGCTATGAAAATGAAGCTTGTCATTGGACAGCAAATCAAAACTCCTATCAATAGCGCCATGGATGCCTGTGCTCACATGAGCTGCTCGTCAGTAAGCATTTGACATCTTGGTGAATTTAATTTCTAATATATTCTAACTTTACTTATCTAACTTTGCATACATTGATTCAGTAAGAATTCGTTAAGTCTTATATAGCTCAGGCTGAGAGAGGACATAAGTTTTATAAAGGTAGATGCTTTTAGATAATGTGGGAGCCTCTCCAACTATGAGAATGTTGCATTTCAGATACAACTTTGGGTATAAATCAACACTTATTTAGAATAAGAAAGAACTTTTAAAGATATTTCAAAAAGGGACTAAATAGTATAAAAATCTCAATATCTGTAGTTCATTCTTTGCTGCCCAATGTGATTGAGAGAGTGAGAGAAGGGACATCTGAATAGATTTTAAAAGTTTGCTTCTGTGAGGTTCATCAGCTGATGCTACTGTCACTGTGTGGCACCATAGATGTGAGTTGGTAACACCTTCCCCTTCATCCTTCCCTATTACTTCCAGCCTTTGCTGCATGGCATTGCAGAAGAAGCTTTCTCCCATTTTTACTCCTTTTGAGTGCTTTAGAGAACAGCCAGTCTACCACTTTATCTTACAGAGCCAGAACTCGGGGCTGAAGGTTGTTCAGCTTGTAAAGGTTACTTTCTGATGACATTTTTCTTTTTCTAGCAAGTCTCATGGGTAAATCTCTGCCAAATAATACTCATTCTCCCATAATTCCATATCAATTTATTTGGATTTGCATTGATTTAATCCCTCTGCCCTCTCCTCAGAGAATATTAGAATATGCAATGTGCATTTTAAAATGCTTCATAATAGTTGTGCTTGGGTCATTTTGATAGGACATTAGCAAAATGAACTGTAGCCTGAACAATGAAAACTCAGCTTATGCAAAGGTAAGATTTCTGGGGACTTTGTGTATTCCTTTTCCTAGGAGGGAAAGAGCCTATATATTTTAGCTGCCTGGCCTTCCCCAGGCACTTGTGTTTTAATCTCCCAGGAGACAAGGCTGGCAAAATGACATTTCTTTCTGTTAAAGGAAAGAAGTTGTGAGGAAGGGCTTCATTGTTTACACTCCTCAAGTTTTAGCACTGTCTGCATTCATAACACCATGGCACATTGAAAAGCCTACTCATCTACAAACTCTTCAAAAGGTATTCTGGTGCTCATAAATACCTCTAAGAGGTATTATGACATTACACTATTTTGCCTTCAATTAGAATTATTCCTTGTAAAAAATTCAAGTTTACAAATGCATGCTAAATATTATCCTGTACTGATCTGGACCTTGCTGCTATAAATTTGAGAAATATTTCAATTCAGAGGAGAGAGAAAAGAACTTACATTTATGCCAGCTTTTAAATATTGTGTGCTTTGTGAATATCATCTCAACTGAACATTTACATGATCCTTCTGAATCAGAGAACTTTGAATCCATTTGTGTTTGAGCAGCTAGATCAAAATGATGCAATCAATAATGGTTACAGTAGAAGTCACAATGAGATCCAATTGAGAAGACCAGGCTGGAATGTCTTATATTTGTGTGGCTGTCTTAGAACACTATAGAATGGATGCTTTATAATCAAAAGGTTAAGGTTTTAGAATTCTGGATGTTTAAGATCAAGGAAATAGCAGGTTTAGTGTCTGTTGAGATGGAGTATAGTTGCTAGATCTATCTGAGAGGAAAAATGCTGTATCTTCACATGGTGGAAGACAAGTGATTATGTAGCAGGATGGTGCCTAGAACCTCTTTTTACAAATCCCTTAGCTCCCTTCATTGAGGCTTGGTCATCTTTTAATAAACATTGACCATTAAGTTTTAATACCTGCATTTTGGAGGCTACAGGGTCAAGTCATAGCAAAGAGAAAAGCAAACCTTCAAACAGGTTCAGTAAGTATACATTAATAACACAGAATCAGTCTGAAGATGCTTCTAGTGCTTATATCCTTTTTCTTTGGAAGGTGTAATTTAAAGAAAACTTTGGCTTATTTTTCTGTTGTTCATCTATTGCCTCCACCTTCTTCTATCTTCATTCAATTTCCTGTGATGAATAGTAGCTAACAAGTAATATTGCTGTTATTTCCCAATATGTAAAAAAGAGGCACAGACAGCATCTTCCTGGTAATTTTTTTGTGGCATTTCCCCTTGCCAACATTGGCCCTGTCACATATTTGGTTTGCTATCTTCACCGCTCTTTGACCATGCTGGCAGTTACCCAAGATCCAAGGAGGAATAAACAGATCTGCAGATATGTAAGCCCCAGAATCAAGATGTGGTTAATGAAATCACTTCTCCACTTGCCCTGTTACTGAGTCTCATTCCAGCTGGGATGAAGAAAGCACATTGGTCATGCTGTCAGAAGCGGATTGGATTTCTCTTCTGCTATTTCCTCCCTTAAGTAAAAACAAACTAAATACCATACACATTAAATAGAATCATACATGAAAATTCACATGAGTAGGGGAAGGTGATGGTATTTGTGGCACTTTTACATTTGATAAATTCAGTCGTATTTGCCAAGGGTAACATGATGCAGAGTGGCATATTTCCTCTTATATCTATGACATTAGATTTGAAAGTGAATATAAAAGCGCCCTGAGCTTCTATACTAAAGTTCTCCCTCTGAGCACATCCAATCTGCTTGCCTTCTTTGCTTCTGTCACCTTTCTCTCTCTCCTTTCCTTCAAGTCAGAACTCTCAGAAAGACTTTACTCTCCACATAGTCAGTCATCATATATACAGTATGCACTCATTTATCTTGAATTGTCTGGAGGAAACCAAATTTGTTCAGTGGAAGAGCAATTTGGATGACAAGTGCCAGAACACACTAGATGGTACAGCTGGAGAAATTCCATTAAGACTTCCAGCTCATGTTTCAGGTGGCCCCTCTCTGTCCCCTGTTCTTGTTTGCCCATGGTTGATCCATATGAGAGATGCCAATGAAGTTCTTAGAACTTGTCATGAAAGAAAATGAGAGCGATTCAGTACAAGACATATTTACAGCCCCTCAAAAGAATAACCAGTACTTAACTGTTCCTTGGGATTATTACTGTGGATGTTTCCCAGACTCATTTGGAGATTATGAGTCTCACTCATTGTTTAATAGACAGATATCCTACTGAAACTACATATTTGGACATTTTGACAGTTTCCAACATCAGGTAAGGTTTGGTAGTTCATGCGAAGATATGTCCAAAAGTGTTTTTAAACATCTATCCTCAATTTTTACATAACTGAAGTATTTAACTCGGTCTACTTGACATAATTGCCATAGGGAGATATTTAATGGAAGATGAGCTTTTTCTTGTCTAGGTAAAACTTTCTAAAATTCAAGGCCAGGATGTAATCTATGAATCATCATCTTCTCTATATACCCTTGAAAACAGATCAACCCTGAGAGAGATCAACCTTTACAGACACAGATGGAATTTCTCCTCTGAACACTGGTAATTCATGTGACATTTACTATCTGCATGCGTGTTATAAAATTTGTTTCTTCAGCTTTGCACTGGGCTGCTATAGACCTTCCAAAAGAGCAGCACAAGATGATGCTTTAGGTATACAAACACAGAAGACGTTTATAATGCTAGGCATCCAAGGTTTTGATTTGAGGCTAGCATTTTTTTCACATTAGAAGCTTAACTTTTTTACTCTGTATGTTTTGTCTCTGTATTTTGAAGGCTCATGGACAGGACTTATTGTGAGTGAAGAAATAAAGCACCAATAGAATAGAGTGTGCACGCCTCATTATTTAGTTTTTTACTAAATCATGTGTATTTACTATTAGGAATCCTATACCAATAACCAAACTAATGATGGTGATTTTACATTTAATCAAGGGGTTGAAGACTCATTGACAGCCTAAAATAGAATTCAGGGGAAATGGTCAGCACTCTGTTTATTCTCTCTCTCTCTCTCTCTCTCTCTCTCTCTCTCTCTCTCTCTCTCT
>NW_021604565.1:10383248-10400487 GCF_004785775.1 Grammomys surdaster
TCTCTCTCTCTCTCTCTCTCTCTCTCTCTCTCTCTCTCTCTCTCTCTCTCCATATATATATCTTTCTCTCACTCTTAACTGTGAGGATACTCAGAGAAAGGAGAAGAAAAGAAAGATGGATCTTCATCTCCTATAGTGGAAGACATCAATAAAGATGGCATAGAAGCCACTCAGAAAAGTTGGACTGTGTCTTCCTTTTAAAAAACAGACAAGTCCCAAGATCTGTCTAAGTCAGCAAGCTAGAGGTTGACTGGATGAATCTCGTTAGAGTTCCAAGTTCTAGGAGACAAAGGATCTGACAGAATGATCCAGCCTGAGGGCTGACAGGCTATAGATCTAGAAAATGCCACATTTGGGTTAGGTATAAAGGCAGAAAAAAACTGACATCTTTCCTTGAAGGCAGTCACATGGGAGAAATTCCTCCTTAACTGAGGAGAAAGTCTAGCTTTTTCTTTTCTGCTCAAGTCTTTAATTGTTGGGATGAGGCCCACCTTCACTAAAAATGTGCTCTGCTTAGTCTATCAATATAAATATTAACTCCACCCAAAGGCACTTCCAAAGAATAAAACTACTGTATCAGAGTATTAGATGTCTTATGACCCAGTCAAATTGCCACATGAAGTTCACTATCATAGCTGCTTTTAGTCATAGACAGGTATTATTCTTCTCAGCTCAGAATAAGAGGCAACAGTCAAACAAGCAGGTAATAGGAGATTAATGGTGCCATGCTGTAGGTTCAAAAGGCTACGCCTGAAGACCGTAGGAGAATTCTTGGCTTTTAGAGATAGATTGATTCTAGTATATGGCAATCATACATTCATACCCTTACTCATGAAAACATTCACTTGTATTTTTCATTTAGACCTCAACTCTAAAACCACTTTTCAAAGATTCTTCCTTAGTCATTTCAGCTGCTCTCATTAATTTATTCACAGACTCATAGAAGGTCCACTATACAAGAGAAACAAAGAATGCACAGTGACTATGAACAGTAAACCAGAACTAGTCTCTCATGTGTCTCATATACTAATGGAAGTAGAAAGAAGGAAATAAGCAAATGAAGAAAATATCAAAGAGTGACAAATGCACAAAAGTAAAATAACAGAGTATCATGCTTGGAGACAGGCAATGTTACACTAGTTATGGCTAACAAAGATCTCTTTAGAAGTCCACATTGAACTTAGAGTTGAGTGATGAAAAGAAACTGTCCACTCAGAAACCCAAGGCAGCAACCATTTGGGTTTAAAACAGCTGGTGTGAGGATTGAGTGGAGAGACCCATTTGACTTTGTCTAGGCAGTGAAAGAAAGCCACATTGTAGAAACAGAGTAAGCAGAGAGAAGAAAGGGAGAGAAGAAACAGAAAGGCTGGCATGGTCAGATTTTTTATAGAAGGCCAGGAAGGCTGTCTGATTGAGCCTTGCATTTTAGCCTTAAAAAAAATTGGTTTAAAACAAAGAAGTCCTATGATCTGACTTCTGGTTCAGTTAGATCCCTGCCCCCTTGTATGACACAGCCTATAAAGAACAGGAATGGAAACAAAAGAAACAGATATTTAGACAGTTGTTGCCATACCCCAGGTCAGACCTTAGAATAGTTCGACACGGACAATAGTGATAGGCAGTGCACAATAGGGAGATTTGGTTATTTTGTGGCAGAGCCTTGGGGTCTCACTGATGAATTAGGTATGTGGAAGTAAGAGAAATAAAGATTTCAAGAGTGACTGCTGGAGTTTATTTTCAAGAGCATTTATTTTTTATTTAAAGTTGTTCTAATTGCATACTTATTTTCTGTGTGTTCCTACTAGGCTGTAGATACAATGAAAAAAAGAAGCTTATTTGATCCCCTCATTAGACGAGGTATTAAAAGTAGGATCTGATGTCTTGATTGATATATACATACTAATTGACTACGCCATAGTATAAAAAAGGCCTGTAATAGGCTGAGATTGCAAAGGAGAATAAGCCAAAGCAACCTCTGTCGACACATATTCTAGTGGAGGGAGAAGACAGTAATTGTGTGAGTTATTTATGATCTTGATAACAGCTTAATTGTAAGCTATGAAGAAAGAAGTTATTAAAAAACCAATTACCATTTTGTTGTTCTTCTGTACTACTAGTTGTAGCTTCTGGGAGAGCAAGAATGGGCTTGTACCATCTTTGTACAGTACTAAGAAGTTATTGTAGTCCCAGGAGATATAGGAAGCTGTACTTTGTCCTGGTATACCATCAGCACTTACTTTGATTTGTGTGATAATAGCTTCTAGGGAACATGGCCAAGCCTGTCCATTCTCAAACAGGTTGGCAATTCACAGATCTGGGCTTCTGCTTGGACAGACCTATAATCTCTCTGCTCCCTGATTAGTTGTTTATAGTACTGGTTAGCCCACACTACACACTGTCTTGCTGTAAATTTAGAAGTTGATAATGCCTCATGGTTACTAGGGAAAAGTCAAATTTATAAAAGGATAACTCAAAATTAATGAGCTGGGAGTGCCAGAAAGCAGTGACCAGTGGGTGGAGGCACATCTACGTGAAGAAGAAGGAGAAGGAGAAGGAGAAGGAGGAGGAGGAGGAGGAGGAGGAGGAGGAGGAGGAGGAGGAGGAGAAGGAGAAGGAGAAGGAGAAGGAGAAGGAGAAGGAGAAGGAGAAGGAAGGAGAAGGAAAGAAGAAGAAGAAGAAGAAGAAGAAGAAGAAGAAGAAGAAGAAGAAGAAGAAGAAGAAGAAGAAGAAGAAGAAGAAGAGGAGGAGGAGGAAGAAAACAAAAACAAAATAAAATTAAAGTTCACACTTCCTTCACTACACTGAAGGAATACATTTAGACCTTTTCTTATGAAGTAGTTTCTTCACGGCATCTGCTTTGAACAGAAAATTTTGAAAAGACCTTTGTGTACCCCTAAGCAGCCTTATCCTCAAAGATGAACTATCAGGGGGATATTACACAGTGTTGTTGGTTAGTTATCAAAATGAGAAATGAAAGCCTTCCCTAACTGGAATTATTGTGGAATGCTTTGGTTGTGTGGCTGTGTCTAGTCACTCCTAGATGGCTCTTGTACATGTTTTAACTAGAAAAGACGTTTTGGTTGTCAGAGAGTCAATAACTATTTATTGTACATGTTCTATTTCTTGTTTTTCACTGTGCTGTTCTTAAAGGATTGCTTTCTTGTCACTATCTTTCCCTGATATTGACAGATTTAGTAGGTATGGAACAAGGCTTATCAGAAAGTCAACCGCAGATACATGAGTGACAGAGAGCCTCATAGTTTGAAAACATGAGTTTAGCAACTTCTAAGCAGGAGGTGCATGTTCAATTCATTAGTTCAAATTGATCACCTCCATACATGTTGACTCAGAGGTATCTTCATTTTGATTTAGAAGAATAAAATCATGTGCTGACTATCCTCCATATGAACACACGCTGCTAGGTATAAGACAGGAATACCCAGTACTATACCATTTCTGTCACTAGGGGACCTGGTATTGAGGCAGAGAAGATGTATACCTGAAATGATACCTCAAGGAAAAGTGATTAATAAAATAAATGTTTGTAGGGAAATAAAAAGGGGATCATATTCTTGGGGTTACCAGGATTCACTTGGTATCATTCTGCATTGTTTCTTATGCTTCCAGAACTTAAGCTTTCTCCTTCGCTATTAGACATAAAGATTGGGTGTGGGCATCACTAACCTACTGACTGATGCTATGAGTTTAATGTTCTCTGTGATGCAGGGAGCTATGTGCATAACCATAATTCCAAGCCTCTCAGACTATTTGACTGATCCTGAGTGAGTTTGAAAATATTAATAATTTGGATAATACAGACGAATGTTTCTCTTGATTATCCCCAGTAATCTTCTCTAGTCAATATCCTTAGATATAAACAATGCTGTAGATTCTTTCAGATCTTCCTACCCTATACACTGGTGTGTGTATGTGTGTGTGTGTGTAGTTTGTGCGCATACGCGTGTGCATGCATGTGTGTGCGTGTGTGCATTCGTGTGTGTGTGTGTGTGTTGGTATAAGTATTTTCTAAGAACTTAGCTCAGAAATCGTTTTTATATAATACTACTTCATTATCGTTTTTGCTGTTTTTCAGTTTTGTCTTATTTTCAATGTCATTTATATATATATTTTTGTCTCTTTCTCTGTCTAAAGATTTTTTTGGTTGGAATTCTAAATATTGTTCTTCAAAGTTGTAATGACTCAGAGTTCCTTTATCTGCTAGACAGATTGAGTTCCTGACTAATCATTTTAACCCAATGTATTGGGGGCTTATAGTTCTCTTCAGATTCAGACTACTACTGACTGTGTGCTCCTGAAGCATTGACCTGCAGGGTTGTTAATTGAGTCTTGTTAGTTTCTTTTCCATGGCATTTCAAAGACATAGAATTACTGCACTGCTTTTTTTAAACCTCTTTTTCCACATAGCTTCCTGTACCCTGAGGGGAGAGGTTTGATGAAGGCATACCATTTAGGACTGAGTGTTCCAATGTCTCTTTGCACATATCAAAAGTTAAGTTAACTATTCCATTCAAGTAAGCCAGTATGGAGCTTTATTTTATTTTATTTTATTTTATTTATTTTATCATTTCTGATAGTCAACTTAAACACAGTGTCAAGAGAAGGCTGTAATTTTCAAAGGCATTGGGCATACTGGGGCTCAATATTTCTAAGAAGAATGAGCTCACTAGGGTAGCTCATCTGAAATGCTACCATACCCTTCTTGTTGGTTCCTTCCAAGAGCATGTAAATACTCTTGCTATGTACTAAATGACTATAAATGGATTGGAGGTGTTAAGCCTGGTCCCTGAAGTATCAAGAGAATGATATAGGCGAAGAAGAAAAGTCCAGTAGTAAACAAAATCACTGGGAATAGCGTGTTTTCAGCCCAGGCCATTTCCCAGTTGAAAAGATTAGCTGCCGTTGCACTGAGAGAACATTGGCTGCAGCTTCAAAGCTTTACTTCTTTGTATTGAAGAAGTTTCCAAATGCTTCCTTTAGAGTCCTTCCTTTGGGTGGCTCCTTTGGTTTTTGGATATGCTTCCCTGAATTTGATTTACTGGAGCCCTTTGGCTCAGCAGCGTGTGCAAGAGGAAGGTGAATTTCTGAAGCATCCATTTACTGGTGTTAAGTAATCAAAAACGATGGAGCTAGAATATGTGGGGTATGCAAATGTGTCAGCACGTAGAAGTTCCTCCAGTTCTTAGGGTGGCTCTACTAGGATAGTTGTTCTGGGGATCCTTTCACTCCAGGGAAGAATTAAACTCTTTGCAGACATCTTGAGTCTTCGGACACTAACACAAAATTCTAAAATACAATCCTTTACTTTGTTCTTCCTTTTAAGTAGATTAGCTTTAGGCAACATTGACGCCCTCTGTTTTGTACTGAAAGAAGAAATTGTAGTGCTTATTTTCAAATCTAGTAAATGGATTTTAAAGTGAATATTTTCATAACAAGTGTTAGATTATTTTTAATTAAAATTTTTGATGTGTATGAATGTGTGCCTGTGTGCACCATAGGTTTTAATCTTTGAAAAATAGTGAAGGAAGATCCAGAAACAAAGTAGTCTTTCTTCTGAGGTCATTTGGTTGTCTCACTTTATCAAGCTGTTGTTAAGTGCCAAATACATATTGTTGTTTTACAAAGAGTTTTGCATTCATGACAGAAAAATGAATGAAACTTAGATGTTGGTGTTGCATGGTATATATTGACTAGATTGTAATTCTAAGTTAGCATGAACATTTTAGAATGCAGAAAATTTAAGCCAAATAATGTTAATTAGGAACATAATTATATACTCAAGGCAAAGGCCTTTTATTCATAGTTTTCAGTCTTATGACAAAAAAGCAGACAATTGTGAAGAGTTAACAAGTTCATGGAAAAGTGTCATAGCAGAGAGGCAAACATTTGTATGGAAAGGAGAAGAGGAACACTTGTCGAGGAAGGCTGTTTAGGTTACTAACTTTCAAAATCTATTTCTCAATTAATGTCTCATGACCCCGAAGATGTAAGAACATGAAAATGCTATCACTGAAATGTGACAGATTTTCACATTTCCACTTCTCTTTGCTAATTCTGGCACCAGAAGTTTGCAAAGAACAGCAACCCAGCAGATTATATAGATGGGCCTAAAAGCAAATGTTCCTATTCTAAAGCAAACATGATCTGTTGAAATTCAGATTTATTCATTAAATGTAAGCTGGATGATTCCTTAGGATATCTGAATGTTGACACTACTCACATCAAGCCTGTACAGGACCAACACATGAGTTTGAGACTCTGAATGGAAAGCCAACCAGGAGGACAGGCTGAAATACAGTCACACAAAAGATTAAATATGATGAAGACATTAAAGGAAAAACAAAATATTATGAGCACTCAGAAGAAAAGGGCTTTGGGTTTAGGGAAAGAGAAATGGAAAGAGAGGGAATGAACAAATCAGAGAGGCTTTTATGAAAGAGTTAGTATTTGGACCAGTCAAAGAAGATGGTTGGAATGTCAACTAATGATGAGATCTCCTAGGGATAAAGGATACAGGTGCCATAGGTGGGGCAAAAGGATGGGCTATGCTACCAGGAGGACAGTGTGTTTGGTTATAGGCATGTGCTATCGGGTTAGGGTAGAAAATGCAGAGAAGTAGTGAACCTTAAGGTATTAATTAAGGTACTGTATTAATCCCAGATATTCATTTCTAATTGATTTCTTAATCTCTGCAAGTCTAGGATTATTCATCTTTAAAATAAGGATATAACATTGATTTTTACATTTGTGTATATGTGTAAAGATGACTTATAATCTAGAATAATTGCAGCAAAACTCTGGCAACTCAATAAAAGGAAATAGTTCTCTTGGTAAGAACTTAGGCTGTATTAGTTTTGGATAGTGTGTTAGATAAGGAAAGGAGTGAATAATCAAATGTTGGGTGGTACCAAGAAGCAAGTTAAGGAATATGGATTTAGTTTCACTGGCACTGAAAAGCCACTGAAATTTTGACCAGTGAGTTTACTTAGATTTAGAATTGGAAATTATATTCTGATGTTTATAATGTTTTATTGTAGAAGTAAAATATAGAGTGTTGAGATCACTAATTAAGGAGCATGGTAGAAAATAACTGCAAAAATAAAAATTCTACTTTTCAAACAAAAAATGTGACTATCTAAAATAAGGATAATATTTGCTCATTTCCTTGTACCTATACCTATACCTATTTTTGGCAAAATTTGGTCCTAAAGAAATATGCAATGGTCTTAGCTCTTAAGCACAGCTTAACATAGAAGACAGTTGAGGCACCTCATTTTGTTCACTATGATTCTACTTCTATACCCTGTTCATCTGCCATGTGGGTCCAGATACACCCTATTTGGACCCTGGGAATAATCCTTGTGTGAAGTGGAAGGAACTTATGAATTGGAATTGCTACATCATCTTTATGCTAAATCCCATCAAACTTCCACATGAATAATTACTTTTTTGAAGGCACTGGAATGTAGGCTTATATTTTTTAAAACCAACTTTAATAAGGATTCTTAAATGCTTTGACCTCCCTTATAGACCACTGACCAAAAGGTAGGGAAGAAGGCTAATAGGACAAGGGGAGTGTGGACAAGATCAGTGAAGAGGTAGTGAGGCATTGATCGTCAGCAGACGAGGTTGTGCATCTGCTCCAATGTTACTCAAACTGTGATCATTGCAAGCTAGAGTGGAGTACACGATAGGCCATTGTTACAGGTGGAGAAACCAAGGTATATATTGGTTGCACTCTTGTACACCCACGATCTGCCACCCTTACCTTTCTCTGTGGAACCCAGTTGAGTCACCACAGTTTAGAATCAACTCGTAACACTATCATTGGGCGTAGAACCTAGCATCCTAATTTTATAAACTAATCTATGTTATAAATTAAGTGGCAGATCCTGGACTGACAACTTCCTACATTCTGTCTGCCTCCCTTGCTCCCATTGTCCAAAAAGACCATCTCTTTCTCCTGCGTTTCCTCTTTCTCCCCTAGATCCAGAAGTCCCACCTTCTCAGCCAGTGATTGGTCCCTTGTAATCTTTATTGATTCCACCACACTGAAAGAATGGACTGAAGTTCTCAAATTTTCTCTTAGGGAAAAGTTATTCGTTTACATTATTATAATGGATTTGTTATGTCTATAAAGTGTAACCAAAGAAACATCAACCATCTAATCAAAAAGGATCTGTAAAATACATAGCAGCAAAATATTGCTATTGTTGAATGTATTAATATCTTATGGTCTAAAAATATAGGCTTTTCTTTGACACATTAAAAAAAATGTTTCTAACTAGAAAAACAAACTAGTGAAGAAAGCAAGGCAGACCAATGCCAGAGCATCGTCCACTGTCAATTGGGTTCTACTTAGTATTCTTTCCAAACAGCGTATGTCCTCTCAAGCATCCACTACAGCAAAATATCACATGCCCTTTCACCATGCAGCTTCCAGAAAAACGCCATGTGTCGCTGTCAGATAAACATCCTCTCATGTGTCTGCTTCAGCAAAACATCCTCTCATAAGACAGTTTCCAGAAAATCATCACATAATACAACTGGGTCTCCAACAAAATTTCCATTTCACTTCAATTTTGAAATACTGCTACTTACCCTAAAATTGAGTCTTAACCTATTCAGAAATAAAGGAATCAAGTGAATAAAGGTTGAGTTCTACAGTTTCTATCCAATAACAGTTATAGGTATATTAAAAAAAAATAAACCTGTTTGAAACAGGGGAAACATAATGGTTTGGGTTTGGTCATTAATCCAGGTAGAGTTGACTAGAGACAAGTATTGGGAGCTTGGAAACACGGTTAAAGTTAAAGGTTTAGACTTGGGTGGGAAGCAGGGCCTTTTATCTAGTTATCTTGTTAGTTTGTAGGTTGAAGGGGGTGAAGAGGCAGCTGAAATATGGAAGTTGAACCGGAAGTGGAGGTGGAACGAAAGTGGGGAGTACAGGAAGAAGGATTGAAGCTAATGAGGGCAGCTATTTTCATTTGCACATGGCAGAAAATGGAAGAGGAGAGGAGGCGCCAATGCTTTTTATAGTCAGGAATGGAATGATATTGTGTCTGCTTTGTGAAAGTACATAATGAGATTTTATTTAGTGTTTCAGAGAAGTGCTGGTTCTAGCTCCAAGACTTGTTTTCCATTTTTAATGAGTACTTGTGGCTTTGTTAGGCTATTCTCATGTGAGCAGCTGTACACTGAAATTTGCCAGGTACAGAACTGCCAAGGAATTCCATGGAGGATGGATGGTCTTGGTTGGAGAATCAGTAAATGGTTTTTAAAGTTTTGAGTAGATGGTGAACCTGCATAAATAACAAACTGTGAAGACTAGAACTCATGAGTGGATTTGATACATCTTCAAATCAAATTATTTTTGATACATTTTGATAGTATGAAAAATTCTTCTTGGTCTTCATAGCTATAACCCATGTAGTAAGTGGAAATGACTAATATTACCTTCGTCCTGATATACACCATATGTGTTTACATAAAGGTAGATATAGACAGAGATATAGGTATAGGGATAGCTCTACACTGCTGTTGAAAAATGTGAAGGCTTAAAGGATGGTTTATCCCAAGAGGAAGGATCAGGAAGAGACAATATTTTCTGATTTCTTTCTAACCAGATTTCTAACCAGGGGCTAACATGCTTTGTCGCTCTCAGAGGAGCTAAGTACATAGTCTGTTTTCCCTGAACCAGTCACCAATGTCCAGGTCCAAGGAAATTTCCATCTGTAGCCTCTCAGCTAGAGAGGATAGATGATAGCATCATCTAAGGCTTCACAGTGACCTGAAACTTTAATAGCGTATACAAAATCTCATACAAAGTGCTTCCTTTTCCTCTTCTTAGTAAAGAGGAGGACTGCAAAGCATAGACTTTTTGGAGAGAATTATCTTAGTCCATCATGGGTCAAGAGAGGTTTGAAAGTTTATAGCAACTTCCAGCAGGGAATAGGCCAGAGCAGTATACACAACAGTAACAAATATAACAACCACCACATCTTTCAAATACAAAAGAGTACCTTTGTAAATGTCAGTTAAATTAAATAGAAAATAATTACTTTATTATTGAAAAATTTAAAACTGATCTAAATCTACCTGGTTTCTGTATTGACAAACACATGGAAATAAATGTGAAAGCTAATTGGAAGAATGGGGCAGGGAATGGGACAGGAGGCAGATGCAACATGTTTCCAAATGAACTATTTATTCTACTTAAGGAAAAAATTTTATAAATTCCAATTCTTTTCAATGCTAGCTATGTGGACAAATTACTTAAATTTTAGCTAGAATGTCTTAATTTGTTTTTCTAAATTCCAATTTTATGAAGTCATTGTAAAATGTAAATAATCTTTATGAAAACACTTAGCAAATTCTAAGTGATAATTATAATGTTAGATATGTTAATGAATCAACAAAGTAACAGAACAGAAGTGGGGTCTGTAGAAGAAAGCATGAAGGGAGGGCTGGATAATGAATCAATAAAGTAACAGAACAGAAGTGGAGTCTGTAGAAGACAGTATGAAGGGAGGGCTGGAATATAATCTATGAGTGATGGCCTCTGATTGCTTAAGACAGGTGGCCCTGTAAATATAATGATAGCTGTCATTTGTATTTCAATAATTACAGAATGAGAAGTATTCTGTATGTAAGGTATCCTGAAGACTCAGCAACACTGTACTCAGTATCCTCTGTTTTATGGACAAAGAGTCTGAGGTTTGGTCTGGTTCAAAAGGTTAGTTTCAGACATATTGTTGGCATTGAGGGCAGGTTTAAACGTTGGTCCCTGGTTTATAATGTGACCCCCATGTCTTTAGAGTTCAAAATAGAATTGTGGTTTTCCTGGTTTCACCAGAACTCTTCCAAGTTTGGTCATTTGAAAGGACTATAATTCTCTTCTGTAAGACCTTATGAGTCAGTCTGGCACAGAGAGGCAGATGGTATAATCAGAGCCCAGTAGTGTCTGGACCTTTGGAAGGAAGTGCAGAGGAGACTTTATCCACCTATTTGACTAAGCATAGAGCAACATCAGGAATATTTGTATCCACTTGCCTTGTACTTTGTTCAAGTGAACTTGGCAGGATCCCAGAACTCTTCTGCTGTTGATTTTAGTCAATAAGCTTCTCTGTAGAAAGTGGACATTTATTGAATTCCCATTATACTCAACTTCCATTCATTTGACCAGATAGGGTTTGTAGCACGCACTGGCCTCTAATCTGAACTTTCTTTAGAGTTGTTGAGTGACTAACTCTCTGTAAGACTTAATTAAAAAAAATCCAAAGATACAGATTTTTGGGTAGATCTATGGGGTTTGAAAACTGATAGAAAAAGCATAGGTGTAAAAGGAGGATTAACTATTTCCTAAATTCAAGCTATATCTTAAGTTTAATCTAGTAGTGAATATAATAATGGAAATAATGGACTTCTTTTCCATCATTCTCTCCCACTCTCAAGTGCTTAAGAACCTATTGAGTACATAACAGGGTATGTTTAGTAAATACTAGAAATATAGACACATTGATAACACCTCTTGGTCCTAAACAATAGATCTAAACCTTGACAATGTCATACCAATTAGGATATATAAACTTTAAGTGTTTGCAAAATGAGTCATGGTTTTTGTTGTTTGAAAATAGAATTTACATTTGTTTTATATGTGGCTGTAGTCTATTCCCATTGCTTAGCATCAGATTAACTCACATAAATGCCCAAAAATGCTTCTTTAAAAAATTGATCCAACATTTCTAATGTGTGATGAAGAGGCTAGAATGAACAAGCTTAATCCTCAAGTTCTTTTTCTTCCTTTTAATGAGTTAGTCATTTTTTAATTCTCAAGACTGACATAGTAGCCAGATGTTTAAATTCTGGAATTGGATATAGTTTAATGACAGACCTAATGAATAGTTTATGCTTCAATAAAAGCAGAAGGCTCATGAAGTACACTGAGAATTGTTTCCAGTTTTAAGCCATTATACCAGGCAGCTTAGGATATTGGATTGTGTGATATTCCTGAAAGGCAACTAGGAAACTAACTTCTAATATTATTTCTCTTTTGTTATTTAAAAGCACAACTTACCTGAACACTGAGAAGATTATAGGGAAATTGACTAGCTATCTGATGGCATTTATATGATTCAAAAATATGCACAGGTATTAGTTTCCTTCCAAAGTTAAACTGTGTCCTCAGGTAAGGAAATAATGGTCTCTGATTAGTAACTTTTTAAGAGTTAGATTGCATGTTTTTGATGACCTATCATAAATTTAAAATTGAAGGCCAAACCTGACCATACTATTATGAAAGGCTTTTTACATTTTATAGAATATTTCTGTGCTATCTCAGACCACAGCAGAGACTAGAGGGTTTTATGCTTGAAATGTGTTTGAATCAGTCATGGATTTTAAGCTGTTGTCAGCTGATTCATGAACTAAAAATTTCAGGTTTAGGCCTGAGGAACACATTATCCATATGTTTATAAAATGCCTTTCTACTAATGTCCTGTTTATACTATGACTTTGTGGTTAAAAGCTACATTTGCTTACTTCAAAGTACCAGATGAAAGTAACTACATTATATTAACTAAACATTTTGGAGCCACCCTCTAGCTCTTCACACCCCCATCTTAAAGGGACTCAGTCTGTCATCACCTACTTTCTTCATGACACATGCAATAATTCACTCTGTTTTGTGGAATTCTATGCGAATAGTAAATTCTGCACAGCACCTTTTATATATCTCCTCATTCTACTTTGTCAAAAAGGTATTTACTCTTCAAAGAAACTTTTTATTCCATTTCATATACTAGCGGATTAATTGAAACTATGGAAAATGAATGGAAAAACAGACTTTGATTCCTCAGAACTCTTCAATAGACCTCCCGCCCCCCCAAAATGTCTACCTAACTCATCATCAGTAATCAGTTTAAAGCTATTGAGAAAAGGATATTTGGAGAAAGGAGTAGAAAAATAGAACAATAAGACGTTAGAGCTGCCAATGAACCACCAGGCTCTGAGAATACAAAAGCAGTTGAATTTCCTCCTTCCCTCCCTTTTACTTGCCTCCCACCCTCTTCCTGGCCTACAACTCTTCTCCTTTCTGCCCTCCTCACTTCCCTTCCTCCCTTCACCATCCCTTGAAGGCAGTCTCTTTCTGGGTAGTGGGGGCAGTACTAAAGCTCAAGGTTCTCCCAAGTAGCCTCCCAACCTGCAACACCACACCAGACTGCTGTAGTTTTCAAATTAAAATCAGGATCTGGAGAAATGCCTTAGTGGTTAGAGTGCTGACTGTTCTTCAAGAAGACTGAGTTTGGTTCCCAGCACCTTGATCAGGTTCCTCACATTTACCTGTAACTCCAACTCCAGCAGATTCAACACCATCCTCTTGTCTCTATGAGAAGCTGCATACATGTGACAGCCAGGCCAACAGTCGGACAGACAGGCACACATGCATGCACACAAATGCGTGCTCACACACAGAAATAAAAAAAAAATCTTTCAAAAAGAAAATCACACATCACATTTATGGACATATTTTAGCTTAAAATGTTTCATATTTTTCTGATTATAAATGTAACATTTAGTATTCTCAGAAATTTAGAAAACTAATGATTCTAATATCCACCTTTACCTTTTTATTTGTTTTTCTAGACATACTTTATTAAAATCATTCACATTTATATATGTACTAAACATGTGTACAATATAGTAAAATGTGTTCATTATTTTCCTGAACATTAAATATTCTTCAAGATATGATGGTATGTGGTTTCTGTTATCTGAAATAACTACTGTCCTCCATTTGATCTTTCCTGTCAAGTTCAAAAGAAAATTAAAGTTGTCGTTTCCTATATCCTAAACTCTTTCACTATACCATAGTTTTTTCTGTTTCATTTGTTTTACCCTGGTATACACATAAACCATGGACTCCTTATTTACTAGAAAAACTTCATGTTATTACCTATATGTCAAAATTAACATCTAAATGGCTGTGAAATAGTCCATTACAATTGAACATCACAATTTGTTTCCTTATTACCAAGTTTTTTTTTAGCTTGTAGATACTTAAAATGTACAACTATTTATTTATATGTGTGTGGATGTTTTGCCTGCATGTATGTATGTGCATCACATGTATGCCTGCTGCTCATGGAAGCCAGAAGAGGGTGTGGATCCTTGGGAACTAGAGTTACAGACAGTTGTAAGCTGTTATGTGGGTGTTGGGAATTGAACCCAGATCTCTCTAGCTCTAACTTATTGCTACTTTAAAAAAACAGCATTGTAGTATATAATTTCAACATATTTTAAAACAAGTACACTAGAATGTATACAACTAATCAGTATTACTGTAAAAATAACTTCTGTAAATCTATACACCTTTCCAACACAGGTGTCACTGATGTAAACATGTCTGATATTTTTTTAAAATTGTCTTTAGAATCTATTAATGGACTGGAAATGTAAAACTAGACTAATTTTTATGATATATATATTGATTTAAACTATAAATCATTTATTCATCAATTTTCACTATTTCAAGAAATCAATTCTTTTTTTTTCTTGGATATTTTATTTATTTACATTTCAGATGCCATCCCTTTCCCCATTTACCCTTCCTAGAAACCCCAATCACATCTCCCCTCCTCCTTTTTGCTTTTATACCATTTTAATTACATGCAAGTATTAAGGTCAGTTCTAGGTTGAGGAAATACCAATACAGTAGATGCAAATAGTCAAGGAACAAGCAAGACAATAAACACAAATAGGCAAACAACAAGCAAGGCAATAAACAAAATTCTGTGAACACTCCCATGATCACTGTTTCTAGGGGCTTATCAGATGACCAAAATATCTGAGCTAACTTCCTTGTCCTAGCCCAAAGTCATTTTCATTTCTGAAGCCTACTTCCTTGTTATAGCCTAACATTTAGATTCCTGCCTGAAATTATTTCTTTATTCTGGCTTAAGATTTAGATTCCTGCCTGAAATTACTTCTATGTTCTGGTTTAAGATTTAGATTCCTGCCTTAAATTACTTCTTTTTTCTAGCCTAATGTCAGATTCCTGCCTGAAGCCCACTTCCTTGTCCTTGGCCAATGTTAGATTCCTGCAAAACAGCCCATTTTCTTGTCCTTGGCCCATATCAGATTCTTGCCAAGCAGCCCCAAAGGCACCCCGCCTCTTCCCTTTTTTTATTTCATAAACAAGACTGAGCCTGTCTTAGGTCATTCTACCACAAATGCCTTCCTTACCTGTCATGGAATATGCATTATCCAAAGCAATACACTTTTGTCTTAGGTTGGTAATACTTTGTGCAAAATCTTACCCATCATTGGCTGGCCAGCCTGTTAATTTCTGTCTGGGGGTCCATTTTCAGGTTCAAGCCATGTACTTTGACTGCCAACATGTTGATTTTGATAAAATTACCCATGACCTGAGGTCAGTATTTTTATTTTGGTCAAGCTTCAAGAATGGCATATAGCTTGATCATGTAGCCCTTTTTGTCCTGGGAATACTTTTATTCCTGCCCATCATGTTAAAGCTTGTCTTTAATCAATTCTTTTCTTAAGCACCAATTTTGCCTTCATTTAAATGACTAGGAAGGCTGCCACATGTTCTGCAGGCAATTTCTTTGGGGAAAGGTCTCAAAATATTTACAGAAATGAATGATAACTGCAGTGAGTGTGCAGCCTACCACAGTGACGGCCTTAGAGGGATATCTTTCATTCTGATGTATGAATTTGAGTAGGTTTGTTGTTATATTGTTAAGTCTATAACAATAGTCATACTTGACATCATGTATGGGCCAATTTTTTAACAGCTGAATATTATTACTTCATGATACTTCTGTTAGTGATGGTTGCATGGGAGTGTACCAGTGCATAATGATGAATGATTTGTATAAAAATGAATGCCCAAGGAGAACATTTTTTTTCCATAGACAGAGAATGAGTCTTGAAACAAACCCATTTTTTGATAAAGCTTCTGACTCTCCAACATTGTGGACCAGTAACCTTGACATTGCTTTGGAGTTTGTTGAAAATAAAAGTAAAGGAGTACCTTTATCGTTGGAATCAAACTTTCTGGAGGATGAAGGCAGCAATCTAATTTAGCAAGCCCTCTGTACTATTCTTGACCCAGGATTTGTAAACTATAAGGTGTGCCTGAAAATAGATGAAAATAAAGCTAAAGGAGATGAGTCTATGATAACCAGTTATTTGAAGTCCCACAGGTTGGCAAATTTAATACAAGTTTTTCTGATGGCAGCAAAAATTATGCTGTAGAAATTCCACACATCAAATCAAAACCAATACTGCCTTTGTTCTCTTGGAGCTAATGATTTAGAAAAACAAAGATGCATAAATGAGTATAAAAGATGTAATCAAAAGCAATGCTATATGGCACTTGGTTGTAAATGTTCACACAATATGAGTGGTGATAAGAACAACTATCTACACACCACACTACCTTCCGGCCACTGTAATATTTCTTCAGTCTCTGTCAATGGATTCTAAAAGATAGAAAAGGAATAAAACCTCCTTATAATCTAGTAGTGATCCCGAAGAAGGCAAAAGCATGATTCCAGTGGTTACTAGGTTTTAATTCTAGTAAGGTTAACTTCCAAGTGTTGTCCCTCTGTGTTTCAATTTTCTAAAATGAGGCAGTAAAATCCTTTATAGGGTTGGAGTACTGGCAAATGAACCAATGCATAGAAGACACAGAATAGTGGCAGGCGTATAACAAGTAATCAATAAATCAAGTGACTATTGTCATTAACTGGCTGTGACTGTTTATCAGAAATACTAACATTTCTTTGCATATTTTATTTTTATGGGCTAGTATGTTAGGGCACATGTATAACAGTATAACTCTTCTGTAAATCTATGAGATGTAACTGTCTGTTTCAGTGAAAAGTCTCCTCATAATGAGAAAAGGGCTGATAAAAAACTGTGACTCAGAAAGAAAGAAAGAAAGAAAGAAAGAAAGAAAGAAAGAAAGAAAGAAAGAAAGAAAGAAGGAAGGAAGGAAGGAAGGAAGGAAGGAAGGAAGGAAAGAAAGAAACAAACAAACAAACAAACAAACTAGATTCCACAGTGCATACCATAGTGTCAGCCACTTACAGGCTGAGGCACAAGATTCACTTGACCAGCTTAAGCAATTAAGCAAGATCTTGTTCTGATAGATAGATAGATAGATAGATAGATAGATAGATAGATAGATAGATAGATA
>NW_021604565.1:10400497-10402064 GCF_004785775.1 Grammomys surdaster
GATAGATAGATAGATAGATAGATAGATAGATAGATAGATAGATAGATAGATAGATAATAAAAACTGTCAAAGGAAGGATCATTTCAAAAAGAGTCTGTTCTTGTCCTGTGGCTATGTATCATTTCAGCATATGTGTAGTATGCTTCTGTCACCCTGATGCTGTTTATTTCATTAGTTTTCCTATTTGAAGTAATGAAGTACTTCCCAGACTTTTTTTTTTTTTTTTGCCTGTTCTATCAGTCTCTTCAAAATAGTCTGAGACCAGGTTATACAGCTGTGTGGAACAATGTCTGAGACCGTGTTGTATAGCTGTGTAGAACAGATAGATTTTTATATATGACCTTTGAAGGAATAGAAGACTAAAAATGTTTCAGAAGCTAAGAAGCACACACACATCACAGGAAGAAACATTTGAAATGCTATCTATCATCTGTGTACGGATAGCCCCAGTACTGTAGTGTGATTGACACCAAGACAACTCTAGCTCTGATTCTTCATAGATGGCATGTTAATGGGATGATGGCACTGCGGTGGGAATCAGGGCAAGCATATGATATAAGTGGCGGAAGAAGAAAAGATCATTTCAGCAGACATTTTTCTATTACTTTGCTACCAAGGCTCAGCTGGCAGTATGTTAGAGTATCGGGGCTTCCATTTCTACTGTGCCTGCATCACTGTCTCGCTACTATCTTCTAGGCTCTTTACCAATTGTGACACAGCACATACTTTGGAGAATTTGTTTATTGGTTATGCTGCCATTTGCTTGGTTATACCTCAACAGAATGACTGTCGGTTTTCAAGACCCAAGTTACAATTGAGTATATTTCCATCTCTGTAAATTCATTGTTAACCCTTTATCACATTCATACTGTGTCCAGCTTTTGTGTTTCTCCATTTCATCCCAATACTGTTTCTTCTGCATGCTCTATGGTTTGTTTTGGGCTGTTTAGGTGATAGAATTCTTTCATTTTACTGCTACCTGGTATGTGGATTCTCTGTTTAATTTCTTCTAGACATTCACATTTACGCATGGAAATTAGCAAACATCTTAATACAACTTTCATTTTCTACAATAGTGCCAAGGAATCCCTTCTCAGAGAAAAATAATCAGAACCCAATAAGTGCTTTTTATAGATTTTGCTACATAGTAAGGAATCTCTATACAGACAGAGCAGGTTACCTTGTGTTGGATGTCTGTTCAATTTCCCTACAGTTTAAATAATATTGGATTTTAGTTTACATGTGATATCTTATAATTTAGATTTACTGAATGGATATGATACATTTGTAAAAAGAAATGTTTAATATTGTTAGTATGAAATGTAATGCAAAAACCTATCTATCCTGATCCCTATTAACGTTAGGATATAATTAGGTGTAAATAAAAGATGGTTTGATTAACAACAGCTATTGGGATTCTCTAGAAATGCAGAACAGCGAAAGTGAAAATCAGAAAAAGAAAGAGAAAGAGGGAGAGAAAGTGAAAGAAGGAGGAAGGAAGGAAGAGACAAAGGAGAGAAAGAGAGAGAGAGAGAGAGAGAGAGAGAGAGAGAGAGAGAGAGAGAGA
>NW_021604565.1:10402074-10423949 GCF_004785775.1 Grammomys surdaster
AGAGAGAGAGAGAGAGAGAGAGAGAGAGAGAGAGAGAGAGAGAGAGAGAAATGCAGGAAACTGTTTGAAAAGTTAACCAGTGAAAAACTACAGGGTTCAAGGCAATTAGTTCCGGTAGGAGTAGGCAAGAGAATTGACGCATAAAGGACTGTGGAGACTGAGGCATGCAAGCTGAGCTTTATTTTACCTGAAGGCATTTGCATCTTTCCCTTTCAGCTTTTGATCTGGCCCTGTCCTCAGTTAACTCACATCAACCCACACAATATACATTATTTAGAGTTCCCATTCCAACAGTAGTGACTTCATGAAACACCTGAATGGGCATGCCTGCATGTTTGCTCAAATTCTGGAACAATTTGTGGTCCTGTTGACACATAAGTTTATCCATTGCAGCAGCCTAGAAAAATAGGGGTTTAATACTTCATAAAAAAATCATGGGTAGCTAACTAATTTGTTATAAGAAGTCCAGGCTCATTCCGTCCATTTTTCCACCAATGCTTATATCTTTGTGCTGGCTGATATGTGGACATAGATAGCTGCTGGTCCTTTAGCCAACTATTCTTACTCTAAATGAGAAGAAACAGCAAGGTGCAGAGAGAAGGGGTCGTTGTCACTGTTCTGTTGCTGTGAAGAGACATCATGACCAAGGCAACTCTCATACAGGAAACCATTTAATTAGGGGCTTGTTTACAGTTTCAGAAGCTTAGTCCATTACTATCATGTCAGAAAGCATGGCGACATGCAGGCAGACACTGAAGCATGATCTAAGAAGTACATCCTGATCCACACATAGGCAGTGAGAGGGAGACTGAACCTGACATGGGCTTTTGAAGCCTCAAAGTCCACCCCCAGTGACACACTTTCTCCAACAAGCCCACACCTCCTAACCCTTATAATCCTTTCAAACAATTTCACTCCTGGTAATTAATCATTGAAATATATGAACCTAT
Organism: Grammomys surdaster; assembly: GCF_004785775.1. Taxonomy (NCBI): domain Eukaryota; kingdom Metazoa; phylum Chordata; class Mammalia; order Rodentia; family Muridae; genus Grammomys; species Grammomys surdaster. The sequence continues at coordinate 10,403,025 of NW_021604565.1, forward strand.
GGGGGACTTTTTACTAAAAGTTCCACAGAAGGACAGAACTTCTCTGAACCTCTGGTTTGATATCTGGGTAGGATAAGTTTTCTGGCCATCTCTGCCAGAATCTTAGATTGAGTACCATCTTATAAGACTAACTTCTTTGAAGGGGCCCATGTAATGAAGGTGGAAAATGTCTTGGGGCTTTTCAGTCTTTGTAGAGGCAAGCACTTGGGAATAGTTGGAGAACACATACAGGAGTTATTCCTCATACTCACTAAATAGAATCTGGGTATTGCTTTATAAGTTATTTTTTAAATCCTTTATTTGCAGCAAGTATTAATTAGCTATGTACATCTAGTTCTCTGTATGTGCTATTTTACCATTATTAATTAGTTTTGTTTTTGAAATACTGGGAGTTGAATTTTTAGCTTTTCTTATACTAGGCAAATAGTCTACCATTCAACTATGTTTCCATCCTTTATTTTTGACTCTTTAGAAAATAATATTTTAGAGCTGGAAAAATGGCCCAGTAGTTTATGACAGCTCCTGAAAAGGACCTGAGTTAAATTTCCAGCTTGGTCACAACTGTCTGTAACTCCAGTTCCAGGAGATCTGACACTCTTTTCTGGCCTTCACAGGCATCAGATACATATATGGTGTGTGTATGTGTGTGTGTGTGTGTGTGTGCCACACACATTTACACACATAAATAAATATATCTAAAAAATTTTAATGATATTTTATTTTATTTGGAGTACATATATTTGTATATAGTTGTGTTTGTGTGTGTGTGTGTACATGTTTGTAAATGACTGAGGTTGATGTCAAGTTGGGTCTCAGTTACAATCATTTTGTGAGACAGAGTATATTGTTAATCCTAGATCCTGAAGGTTAGATTAGCTGGCCAGCAAGTTTAAAGATCTGTCAGTACCTCCCCAGTACTGGATTGGAGGTGTGCTCTGCTTCATCTGGCTGTTAAAATGTAGATTCTGGAGTCAAACTCATCAAGGTTCTCAGGCTTGCACAACAAGCATTTTACCGATTAAGCCATTGCTTCAGATCCAACATTTAGTTTTTTAAAAGTTCATTTCAATTCAAGTACTTTGCTTACATTTTACATATTAATGTATGTTGTATGGTTTATTTTTTCCTTTTTGTACATTCTACATGGTTTTAAGTACCTTTTTATCTGGAATCCATATTTATTAGTAACATGTTTTGATGACTGTCTTTTTTATTTAAAAATCTTATAAAATATTGTCATTTTACTAAAAAAATTCTTTATTGTATATTATTTTGATTTTTTATGATCAAATACAGTCAGCATAAATACATTTATTGAACATAAAGATATCTTCAAACATCTATAAAAACTTAAAGTGTGACGTTAAGTCTTTTGGCTACAGTATAACATAGGGAGGGATGTGGAGAAAGGCCATCTCTGAGGCTACTCAGGTGGTTACAGAAGGCTTACAGGAAGATCCATCTAATTGAACCTGAAACAAAATGCCCAACCACCTGGGCAGAATGCCTGGAGCATTCCCACTGGAGAAGGAAAAACACATTCTATTAAGTAATAAGTCCATGTGTATTGGGGAGTAGAGTGGGACTTGTGGCAGGTGACAAGGAAAGAACAAAACCATGACCGTATTTCAAAAGATTCTGTACAACACAGCTTTGGATGTTTTCTGGTAGAGAGAGTGGAGATCTCTATGCAGGATAGATAGAAATATTAACACTAACATTATCTTAATAGACTGAACTTATATGCCACAAACTATATTCTTTTTTTTACTCTTTCTTAGGAGAGGACAAATCAATATTTCACAAAGCTCATTTCTGTATAAGATGGAAGAAGTATATGTGGAAAATTTTCCACAGCTAATGGGGCTTAGGAAACACTTAGTAAAGCAAGGTTCTTAACTTTGTGTCTTAGCACCTATGAAAGACAAATATATGTGTGAATCCCTGAAGTGGGAAAATGGGGCCAAGCTTAACCATGCATCTTTCTATGTTATGAGCATTCTTAGATTTGTTTCCATGGGGATGTGCATTGAAAATACAGCTCTTGTGCTTTCTCTTTTAGGTGCTTAATTGATGCTTTCTGTCATGTATATTTTCCTTAAGTCTCTTTCATCATCTCTGTTGCCTATCTCTTTCTGAGATGCATATAAAATGTATATGTGTATGTGTATGTATGCATTCACCTGTGTGAGTGTGGGTACATATATGCCATGCCTTTCATGTGCACATCATAGGAGAACCTTGGTTGTTTGTTGGTCTTCTCTTTCCATCTTGTTTGGGACATGGTTTCTTTGTTGCCGACTACTATTTAAGCCAAACTACATGGCTTGTAAGCTTCTTGAGACTCTCCTGTCTCTGTCATCTTTCTATAGGAGAATTGGCATTACAGACACAAACTGGTATGCTAAACTTTGTATGAGTTCTGGGGATTTGAACTAAGGTCTTTATGTTTGGATAGCTAAATTTTTACTCACTGAATTATCTCCCCAGCTCTATTCTGTGTTTATTTGGAAGTTCAATGAATAATAAATGCTAAAAATTTCAAATGTCTTCACTTGATCTTAGCCAAAAAGTCAAGAAGATTCATAAGCTGTGAGTTGTAAAGTGTCTTACTAAGGATTTCATTGCTATGAAGAGACGTCATGATCAAGGCAACTCTTTATACTTACTTGGGGCTAATTGACAATTTCAGAGGGTTAGTCCACTATAATGGCAAGAAGCATGGCAGTGTGCAGGCAGACATGGTGTTGGAGAAGATGTTGAGAGTTCTACAGCTTGATCAAGGCAGCCAGAAGCAGATCCAAAGGGAGCCAGGAGGAGTCGTTCTTCTGCACTGGGCGTAGCTTGAGCACTAGGAGCCCTCAGTGCTCACCTACCCAGTGACACACTTCCTCCAACAAGGCTACATCTCCTAATAATACCACTTCCCATGGGCCGAGCATAGTCAAACTACCATATAAATTAGTTCCAGGGTCTTTAGAGCTGACATAGACAATATAGGTAGCTGGTCACACAGGACATTTCTTTGGCTAAGGTTATAGTTGTCAGCTGCCAAATAATTTTGGTTTCTCTCATATCTTTATTACATTCATCACCACTATTTAGTAAACCACATGCATTGATATTTTATTATTATAAATCTTCATTTTGATTAGTATTGCTACAGATACGCTATATTAGTAGAGGAAATGAGAGGGCAACCAAATTAATGTGATAGAACAAGTATAAATAAGCAAAACTGTCTAAAAATAAACAAAATCAAATGGAAAACATGTGTTTTGTGATGTTGAGTCTGAGTTACAAATTACATAACAAAAATTAATATTTATGTCATACTTTTTAAATACCAAAATGTGAAGTGTAAAATTTTAGCTATTTAAAAACTTTCATTTGTTGTATAGGGAGCTATTTCATGCTGTCCTTTAATCTTCTCTACATTTTTGTATTTTAGAGAGAGGAACCAGAAATTGTTTCTATGTGCTATGAATATTAAAAATCAGAGTTACTTTCTCTTCTCAGCATCCTGACCATCTTCCTCTTTCTCCACACTGGCCATGCTGGCTGCCTTTCTCTGTTTGGAAAGATGGCCCTTTCTGAGCCTCTGCTTGTAAACTATCTCCTCACTGGGATCTACAGAGCTTAAGATATGGATCCTGTTAGTTGGTAACCCCCCCAACCCCCACAGCTCCTCTCCTCGGAGGAACAGATTTAGGAATCTGACTTATTTCCGCCCTTCTTCTACCCTGTTCATCTGAACTGCAGAAGTTAGGAATAAAAGGTAGCCCCTCCTTCTCTCCTTGGCAGACCTTTTGTTCCTAACTAAAGGGGAGGTAGACTGTTTTGTTTTTTCCCTTCATAAAATTATGTAGTAGAAACTTTTGTGCTTTTGTATAGTTAATGACAGTAGAAGAGTCTTAAATGAATTTACTTTTACTATTGTTAATGACAGTTTAAAAGTCTGAAAAAATTTCTTTTAAGGTGTTAGATTTAAAAAAAATACAATGAAGTCAATTGTAATTATTTCAAAAGAGTTGCTTTTAAATTACTTTTTAAGCCAAACAAGCTTTTATACTAAAAATAAAGTATTTCTTTAATAACATCTGTAATAAAGAAATTTTTAAACGTTCAGATACAAGAGGCTGCAGCTTCCACAGCTCAGTCTGCAAGCCATTGTAACGGCCAGATTCCTTTCTTCAGAAGCAGTCCTGAGCTCCAGGCACACGGTGTATGTAGTCAATGTGTTAGCGCACCTGTAAAACTCAGCCCATTCCTCCTGAAGGCACATAACTGTCCTCCTGTTGCATGCTTTTTATCTCAGCAAGTAACTGCGCTCCCAGACTACTGTGAGCCTTGAAGATGTCAAAATCCTCAGCAACATTAAGAGCCTGTTATCTAGGCCGGGTGGTGGTGGCGCACACCTTAAATCCCAGCACCTGGGAGGCAGAGGCAGTCGGATTTCTGAGTTCGAAGCCAGCCTGGTCTACAGAGTGAGTTTCAGGACAGCCAGGGCTATACAGAGAAACCCTGTCTCGAAAAAACAAAAACCAACCAACCAAACAAACAAAAAGAGCCTGTTATCTTTAGAAAAGAACTAGTCAGAAGTGATTAGCTTTAAAGGCATTATAGGTATGTGTAGCAATCAGGTAAGAAATTTCAACCTTGCTTGCTTAGACATAGTATTATTTTATGTAGAAAAATGGGACATATTCAGCTGTGTTCACTTTTGTAAGTTGCACAATAATTTTAATGAGATTTGAGAACCTAGTTGTAGCTCTCAAGTTCACTTTTTTGCATGCTCATTTTATGTTTTGTATATACTATCACACGTCTTATAAAGTAGGTATACCAATAAACAGTTTTCCAGTACAAAGCATACCAAGATTCTTTCATTTAAAATCTGAAACTTAATGTCTTGATTTTTATAAATGGATGTTTTATTTGAGTATAGTTCAAAGTTATGAAATCTGGCTTCAACTTGTATAGTGCTGTCATTTTGCTATTTTCATGGGGTTGTACAATCACTATCATTGATGTTAGAACATTTTCATTGTCACCCCAAAGGAACTATATACCCACTTGCATTCACTCACATTGCCTTCTTGTCTACTATTCATAAACAAACTACATTTTACTTTCTATCTCCAAAGATATATCTTCCCTGTACATGTTATATAAGTAGCATCTTATAACATGTGTTCTTTGGAGCTTTTCTCACTTAGGATAATGTTTTCAAACTACATCTCTGCTGTAACATGTACTAAAACATCATTTTAAACGGTTGAATAGTATTCCACAGTATGGGTATACCATATTTTGTTTAGCCATGGATATTAGTTGATGGATATTAGGCTTATTTACACCTTTTGACTGTTAAAAAATAATGCTACTAAATGCTGTATGAAAATACTATTTTCAATAAAAAATTAAAGTTCAGATTATGATTAAAATCTAAAACAAAGAATCCTGCTGCTCTCTCTCTCTCTCTCTCTCTCTCACACACACACACACACACACACAAACACACACACACACACACACACACACACACACACACACACACACATATATATATATATATATATATATATATATATATATACATATGGTCATATGTTATATTAGTTGTTTTCCTTGCACAAAATAGCTGACCAAAGCAACTTCAGGCAAGATTCAGGGAAGGCATGATGGAACTCATGGAGACAAGAGCCTATAAGAGGAGATTCTTCACTTGTCTACAAGATCAGGACACAGAAAGACTGGCTTTGTACCTTACATGGGTATCACCTTCAAGGACTAGCCACAGGACTCTGCTCTGCTGTATAGGAACAGCCGAGAAGCTCCCACAACCTCCTGAGATAGCTCCACAAGCTTGGGCCCAAGTATTCAAATGCACAGGCAGTGGTAGCTATTTCACAGATGCTAAATACATGTTTAATTTTTGAGGAACTGTAACTCATTTGCCAAAACAGATTGCCATTTACATTCCTGCCAGCAGTGAGTGAGTGTTCCATCTTCCCTACATCTTCCCCAGGACTTGTGTCTATCTGGCCTCTTTCTCAAAGCCAATTTAGTGAGTATGAGGTAACTGATCCTCATGGTTATATGGTTGTGATTCGCATTTCCCTGTAGAGAGAATGTGTAGAAACTTTTCATGTTCTTATTACTCTTTGCTCTATCTTCTTTGAAGAATTATCTATCAAATCCTAGTTGTCCATTAGATTTTAGTTTTATTACTGAGTTGTTGCAATGTCTTGTATGTATTTATCACCGTACACTTTTGTTGGGAGCATCTTGATCTTAACTAATTTTCTGAGTTATGCAGAATTCCAGTCACCATGACAAACACCTGAGATAAAGGATTTAAAACAGGACAGAATTATTTTGGCTCCTGGTTTTATAATTTCCATCCATGGGTGATTGTAACCATTTTGATATGCCTTTGATAAGGCAGATTATCAGGATGGAAGGAGCATATGACAAAGGCTCTCACTTTATGGCAGCTGTGACATAGAATTTCTGTGGTAAAGAGCTTACTCCTCTTTTATGTGGGACACCCACTTTTGTGTGATATCATTTGCATTTATATCTTCTTTAGGTTACTCTTTTCTGGAAATGTGATCAGTCACACTCAGAAATCCTCTTTACAAGTTGAAAATTAAGACATACTGTCATAGAGGCCAGTGAGATGGTTCTGGGGTCAAAATATTTGGCATAAGAGTATAAGGACCAGAGCTTAGAATTCCAGTTCTCATATGAAAGCCAAGTAGACAGGGCAGCCTGCCTACCTGTTATCCCAAACTACAGGAGATTGAAACAGGGGATTTCCAGGTGTAGGGTAGCTATCAAGATGCGATGAATCAGCAAGTTCTGGGTTCATCAAGTGATCTTGCCTCAGTAAATAAAGCAAGAAACACTAGAGAAACATACCTAACATCAACTTCTGGCCTCCATAGGTAAACATAAATGCACACGTAAAGTTGTACACACACATTCATGTGTGCCCACATATGTATGGACCCACACATGCAGACATAAATACATACAGATTAACCATGATACATAATTACCTCCTTTAGTGTCATAAATACAATAGATTTCCTTTCCCTATGGTAAAATAACCCTCATTCTTCATAGCAACATAAATATTTCTTAGTTGTTTTACCATTTTTTTCTGTGCAACTTTGTACCTTATTACAAGGTTTGTATATTCTGTGCTTTGTGTTTGGAAGAGAAAAAGGAAAGCTAAGTGCCACTGAGTAACTACAGACCTAAGAGAATCTGAACCAGTGTCTTGCTGCGAGTATGGAACTTGCCTATATCTTCAGTGGGTTTCAGAGGGTCCCTTGCCTTCTATATATGTGTTCACTTCTTAGTTATGACAGCATTGTTACTCTCTGTAAGAGATTATGTCAACTTTTCACACTAGGATTATCCAACTTACAAAAATATTTTGTAATTTTTAAGTGACATAATTATTAAACTTAATTTTATGCATTTTTATTGGGACTAAAAGATTCCTACTCTGAATATGTAAAAATCAGTAAAGTTAGGGTCAATGCATAAGAGTTTTGAATCAGTTTTCACATTTAATTAAGTTAATTTGGTGGTTCCCCTTCTCAAGTCCTCACACAGGTGCTCAGGAATATCAAGATAGTGTGCCCAAGATTCCAACAGCCTGTATTACAGTAGAAGATGCAGAAATGATGTCGCGAATGGCTTCTCGTGGGAACAAAATTGTCATTCACCTGGAAATGGGAGCAAAGACCTATCCAGATACTGATTCCTTCAATACTGTTGCAGAGATCACTGGGAGCAAATATCCAGAGGAGGTAAGTACAGCAGGAGGCTGTGCCTTCTGACAGAGGGCATCCTGGTCAGGTGGCCATTTTTAGAATAGCTATAAGGAGATAAAGTGAGTCTGCGGAGATGGTCCTCACAGACTCATTAAAGCCAAAATATTGTATATTTTTCCCATTAAAATGTTTACCACACTAAAGAAGGGAAGACAAATTCAGGGTCAGAATAGAACCCACAGTGTGGAAAATTGCATATATTTCCCTTAGAGGGAAAAATCATGCCAATAATTGAGACTATGTTAATTTTATGAATATTTTTAAAAAATCATTTCAAAATACAATAGTATAGAGTCTAGATGCTTCATTGTAAAGCAAAGAAACTAACTTATATAGAAAGCCACTTTTCTAGATCTGCACATAGGCACAAAGTGGCTGGGGAAGTACATAAGTTCATGGAAATATCAAAACCAAGCTTTAGTCCACAGTTCAAGTGCAGATTCCAGATTTTGTGTATTTTTTAAATGATCTTAGAAGCAAATATCCACTAGCCAAATGGTAAATAATGAGCTATTTACTTTCTGGGATTTAGAGAGCCTATCTACAAGAAATGAGCACGTCACTGATCTTTATAAAGACACAAATCACTGGCAGAATTACTTCGAGAAGTAGACAAGACAGTGTCCACCAGATAGCTTGCACGTGTTGGGCACAACATAGGTACTTACTGGAATCACATATATTTAATATGATGCAAAATATACAGCAATGTTTTATAGACATTCTGTTATAAATCTTAGTAGCAACTATAATTCTGAAAATACAACTAAGTTATTCAGAATGTTAGACTTATATTCTTGTGACAATGCCAGTGAGGAGAAAGAAATGGTGAGAAGTTATGCTTGGTGTTGGAGAAGTGAGACTATTGCACAGGGCATTGTTACCCATCAGGTCATGATAAAAGCAGGATCTCACCAGCCACAATGAGTCAGTTACCATTGAGAAACTGACTTGAAATGTTGAGAAAAAAACGGAAGTCCATCTTCTTGTCCTTTTGGGAAACTGATAACAGCAGAACAGCTAAGAGCCTGAGTCCCAAGTAGGAGTCATCAGAACCTCACAGTATAATCTTCACTGAGGTTATATTAGCAGCTTTCTGGGTGAGCCAGCAGAATCTGAACCTCAGCATGGGTGGCAGTTAGCACATTATGGGATCCTTTTTGTAGAAGCCATAGTGTATCAGTGTCTGAGGCTGAGGTGTTGGACAGAGTTCTTGCGGTCCTGAGGCTCAGAGAGTTCTGGTTCTGCCAGCTCCCAGGAAGCCATGTGCATGTGCATGTACAGTAGGAGTCTCTTTATGTAAGCAATAAATTTTAAATTTAAGTGTGTAACTGAATGTGCTTTGAAGACGTGTTCAGTGACCTTTACTACAATCATGGAAGAGACTCTTTTCATCATACAAAGACTCCCTTGGGTCTCTTTGTAGTCCACTTCTTTCTCTACTTCCTTTCCCACTGGCAAGCAATAATCATCTACTTCCAATTATGGGGAGGGAAGGAAGTCCTCAGTAGTGAAGTGCTAAATAAATGTGACATGGTCATGCCAGGGACCCTAGCCTCAGACTCGTGGGAGTGAGAACTCCTCTTCCCTACCTGATGATGCTCAAGTTAGATGGCAAAGTCTTCCTTTACTCCTTGTGAGGATAGTGATAGCATGTGCAGATAATGTCTACCATACCTTTCTTCTCTTGGATAGATATTCATGAGCTGCTTTTGTACAGAGGTTGTTCCTACTAACATTAGCTAAACTTGTTTCCTTAATCCAGCTGTATACCACAAAACGACTTCCTCCTTGTTCATATGTATATAATAAACCCACATCCTAGTTTAGCTGTATACAGCAACCCCACTTCCCTGTTCAAGTCTATATAATAATCATGGGGCATTTTCAAGACACTTCATTTCCTCCATAAGAAAGCCCAGTCTATCGGACCTCAGCTTTTCTACATGTCTATGTGTCTGTCTTTTCTTCATTTCCTCACCATCCCATATGGTGATATCCCATATGATGTCTAACTGTGATTTTATATCTTCTAGAATTTCACATGTAAAATAATCACACAATCTACCAGGGTTCTCTAAACTCAACACCATATTTTTGGGACTTACTCATTTTTCAATCATTTCTTCTTTTATGTCACCAATAGTACTTATTTGGACTTATTATAATATGCCTATCTACTCAGCAGTTGGTGGGTATGTACTGATTTCTAGGTTCTGACTATTGTGAATAGTCTCTGTGACTATTTTTGACCTAGTCTTTCTGTAAACTTATGTTTTCATTTCATTGCCTAGTAGTCTGAGTATTAAATATACTGGACTCTATTAAGATGCTTCACTTTCAACATTCACCTTTTCCAGACGGGTAGATAAGTTTTTTCAGAAATCCCTCAGAGCTGGGCCTGGGAAGATGAGTCACTGGGTTAAAGTGTGTGCAGTGCAGCCTGACAACCTGAGTTCAGATTCCCAGAACACATGGGACAAGGCAGATGAAGTTGTATATATTTGTAATTTCAACACTTCTAAGGTTATCACCTTAGAAGCAGAGACACAGTATCCAGAAGTTTTCCAACCAGCTAGCCTAGAGTAGAAAGCACAAAAGCTCAGACAAGAGAAACTCTGCCAGCCTCAACTTGGTGGCAGGCAAGGACTTCTCCCTAGAAATCATCCTCTGATGTCCACACACGTGATTGATATATGTTCTTGAGACTAAAGATAAATTATTCATATCTATTTAGCACTCCCTAGAGTTGGTCATACATACCTTATTATGAAGATGTACAAAACAGTTAACAGAAGTTCTACAACAGCAGAGTAACTGCATAGTCTCTATGGAAGAAATATACATTCCTTATACTTCTTTATTAGATTTTAGTCTTTATGACTATATTTAAGGAAGAATGTACCATATAACTTTCTCAGTACAATGTGAAGGCAAGGGCAATCATTTCTTCCCCCATTAGATTGGTTAAATTTCTCAATGAGCCTGAGTAAACCATAACGTCTTATCCATGTCTCCCAGAAGGCCTTCTCTGATAAGCTTCCTCTAATCCCAGTGTACTGTGCTATTGTTATGATGCCAGTTTTCATTAAAGTTTGCAAGCACCTAAAACTAACACTATATATATATATATAACTATATATATATATAGTGTTATTATATATTATAATAACACTATTATATATATATATAATTTTTCTTTACTCTAATTCCTACCCTGAGGCTGGTTACACAGTAGCTTTTCAACCCATGTTTATTTTTATTAAAATTAAGAGAGTAAGTAAAGAAAGAAATGGTTATGAAGATTTTCTTAATTTTCATCTTGAAATCTAGAAAATGTTCTGCCCTTTAAGAAAATGATTGTGATTGTCTTGGTTTAGCTATCCTCAGTAGTGTGCAGGGTATTCTTTCTCTCTATCAATGCTTTATAGTTGGGCATAACTTTCTGTTTAATTGACATTCAACATATTTTAACTTTGTTACCATAGCCTCTTCCCACCTTTCCTTCCCACTTTAAATGGTCTCTTCCAGACCCTTGCGTCTTTCTTTCCTGATTTCTTCTTCTTCTAGCCTCTACCAACCTCCTTCTTTTCTTTTCAGTGAAGCTCAAAGATACATGTGAGGATAATGTTCACAAACATAGTATTTGCTTACTTTTAGGGACATCTCTCCTACTCCTTATTAGACAAACGTTGTGATGAAGGCAAATGCTACAGGGAGTAATCTGAGGTGGCTGAAATGCAGATAACAAGAAGTGAAGACTATTTGGGGAGGGTCTGGTGAGAAGCAGTCCTAAGGAAGAAGACATGAACAGAAAATAACAATTAAGATAGAGGGACGAAAAGGCTGGAATTGGTACTCAGGTCTACAAAGTACTATCCCTTTATAGCCTGATGAAAATCTGCTCCCCTAAATTCTGGCAAACCTTTCTAAAATCATTCCGTCATGTTTTATTCTTGTTGGTGCTGACGATGACACAAAGATTAGTTTTTGATTGTTTAGGTTGCTAAATTATTGCTGGTATATCCTTGCAGCATTGTGGCATAGAACGTTAAAACATACTTGTGTTAACCTGAGGGAATTATCCCAGTAAGATAAAAGAGTATTTTTGACTACCTTTATCCCTTCTTTAAGTTGGACATGCAGGATGACTCAGGAGTAGGCAACAAAGGAAAAGGTAGCTTTGTGTTAGCTAATAGGCACCTTTCAGCAATAATACCCACCAGACCCCCTACATCTTAACTGTGTGAACAGAACCTTAGTCAAAGTAAATAGTTTGCATATAAGTAAATTTTCTGTTTTATCTCAAAAGTCATGGATAAAGTGTAGTGAATTTCAGCTCTGCCAAAGTGTGGTGTGTGTGTGTGTGTGTGTGTGTGTGTGTGTGTGTGTGTGTGTGTGTGTAATTGATGTAACATTAGGACACTTCAGAACTCTATTGTATAATTATCTATAAACCTAAGAGGGATTATCACAGAATTTTCCAAATGCCAATAATATAAACATGTTTTATTAGACTTCATAATGTAAAAATAGCAGAATAGAGGTATGATACAAATCCCAGCAACTGAGGCTTATTTTAGGAGTCTCTCATGTTGACTCCTGAGGATGGACCATTTCTTTTGATTCTTGGAGTTTTCCTAGGTCTCATAAAGTGTGGGAAATGTAATTTTCTTTAAAAAAAATTAATGTATTCAAGGAAGTCCTCTGAGATAAGAATGAGGAAATGTAAATTTCTTTAGATTATTTTGAGTTGGGTTACAGAGTTAATAGCATTCACATTAATTTTGATAATACCACAATGAAGGGAAGTGCTTTATTCTTTTTATTTTATTATAAATAGATTCTGTTCTCATACAGTCTGTTCAACAAAACGATAAGATCCCCAAGAGCAGGCACTAGAATCAGAGACATGCTCATTCATACACTCAGGAGTCCCATAAAAATACTAGGCTGAAAGTAAAAATATATACCCAAAGGACCTGGTTCATACCTGTGTAGGCCCCATGCTTGCTGCTTCAGTCTTTGTGAGTTCCTATCAAACTTGCTTCATTGGTTTAGAGGCACTTGTTCTCCTGGTGTTCTCTATCCCCTGTGGCTCTTACATTCTTTCTACCTCCTCGTCTTCAGAGATACATGAGCTTGAAGGGGAGGGGTTTGAGGAAAACATTCCATTTAGACTCATGGTGTCTAGCTGTGGGTCTCTGCATCTGTTTTCATTTGCTGTCCGAGAATCAGAATCAACCTCTCTTTTTCTGATGATGACTGGATAAAGCACTGATCTATGATTATATCAGAATATCACTAGGAGTCATTTTATTAAGATATAACTTTGTTGTTGTTGTTGTTGTTGTTTTGTTTGTTTTAAGAACAATGTTTGAATTACCCTAAGTCTCTGAGCTATCTTTCTAGTCTCTGGTTCTTGGTTACCCAAAAAGTGTTGGGTATGGGTTTCGCCTCATGGAGTGGGCCATAAATCAAATCAAACATTGGTTGCCAACTTTCACAAGTTCTGAGCCACCACTGTCCTAGCATTTCTTGCAGGCAGGACAGATTGCAGGTCAAAGGTTTTATGACTGGGTTGGTATTACATTTTTGTGTTAAAATAGTGTTTACATTTTGGTGGCCTTCAGAATACCATCTCACACTAAAGGCACTAGAACGTAGGTGTGAGTAATCCATGTAGGCATCAGCTCACCTTCTCCATGTTCAATGAATTGTGTTGGTGCTATACTTGGCAATGGGGCCCCAATGCCAGTTTTCAGAGAGCAACCAATTGTTTTAGCAGCCTAGGATGTTTGGGGCTTTCCATGGGACCTATTTGGTCAAAATCGATTGAATGTAACTCCATCTTTCTACTTGTTTGATGACAGATAGTCAGTTGAGACTACATATCCCCCATTATTAGGAGACATCTTAGTACCACATCCATATATTTCAGGAAGTTTTCACTTCACTAGGTTTCCATATCATCCTCCAAATACAACCGTTTCTCCCCAAATTGTGTTTGTATTTGTCTTTTTCTTATTTTTCTGGGTTCAAAGAACAATTTAATTTCCATAATCCTATATTAGTTCAAATATAATACAGTGCCCTAAAGGCTATCAGGAAACTCAAAATGAAAGTACCAGAGATTCAACTCAAATACTTTATTATCTCTAGAGTAGGTCCAGGTTTCTTAGATTCAGCATTGTTGACTCTTTTGCTGAAATACATGTTTCTTGTTAGGTTTCCCTGTGCATTGTTGGATGGTGAGAATCCATGGACTTTTCCCACTGGTATTGCTCTTTTTTCCAGCCTTATCTCAAACTTTCTGATCTCTTTACCATGAAAGAATGTTCCTGGACAATGAAAAATGTCCCCTGAGGAATAAAAGTCACCTAAGATTTAGAATTCTTGATATAGAATGAAGGAAAGAAGAACAGGTGTGTAAGCCTTTGGGGTGTTTATTAGTTGGTTTCTGGGCCTTTTTCTGTCACAAACGAGCTGAATGACTGGAGTTATGTGCTATTTTTTGTCAAATTGACACCATTTAAAGTATCTAAGAGGAGGAAACCTCAATGAAGAAAATTCCTTCATAAGATCAGGCTGTAGGTGAGCCTATAGGGGATTTTCTTAATTAGTGATTGATATGGGAAAGCCTAACAGTTTATGGTTAGTGCAGTCCCTAGGCTGGTGGTCCTGGGTTTTATAAGAGAGCAGAAATTACTTCTTTGTTCTAGCCTAATGTCAGATTCCTGCTTCAAGCCCACTTCTTTGTCCTTAGCCAATGTCCTATTCCTGCCAAGCAGCCTATTTCCTTGTCCTTGGCCAATGTCAGATTCAAGCAGCCCCAAAAGCTCTCTGCCTCTCCCCATTTTTTACTTCATAAACAAGACTGAACCTGTCTTAAGTCATTCTGACAAGAATACCTTCCTTACCTGCCATGGAATATACATTATCAAAAGCAATACATTTATGTCTTAGGTTGGTAAGGCTCTGTGCAGAATCTTACTGTCCTTGGCTTGCCAGCCTGTTAAATTAGTAATTCTTTCTGGGGGTCCATTTCCAGCCATGTACTTTGGCTGCCAACATGTTGATATTTTTAAAGACAAGCTTTAACATGATGGACAGGGATGAAAGAATTCCCATGATAGCTAGCATGATCAAGCTATATATGTCATTCTTGAAGCTTGACCAAAATAGAAATACTGACCTCAGGCCATGGGTAATTTTATCACCAGTATCTGCCACATCAATGCTCAGCAGACCAGCATTCTTTAAATTCATAAGTTCACTATGCAAAGCTGAAATATCCAGAGAGGTGTTAGAATTATGCCAAATACACTGCAAGTGTCTTTAAATTTTTTCCTAATTATAATGACCATCATTGTAAATTTTAGATGTAACACAGATCCAATGGTATTTGGCATGACACTCAAGATGGCTCCTTACTCTTAAACTCTGAACCTCCTTCCGAAAATTTGAAAAGAATAAAGAAGTAGGCTTCAGAAATGAAAATGACTTTGGGCTAGGATAGTGAAGTAGGCTCAGATATTCTGGTCATCCTGATAAGCCCTTAGAAATAGTGATCATGGGAGTGATCATGGAATTTTGTTTATTGTCTTACTTGTTCATTATTTGTGCTCATTGTCTTGCTTGTTCCTTGACTATTTGCATCTATTGTATTTCTAGTTCCTCAACCTAGAACTGACCTTAATATTTTCATGTAATTAAAATGGTATAAAAGCAAAAGGGAGGAGGGGGATAGAATAGGGGGTTTTTGGAGGGAATGGGATGACATCTGGAATGTAAATATTAAAAAAAATAGAATGAATGGAAAAAAAGGAGAGAGCAGGCTGAGCAACACTCCTCCATGTCCTCTGCATTGGCTCCTGCCTTCAGGTTACTGCACTATTTGAATTCCTCTCCTGACTTCCTTTGATGATGAACAGTAATATAAGCCAAATAGACCATTCTCTCCCTAAGTTGCTTGGTCATGGTGTTTCATTACAGCAATAGTAACCATAAATAACACAGTTTCTTAATCCTTTATCTATAGAGAGAAGGACTTTGCTTGAAAAGCCAACCCCAAATATTATTATTTAAAATCTACATCATAGCTAGGTGATGGCATGTGCCTTTAATCCTTGCCCTCGGAAATAGTGGCAGCATGCATATTTCTGAATTTAGGCCAACCTTGTCTACAGAGTGAGTTCTAGAACAACCAGAGCTATTCAGAGAAATTCTGTCTCAAGCAACACAAAGCAAAACAAAACCAAACACACACACACACACACACACACACACACACACACACATACACACACACACACACACACACACACAATGTATTTATATGCATATATGAGAATTTCAAAATATAAAAATCATAAAATGGATACTAGAAATAATTCTTCATTGCTCTGGAAAAAAACAATAAAACAACTCATAAGCTAATGATCCTTGATCAAATAATTATTATATACATGTGTTAAAATTGCCATGGTACCCTGAAAAAATGTGACAAAATATTGCAAAGCAATATATATTAATGTATTAAAGTTTAAAGCATTAAAAAATTATTTGGACAAAAGAATTTATGGTGGACACATGGTACATGGCATGTGTTGCTGGACAGTAGTGATGCATAGTGAGGGGCCCTTCTGAAGTGTTGGAGCAGCATACTGTTTCATAGTAAAGGGGTGTTAACATGGTTTTAGTCTGTAATTCAAATATAGTTAGCAGTTCTCCTGTTCCAAAAAAACATTTTCTCTTTTTGCTAATATTTATTTTGCCTTCATTTAATTTTAATATGCTAGCATGCATTGGGAATCTGTAAGGAGTTGCTCTGCTGTGTTCTCCATTTTCCTATGGATTATCATTTTCATAAAGTATCTTAACATCAAACGGTAGTGTTGAGAAACACGGACATAAAGTCACAAGAAGTAGTAGTGTGTTATAGTTTTTTTCTTACTCCTTTCCTCCAATTATTCATTAATTTATCACAATTATTATGTGTCTAGTACATTATAGCAATGGGCTTTCCTTAGAAGTTTGCAAGAGAGTCTAGTAAACATCTTCAAATGTTGGCTCTTGGACTTTGTAGGCTATATTGTTTTTCTGAATATAAACATTAACTTTTGCTAAGAGAGAGGACAGCTTGAAAAAGGCAAGGAGCAAAATAGTTGATGTGCTACCGTAGGAGGAAAAGCCCCATTGGTACTGTAGGCAGCCTGAAGTCACTAGGCATTTGAAGTGTATCTACATTTCACAGCATTCAGGCATTGAGCTTTAGTCAACGGCCTATATCTAGGAAAATTGAAGCAGTGTTAGAAAGAGAATGGTCTGGAAAACATTTTAAAGCTAAAATTTACAGGTGTTATTGAGGTTCAGATACAAAAGAGAAGAAGAAGGCACAGTGGCCATGTGAGGAGGAGGATCTGTGCATTCATCCCATAGTCCCATAGGTTCTTTTTGAGCCCTAGCTCTGTGCTGGGTAATGTCATGAGACTCACAGCTTTTTTAGTGGAATAGTAGAAACTGACACTTAAACAACATCAGTGGATGGAAAGTGTGTTCATGAGCAGTGTGTGTGCCATGAGTGTCATCATTTGTCAGTTCACAGTGCCATGGAGACTCATTTCAGATTTCAGAGACACCATCCTGGCCAACAAGTCTAAGAAAGGCTTTCTGGAAAGAGTAAAACTTGAAGATCCTAACGCTTCTAGGAATTGGGTTGAGGTGGACAGGGTATATTCCAAGGCAAGGAAATAATATATTCAAAAGGACCAAAGAAGGGTGAGATGTAGTTTCCTATACATTTCAAATCCATCTAATAATGAACCTTGCTTTCATGATGACATGCTCTAAAATAACCAAGAAAAAAGGTCATGGCTAGTTTTGTATGTTTTAAAAAATATATTATTGAAAAGCTGAGCAATCCTTTTGGAAACTGCTTCAACATTGATGTCGTCAAGATTCTCATTGATGAAATGAACAAGATTCTCATTGAAGGAATTGACCTGTTGGGCAGACTCATTGCATGCATAATTGAAATGTTAGAGACAGTCCCTGAATGCGTGCTTCTCCTTTGTCTGAATGTATCACATGGCCTGATGATTTGCAAAGCCTTCTTGGAGAGTATTGGAGGTTGCTCTGCTTGGATGGGAATATTTTTACAAATGTAGGCAGCTGTTTAAACTTTCATGAGCAAAGTAATTATTAAAAATTTCATGAACATATTGCTTAGAACATTTGTTCACATCATAACCTTGGGTTGGAAGATTGTAGGGGATGGGGTTAGAAAGATTTAAGCTGTCAAATCCATCCTTTCTTTTCTTTCTTGTAAACTTTTTATAGCTGAGAACCAGCCAAACTAAATCATGGGAAGAAAAAGACACGTGGAGCAAGCATGAGACATTTCATGGTTTATTTTTCAAATTTCTGAAATGTGCTTATGTTCCTGCATGCCCTTGGGCTAAGCTAAAGAGCAAATGGAAACCAACCGTTCCAGTTGTTTTCAGTAGATTACCACCCAGATAGGCAGGACAAACCCTGGGGACTACTCATTCCTGTATTTAAGTCATTCCAGTGTGCCAAATGGGACTTGCAAGTGGTGGGATGTGCTTGTTCAAAGGCAGCACACCTTGCCCTGATTAATGATAGAACAATGTGATAAAAGCCACAGTTATAGAAGAAGACTAGTACACATTTCCAGGAGCACTTAGCACTGAAAGGTGACATCCTAACCCCTCTTAAATATTATCTATTTAATAAGTAAACTTATTATCCCCCATATAAAAGTCAAAGGAGACAAAGCTGCCAGGGATGGCAGGGTTCACAATCTGACAAGCAGAGCTGGGACTTCAGTTCATGTCTGACCTATTCAATGACCTATGTTTTCAGCTGTTCTTCATTTTATACTTTTTAATCTCTTTTTAGTTTGTAAAATACATATACCTAAAGAATTCCCCAGTTATACACTAAATAAAAGAAAATGGAGGCAAGCATCAGTATCAGAGGTAGAAAATGGTTATTGAATACCTGTGTAATCAGGGCATGAGGATTGGAATCATTCTGAGGCAGAAAAAGTAAACAATCAAAGAAAGGGTCCTTGTCTAGTAGTTGGTGGATAGTGTAGGCACCAATTTCTAGAATGAATTCAACCTCCTCTGTAGCCCTATTGGCTTGTAGTACTGTATCCTGGCTGACTGAGTACTGTCTGCTGCATATTTTGTGGTTTAAAGTATGCGTTCATCTATATTTTCTTCAGTCCCCAAACAGAGTTGATTATTATGGTCCACACTTTAAAGATAAGGAAGCCAAAGAAGACTCAGATAGAATTAACAACTAAAGTCAGATACGTGCCCCATAGTAGGAGATAAAAAACACACTTTGTGGAACTGGGGGATATCATGTGTGAAGCCCTGGATTTGATCCCCAGCATTGCATTAAAAATAAGAGGGGTGGTATTTGTAATCCCAGTACACAGGAGGGAAAAACAGGGGCATCAGAATTTCAAACTTATTCTTGGCTACTTGACAACTTTAAGGTCAGTCTGGAATACAGGAGACCTTATCCCCCAAATGAAAACATAGTGTGAATTTCTATAACTTGACCCAGTCACTGCACATATTCTTGCAGTGTTATATGACACAGAATAAATACATTAAGAATATCTAGAAATGCACTCAAAGTGTAGACATGTAAATAAGAAACTATAACAGGACAGTGATGTTATTAAAGTGATGCTGGACCCTTTTGAGTGTGTCCATAGTGTTTTTTCTCCTAATGGGAGGCAGAGTTGAGTTCCTCTCCCTCACATGTGAACAGATGTTAGTGACTGGCTTCCAGTGAATGAGATTAGGAAGAAGTCATGCAAAGTGTCCAAGACTAGAGCAGAAAAAGGAATATGGCTTACAAGCAGTGCGTTTTTCTCTATGCACATTCTGTTAGGTCACTTGCTAAGGTAGATGCCAACCACTATAGTAAGAGGACTCTTAGGCCAGAGATAGAGGTCTGTGTGCTAAGAAACTAAAGCCGTCTAGAAATCTCATATATGAGTCAAGAGCACAAGGTACACACACACACACAAAATAACTGTGTCTGAGTTGTCACAAAAGTTGAGTGGTAAAGATGAGAAATATGAACAAAAGTTTAACAAATTAGTAAAACACTTACTGCAAGATGTCCAAAGCAAAGAGGTGGATGTGTGCACACATAGATGGGTATGTGCCATAGCTAACACACAAAACTGCACAGTATAGGATAACAAAAAAGTCACACAGCTTAAAATGAACAGGATTTCGAGGAATTCATCATGTTACAATACAACAACCACTGTTTATGTAGTGATTTTGATCCATATGAATTGGTTTGGAAGATAGGAAATTGCTTAAAACATTGTCGAAAATTGTTACTTCAAAGCCAAGACCCATAGAATGCTGTCATGTGAGGAGTTAGTGTTATTCCAAACAGGAACTTTTCTCTGGTTACATCACTGTCTGGTAGATGTTTTGAAAACTTTAGCTTAATGTAGAGCCAAGAAAATAACAAATTAATAACTCCTGGATTTTCCCTGGCCCTCACTGCTCCAGTTCTGCTACAACAATCAGGTAAAAATTAACATTTTATAACCAATTAAACGTGTTCCTTGGTGTCATGCTACCCAGCTAGGTTTGTAGAAATAGAAATTCTCAGATCTACTTGTTATTGTATGCCATACCTTGTTCATTGATTGACTATGGAGTGTTATATATGTATTTCCCACAGGGATAAGTGCATAAACCAAACCTTGGTATATACAGAAATCTCTAGGCATCCAATTGCAAGTCTTCAGTTTTCTAGAGGTAATAGCAGTTCCTGTTAATCACAATAAGTAAGAGGGCTGTGTAGGCCAAAGAAATGTCTCAGCATTCAAGAGCTTACGCTGTTCCTTCAGGAGATACAAGTTTGGTTTCTTCTCAGCACCTGTATCTAATGGCTCACAACTGTCTGCGACTCCAGCTCCAGGGGATCTGACATTCTTTTCTGGCCTTTGTGGGCAGCCACAAACATACCCCCCCACCCCCCCCACACACACCCCACACAT
>NW_021604565.1:10424349-10453070 GCF_004785775.1 Grammomys surdaster
GAGAGAGAGAGATGAGGGGGTTGTCTTTTGGACTGTTTCTGTGTTTTGTGATAACTGAGCAAGATAATTGTGTTTTAATACTCAGGGCTTGCAATAGTAGGGTAGCTGGGGTTCTGGCTGTTGTTAACTGTGCTTAAGTTGGTGTCTAGGCATCTGTTTTTGGGGTGATTATAAGTCTCAGTGGTGGCTTGGGGATTTGTCTTTGTTGAATGGGTATTTTGTTCCTTGGTTTCTGTATTCTCTATGGTCTTCAGGCCTATGTGGACTATGGTTGAGTGGAGTCCTCCATCCAAGTTGGGGACTAGAGTTCAGATAGCCTGCATAGCCATCAGGGAGTCTCCCCCTGAGTTTGGGCCCAGGATATGGCAGAGAGGATGAAAAATACATTGGGAATAGTGTCAGAAAGAGGACACCAAGAGACTGGAGAAGGTCCATGGGTGTGCAGCCTACCTGGATTTCCAGTAGGTGTGCCCTGTTGTTGGGCATCCCTATGTCCAAAATATTTACATTATATTTCATAACAGTGGCAAAATAAGTTATGAAGTAGCAACAAAAATAATTTTATGCTTGGGTTTCCACACAATATGAGGAATTGTATTAAAGAGTTGCAGCATTGAAAAGGTTGAGAACTACTACGTTAGTCCACTTCATTTTTAGGCCCAGCTCTCCAAGATTCATACTGCCAACTAGAGTAGCAAACAATTTATATCATAAGACCCTTGGATTCATAATGCAGAGCTCCATTTGATATTTTTATTTTGAACTTCTAAGAATCTGGCCTGTATTTGAAGGCACTAGAATCAGAGCAAGTCAGGGCACTATTCCCAGAGATTTCTTCATCTTTCAGTAGATAAAGTATGAACAACAGATAGGCCCATGAAGATTCTGTTTGAATCTCTTCCACCTTTGTCTTGTATACCTCCCAATCAATGTTCCTCAAATATGCCTCTGTGTAGAAGTGTAAAGTGTCAATGACTCCAAGTTTCCTAAAAGGTAATTGTTGATGTTCTTTCAACGTTGGATCTAGTATTCACATTCTTGCATCACAAAAAGTAATGGTGGCCAGATATTTTCTCCCAGTCACTCATATTCTAGGGACCCATAAGACTCCATTTCCTGGGCTTGGTGTCATCTTTGGCTCTTTGCCTTTTCTGTACTCATCCTACTTTCCTTTCTTAGTGAAATCTGACTGACTCCTTGTTCATTTATTCAATTATTATTTCTGTAATCTTCATTTGCTTAAAACGATTTACCAAACACTAGTAATATCTTGTCAATCATGACTCAATATTTGAGGCATGCTCAGGTATCACAAACCTCAAGGAATCTTTGCTATCCATCCATCCATTTGCAATGCTTCTTTTTTGCCACAAACCCATGCCTCATTTCTGGGTATGCAGTACTCACTCAAAAGTGATTAACAACAACAAAAGAAAACGAGTGAATTAATTACCAGAAGTTGTGAAACATTTTCAATACAGTTTGCACAGTGGATCTTCCTAACAACAATGATACAAAGGTTGTAGAACACCTGTGTCCTGACTTCCATGTCATTGCTTTTATTCCCTCATATCACCACATTCTATCCCCTCTAAAAATGGCCTTAAAAATCAGTATTGCACTCTCTTATTGCTTTCCACTATAAAACATGGTGTTTTGAGGATATTATCAAATGGGAAGCTTGTCATAGTTTTGTAATAAGTAAAAGTCACCAAAATAGTTCTTGTGAAAATCACTTCTATTTACTATGTTTTAGGGAATTTATTGTTTAATCCTCACTTAATCTCTCAATTACCAGCGTTATCATGCAATTTTATTGATCTTATCTTATAGATGAGAAGTGGAAATCTTAAAGAGATTAGGCAATGTATCAGTTTGCATAGAACTAGTACATGGGGGTTTAGCAGATCTAGCCTTACTTAGTCTCTGGAACCTAAGAGCTTACCCTCTGTGTTTGACTCTACCTACATATGACTTTGAGGTCTGTGGAGTTGCTGACACACTGAGCATAATTTTCATTTACACAGTTGATTCTATATTACCTCTGTGAAAGAAGAATAAAATTCAGTATTTGAATTTTAATATTTATTCATTTTTATTTATATATGTGAGCACGTTTTCTGCATGTTTTCTATGTACTGTGTGTATGCAGCATTTGTGGAAGCCAGAAAAGGATAGTTGGATCCCCTGGAACTGAAGTTACAGATGGCTGCTAGCATCCATTTGAGTTCTGGGAACTGAGCCCAGGTCCTTCTGCAATAGCAGACAGTGGTCTTAACCAGAGAGCCATGTCTCCAGCCCCGGATCTCCCATGTTTGATTTTCTGTTTGTTCATTTTCTGCTGGAAAAAAAGTATTAAAGTCACAGGAGGGCATCTCAGTAATTATATCGATTTGGCATAAAGTTAATTTTAATCTGTGCATGACCCTCCTTCTGGAGACATAATTATTTTTAATTCTATATTTTAGGAGAAACTTGTAGGAAAGAAAGTTTATAAGACCTAAAAGAAAGAAATTAGAGCTTGAGAAAGATATCCATTACGCACATTCTTTCCTTTGGACATGACATATCTCCTAATATGTGTGCTTCTATTGGCTCATGTGAAGATATGGAATTTTAACCAGAGACAAGGACAGACAGAGGGGGTTGGGGTTTAGTCACCATGGGAATGCACTGTGGTATTTTAGGATTTCAGGCACAGTTTTTCTTTCTGAAAAATGGGGTTGATTAAAAATTCCTTGAAATGTTATTTTTGGTTAGCTTCAGCCAGGTGTTAAATATTAGTCACTGCTTTTATGAATTAGGAGGTTTGGGAGGAAAACATATTTGTCTTAAAGAAATAAAGGCAAAAATGGACTTCCCATGTAGGAAATAGGAAATACATAATTGGAGGACCTGAAAAAATCTGGGCCATGGAAATGATGAATTAGCCAAAAGCAGTTAAGAGATTATAGTTCTACTGTTGATTTGTTAGAATGCTGCAGTTAAAATCCATAGTACTTCACTCTTTAATATCAGTGATATTAAGGATACTCAGACCTCTTAATGGGATGAACCTGGAAGCACCTGTGGATGGAGTAAAACAGGTTGACAGTTCACAAAGTTACCAGCGGACCAGCTCTCCACAGTCAAGTCTGTCTTTTAGTGAACAGTTATAGTTAGGTTCTAGCATATAAACAAATGACCCACTGTAAGTGGAAAGAACATCAAAAATGCAGAATTTACTAGATTTGATAAGAAGATTGTAGAGAATTATGAATGAGATTTCTAGGAAGTCTCTGTGTGCAAGAACCTAAGACCAAGATTTTATATATTCTATTGAGTGAAGGGTTATGGCTAAGTCAAGGTGCTGTAATATAAAAAGAAAGCACCTTGCTAGCAGACTAAGCACTGTGAAGAAGTGATCATGAAGTTTGTATCATGCATGTGCCTTTGATATTGAACAACGAAGCCTGATTAGAGTCTCAGACACCTAAACTTCAGTCCATAGCCACTTAAAATATGACTTTGTGGTATATTACTTCAAGTTGGAAATTTTTCCTTTTATTCTCAGTTGGATAGGACATAAGATTGCTTGGAGTTTGGAATGTGTTTCCATGTAGGAAGCCAGAAGAGAGTGTTTATTTCATTCCTGCAGTAAATCTGGCAGAAAAAGATACGAGAGCAAGAAGTCAGCATGGAAGACACAGGATGACAGAGATGAGGATTCATTTCCTGGGGACTTTGAACCAGACTGTAGACACAGTGTTGTGGGTTTGGCCTAATCCTGCTTATATTGTGTTAATTTGGGTCCCCAAAATTCCAGGAGAATTCATATGCTCACACATAAGACCCAGAGGGAACCCTGCCCCCGGTTGGTTTTGATTGGTAAATAAAGTTGCCAGCAGCCAATGGCTGGGCCACTTCCTTACCTCCACATGGCCACTCCAACTCCCTCCAATATTCCTGAATTATTACCCACTAAATCATATATTCCATCTTTGCTGCCCTGGACCTCCTAAGGCCACTTTCCCTTGGCTCCTACATGATGACTATGTTCTCTATCCCAAACCTTCTCAGGCATGGCATCATGGTTCTCCTTCTCCTGATATGGTGGATCTCCTTCCCCCTTCATCTTTCCTCAGTTCTTTGCCCCATAATTCTAAAAGTCCTAACTCTGTCTGACCTGCCCAGCCATTGGCTGCCAGCAACTTTATTTACCAACCAAAACCAACTGGGGCAAGATTACCTTAGTTTCTTCTGTGCAGATGTGCAGATTTGCATACAATTTGGGGGACGCAAATTAGCATAATAAAACCAGCATCAGACCAAACCCACATTTCCCCCTTTTTGTTCAGCTATAAAAGGCTCTTTTCTCTCAGATATAAATTGAGCACAATTACAACAATTATGCAAATTATAAGATATGATATACTTATAATGCCCAGCCTATCAATTTTGTCAATTTAGATACAGTATTCAATCATCAATCCTAACATAGTTTACAATTCTTTACCTGAATTATGTTTAGATTTTAACTTACATTATTATGAAAACCATCCCTTCAAATCTAGAGCACCTCCCTTAATATTAAAGAACTTAAGTTTAATTATGATACTATAGCAAGTCTTCAACCCCATCAGAGTCCTGAGAATGAATTAAATATTATCTGAATACATAGGAAGCACAAAAAGAAATCTTTCAAAACTTAAACAATTTGTAGAGACAGCTGACTGCCCAGAGAGTCCTCTATAGTCCTCATAATGTTGGAGCATCTGTCTTCAGCCTGCTGGCCCAGAGCCATCTAACAGACGTTAAGTGAAGCAGGAACTATAAAGGATTAGCTTAACCTGTCTTGGCAGAGTTAAGCTGTCAAATATCACATATCATGTGTCCCTTCCTGGACAGTATTTTTTGTCGATAGATGAATTAGGGCAATGCTTGTCCTGTGGCTACCTTGCCACAACTGGAGCAACTCCATATGGAGATAAGAATACTTGATATTTTCCTTGAGGTGTGAAGGGGGTACTGTCAGAAGCAGACATGTCTCTTAGTCAAAAGATCTATTAATAATGAAATTATTTTAAATGTCATATTTTGAGGATTTCTGATGCTTTTTAAGAATATCTATATGTAGTATATCTGAACTGTTAAAACTTGACTACTCTTAGCTATTTACTATTTGAATAATGTTGAAAACACTTTAATTTAAATAAATCAGGATCTAATATTACCACGAGTTTACTATCTGACCATTAACTTGCATTACTTAGTCATCCTAAACAGTTTATAATAGTGGCTATTAGAAGGACTGGGCACTTGTATTTTTTAATGAGTTGCATAGGCACAATGCCTATCTAAGAGTAACAAAATTAATTTAAAGTTTGTATAAAAATTAAAAGATTTATACCAATGAAAACTTTAAACCTTTATTAATATATAAATTCTGTACCAATGTAAGAAATTATAACTCCAATTCTCATCAAAATTTAGAGATTTTTACCAATGTAAGATTATGGCTGCCCCGCAGTGGTGGCGCATGCCTTTAATCCCAGGGAGCACTTGGGAGGTAGAGGCAGGCAGATTTCTGAGTTCAAGGCCAGCCTGGTCTACAGAGTGAGTTCCAGGACAGCCAGAGCTACTCAGAAAAACCCTGTATTGAAAAACCAAAAAAAAAAAAAAGATTATGGCTATAAAATGTTTTGTATAAGAGTAAATTTAGTAATCTACCACATATATTTAATTTCTTACAATATTACTCTGTCCTCCTTTTTCTTTTCCACCCCTTCCCCTTACCTAAGAAAGAAAGGATAGAGAAGAAGAAAGGAAAGAAAGAAATCCTGAAGTCTAAGTTCTCTTTAATTTCCTCCCTGTCCAAAATTATGACCATTTCTAAATTATCCCTTATAAAATGACAGCCTATCTATACTTTGTAAAATAACCGTTACCAGACACCCAAAACCAAGGAATGGGGATTACGAGACTCTCCATGGCTTTTTCCTGTTGAATAGGGGCAAATGAATTATTTTTAAGGGGTGGGAGGGGTAGGAAAATTGGAAAAATTGGTTAGACTTAAGAAAGCTAGCTTTAGCATTTGCTATCCAGTCTCTGTATGCTTCAAAAATTCAGAGTTTAACTGAAATTCTGACTGGATCTGTCTAAAAGGCTGGATGAACCCGCTTCACTGGGAATCAGAAGCTATTCCTGAAGTTGCTCTGGGAACAAGGCTCTAGAAACAGCATCAGGAGAGGCAGAATCAGCAGGTCGTTTCAGCATCCCGAGGATGAATCTTGTCAGATCTGCCTCATGTTGTTTCGTTCTGCATTAGATGAATCTTACAACTATTTTTGTTGTTGTTGTTGTTGTAGTTCTATAAAGATATTTGTATGGATTGTGCAAGGTGCATAAATCAGCTAAGGATGAATTTTTGTTCCTTGTTTGAGCAGGTGGAAGACAATTGTCTTTTTTAGGAGTTAATTTGATCAGTAACCAGTTGTTATAAATCTTTATTCATGCCATGTGAAGGATGGCATGATGATTCTTAAGAAATTTTAGCTGAAGTTTTGGCTACAGACATTTTTATGTCTAAGCCAGTTTCAGGGCTATTCCCATGTGGAGGGATCAGCATATCTTGTTACCTGTCCTGTTTGGTCTTCTTGAATATTTCTTTTCTGTCTGTAGCTGAGATCTTCAGGGAGAGTCTTCCTGTATCATACCTGATCCATGTCACTTTGAAAAGGGTCCAAAGCCTTTTCTTCTTTCCTGTTAACACAAACACAGATCTTCTCTCCCAAAGTAACATGTCCTTGGTCTAGCAATCCAAACTCATCAAATTCAAATTAGCAACCTCCCGTTTGTTAGGCCTGCTCTATCCTGACCTCTCACAGACAATTTGTAATACCATAACCATCAAATTGATAACCACATGCATTTTGATAATTAAAACAAATCAAAGCAATGAAAGCAATCATAAACAATTCCATCATCTGTTGATAAAGCGCACGTTCCCCATCTACTCCTGCCTTTATGTACCCACCTCTTTTTGTGATCAAGGGACTAAATTTATTTTATCTGAGAGACAGCTCCTTCCTCATCTTCTGTGTTTGTTCCTACATGAGACGATAGTGCCACTATTAACAAGAGTATTGAAAAATATAGTTTGGAATAGAATATGATCAAAAGAAGGGACACTTAGCTTTAACTGTGCTAAAGTTATGTTGCCACAGGATAATCATATTCTTCTGGCCAAGCATGGATAAATCTTGGTCTTTTCCCCAGTACTAGAAACATGTAAGCTTAGAGCACTTAATTTTTAGCAGAAGTAATGACAGATAGGTAAGTAAATAAGCAGAGTAGATAAATACATAGATTATAGATAGGTGAATATGGTGTTTGATGTTGGTTGCTGCTAACAGTGCCTAGTCAGTATTCCTTTGACTTAGTAATCTTATTTCCTCACATAATAATAGTTATTGAGACTTGTATAGTTATCTCTGTGCCAAAGGGCTGATAGTTCTGCCTATGAATGATACATAAGCGTTATTTTTATATTACGAGCATTACTGTGATTCTTAGAATCATGTACTCTCAAGGTTGGTTTGGAACTTGATTTTTCTCTGAGATTTTTTTTCTACATTCAGGTTTTGTTTTACATGTCAATTTCTTCAGCAGCACTTCCTAGAAAAAAATGGTTTCACCTAAGAGGTAAAATCCTTGTATGTTGATGGTCTTTAGTTGTTCCTAGATCTACACATGACATGAAAGGCAAGGCCCATTGACTGCTCCAATTTCTTCTTTATTTCCTCAGTGGTTCCTTGTGGAGGGAGACTTACTGATAGAAACACACTTAACAAATAGTTCTAAGGTAATCTCTCAAAATGCTGACTCAACAACAACAACAACAACAACAGACTCATCCACAGACACATCCTTGCCTAGTCCACATCCATGGTATCTTAGGTTAAATGCAGACAGCTCTAACCAGTCATATTAGCATCAGGACTGCCCGGGAGCTCAGGAAGGCCATTGTCGGGCTGCATTGCAGTTTAACTCCAGCTTCTGCCCTTGTTTCCTTCCACTTTCTTTCTCCAGTGTTCCTCCTAAGGGTATTAGCTTTTAAAAATTATTTCTTTTATTTTTGAAATACATAATTACATCATGTGTGTGTGCACGCGCGCACGTGCACATTTGTGTAGCTACTAATGGCAAAATAAACAATGAATTTGAAAAGAGCAAGAGGAGTATCTGAGAGGGTTTAGAGAAAGGAAAGAGAAGGAGAAATCATTTGGTGCCAAATTCTGGTACAGAGTCTGCTTTCTGCAGGACATAGCCGTGAATTTGTAACATTACTTTTTCTTGAGAATCATCCGAGTTTATTTATGCACTCAGACACTTTCACGGGGCTTCTGGAATGGGTGATACCTATGTATAATCTTCAATAGAACTATAATGCATCTGGATTTGAAGACTATTGTAAGTCTTATTGCTGTATGAACCTCATATATTGGGGAAAGTTTTTCATGGGGGTTTCTTAGCTTAGGTTCCTTTCTGAAAGCATTCTAGCAGTGCGTCCTGTATAAAAACTACTGTCTTTTATTTCTGACTTAGCTGTTGAAGTCACTGACCACAATGATCTCTGTCATTTCATAGTCACTTTTTCCCTGGAAGCTTTCTAATAATATTATTTTTGAAAGGTCAAGAGCCGAGCTTTGGGACCTCGCCAAGAGACTTAATGCAGAGTGACAAACAATTTGTGTTTTTATTCACAAGATCTTTGTGTGATTGTTCTGGTGTTCTTGCACATTCTAGCAAAATGTCTAAATGCCCTACTTATCACCCTAGGTGTTTGGACTAATATCAGAACAGAACTGAGACGTGGGTGGCCATGTGGGGCTGGTAAAAGCTGACATGAAGATAAGACAACCAAGCACTGAAGGAAGGTCTGTGAGGAAGAACAGGCTGAGTTATGTCCAGGAAGCCCATCTTGGAAATAATACTCTAGTTAGAGAACTGAAAATAAAAACAGAGTCCCAGCCAGAGATCTAGAAAATAATGGTCAGACTGCAGAATAGATGCCTGAAATAGTGAGTACTCATTCTATGATACTGACTCCATGGCAGACATTTTTTTATTTGATATGTTGAAATAATTCAGTTCTCTATGAAAGCTTATGAATCATGTGGAGTTGTTATTATTAAATCTGTTTGGCATATGTGGTAACTGAGGTACTATGGAGTCAAAATGTCTATTAACTAATAAATAATTGAGCCTGGCTTCAAATCCAGGTAATCTTTCCTTAAATTCATGCTCCTCTGATCATTGCTTAGGGCATTTTTGCCCCTGGTCTTGAGATATAAGGTTCTTATGTATCATAAAATCTTTCAATTCAAGCAAAAAAAAAATTCAAACTGCGTGTATGATGACCAATGTATGAGACACAGGTTTGCATTCCTCCTAAGATGCTGTCAGAGAAGGAAATGAACTGGTACCTAGCTAGGAGTTGATACTACAGGACAGGAATGCAGATCTCAGAAAGTGGGATTTGTCACTGTCCATAGTTTTACTAATTGCCCAGAGCTATTATTAAGCTCTGTGGTTCTGTATGTGATATGTCAGTTTCAGCCTTGTGTGTAGATCTGAGAATTGCATTGGACAATGGTGTGCTGCTGTTTCCATTTCTTAGTTTTAGTATTCTGTGTCTACAGCCTGGGTGAATCAGAAGGCAAGATGTCATGTGGACTATCGTACATTTAACTCATATACCATTGATTGAAAAAGGTTGGAAAGACGCAGCTATGAAATGTCTTTCGTTTGTTTTTCCAGGTGTGAATACCAGGTGTGACTACTGTCATATATGTGGAGGCTGAGAGCACTTTCTTAATGATAATCCAAACAGAAAATGAGTTCACAGATTTTCAGCATTCTTATTGGTAGTTCTCAAGCCTCTACCCTATTATGCACTATCTTTATTCTGTATTATTTTTTTATTTGTTCGTGTGTGTGTGTGTGTGTGTGTGTGTATAAGAGACGGGATGAAGGTTATTAGGGTAGGGAAAATCATTCTATAATTATATATTCTATGGTTATTATTTTTCCATCATCATTCTTTGATATATATTGATATATATATAATTGATATATAATATTGATATATTCTATTGATAACAGAATTCTGTTATCAATTCACTGCCTTGGGATGTTCTAAATGTGAACATGAGTCTTCTGCTACCATTTGTTTTTTAGTAATAGTGATATCAACTGAGATTGGCATGTATCAGGTACTGGTGAGAAGATGGAGACCAAAAGGACAGTTGCAGACTGAAGCAAGCGAGCTTCAGCATAGAGCATTACACTGATTTAGAGTGACTGCCACATCACGTCCTGGTGAGGCAGAAGCCTTCCTGAAGTAAGATGAAGAATATGTAAACAAATTTGGAGGCTTAGAAATTGTTTAGAAAGTTCACATTATCAGAGACAAAAATATCTACACATACATTGGAGGCAGGAAATAATTTTCTTAAATTTATTAGAATAAATAAATAGAAATTGATATTCCTATTGCTAATAGACAGACTCTCCTGCTGTTACTGTTTGTCTTCCTGGGAAATTGTACAGCTATTGCCCTTTTGGTTACACACACTGATAACCGTCCACCATCAAAAGGAAGAGGTGTCTGCTTCATTTCGTATCATAATTAAGTAACCCTTATACTCTCCAGCATGTCTGGGCTTCTGGCCATATTCTTGGAGGATTCTAGAATTTTCTTCCCCACAACCTCCAGTACCGTGCTAGTGTGATGCCAGTGAATCTCCAGTGCCTTCCCAACTGCTTTTCTTCATATACGGTGAATATTCCATATTGGATTTTAGGCTCTGTCACTTGTGATGACTACTTATAATAAAGCCAAGATATGACCAGCAATTTTAAAAAGGTTGGAATCTTCCCAGGATGTGCAATGTGTCTTCCACAAGGGGACAGCTGTGATGAGAATGAGGGGGGCTTAATACTTCTTTTTCCATGGATATAAAACTTTGTTATGGTAAACTAACCCTGTGATATCATATAAACTGCTGGCGTTCTTGAATGTTTTAATGACCACTCCTTATTGCTTAATCCTAAGCATTACCATCTGTTCTAGTCTTAATTATAAATGCAGCAGGAATTCACAATTACATCAGCAACAGTGGGACGAAATGGGTCTCAAAGCCTGTGTTGGCCACAAGGCAGCCCTCCTCTGATTCTTTCACTGAAAAGCACTGGTCAGAGAGGAGAATTTTTTGTCCTTTTCTCGGTATACTACTATCAAAGGATCGTGAATATTTCTCTTAGCGAGATGGAGGGCTGTGTTTATTTTCTATCATCAGAGCTAGGGAGTGTGTGGGTAGTTCTTTCTCACACTATTCAAAGCAAATGATGTGATCATCCTGCTGTTATTGGCCAGTGTTTTTGTGAAAAGAGAGATTGTTGTAATAGCCTAATGCTATGAGTCACATCCATTCCCCAGAGAAGGGGTGGGAGTGGACATCTTAGGAGCTTTGGTCATTATCCTGTCTTGTCAATGGAAAATAAAGGAATATTTATGGAGAGAGATCATGTAGAAATGGAAGACATAGTCACTTCACAGGCTTTTTTAAAGTAGAAAAGTTAATTAAATTATAGAATTTATAAAATTAAAACTCTTTCAAACTATCTCCGTCAACACTCCAATCACTCTTTTTCCCTTCTACAGTGCTTGATCAAGTTGCTCATGTCATTAGAAGTCAGCAAAACAGGGTAGCATCTGAGCCACTATGGTGCATTTGGAGTCCTCATTGAGTTTCAATGCCTTGGTGTTCTTCCACTCTGGCATTGGGTAGCAGGGAGCTTCTTGTGAAGTTTGCTATTTGGATTACTAGAAATATTTGGGCCCAAGCCTTTCTGTTTCTGTGTCTTTGTGTCTCTCTCTCCACCTCTGTATCCCTCTCTCCCTCTCCCTCCCTCTATCCCTCCACTCACTCCCCCCCGTCTCTGAGTGTGTGTGTGTGTGTGTGTGTGTGTGTGTGTGTATGTGTGTGTGTGTTCATTATATATGAAACAATGCTATTCCACAAAGGCTTAGTACTTTTCCCCATGTCTTGTATTTCGTTCATGGTGGACCTGTAATTAGAAGCCATGTTTTCCAAGACCCCATTCAAAGACTGTTCTTTCCATGTTACCACTAGACACTTTGTTAACGTTTTTCCATTCTTAAAAATGGAAAATGTACATGTCCAGTCAGTTAAGCTGTGTCTTTTTATTGAGGAACTGAGTCCATTGATGTTAAGAGATATTAAGGAAAGGCGATTATTGCTTCCAATTATTTCTTGTTATTAGCAGTGGAATTGTTTATGTGTCTATCTTTTTTTAGATTTGTTGGAAGAAGATTACCTTGCTCTTTCTATGGCATAATTTCCCTCCTTGTGTTGGAGTTTTCTCTCTATTATCATTTGTACTGCTTGATTTGTGGAAAGATATTGTGAAAATTTGGTTTTGTCATGGAATATCTTGGTTTCTCCATCTATGGTAATTGAGAGTTTTGCTGGGTATAGTAGCCTGGGCTGGCATTTGTGTTCTCTTGGGGTCTGTATGAGATCACTACAGGATATTCTTCTGGCTTTTATAGTCTCTGGTGAGAAGTCTGGTGTAATTCTGATAGGTCAGCCTTTATACATTATTTGCCCTTTTATAGGTCAGCCTTTATATGTTATTTGCCTTACTCCTTTAATATTTTCTTTGTTTTGTTCATTTGGAGTTTTGATTATTATATGACAGGAGGTATTTTTTTCTTGTCTACTCTATTTGGAGTTCTGTAGACTTCTTGTATGTTTATGGGCATCTCTTTCTTTAGGTTAGGAAAGTTTTCTTCTATAATTTTGTTGAAGATATTTACTGGACCTTTAATTTGGGAAACTTCACTATCTTCTATATCTATTATCCTTAGGTTAGGTCTTCTCATTGTGCCCTGGATTTCCTGGCTGTTTTGGGTTAGAAGCTTTGTACACTCTGCATTTTCTTTGACAGTTGTGTCAATGTTTTCTATGGGATTTTCTGCGCCTGAGATTCTTTCCTCTAGCTCTTGTATTCTGTTGGTAATGTTTGCATCTATAGCTTCTGATCTCTTTCCTAGGTTTTCTATCTCCAGGGTACTCTCTCTTTGTGATTCCTTTATTGTTTCTACTTAAATTTTTATGTCCTGGATGGTTTTCTTCAAATCCTTCACCTGTTTAGTTGTGTTTTCTTGTAATTCTTTAAGGGATTTTTGTGGTTGCTCTTTAAAGGCTTCTAGCTGTTTACTTTGTTCTTCTCAATTCCTTTGAAAGTGCTATTTATATCCTTCTTAAAGTCCTCTATCATTATCATCGGAAGTGATTTTAAATCAGAATCTTGCTTTTCTGGCGTGATGGGGTATTCATGACTTGCTATGGTGAGACAACTAGGTTTTGATGATTCCAAGTACCCTTGGTTGCTGATGCTTATGTTCTTGTGCTTGCCTTTCGCCACCTGGTTATCTTTAGTGCTACTGGCACTCACTATCTCTGACTAGTGCCTATCTTTCCTGATATCTTGGTTGAATCAGAATTCCTCAGAGTCCAGCTGTCTCTGTGATCCTGTGATCATATGATCCTGTGATCCTGAGATCCTGGGTGTAAGAGCTTTTGGGAATCAGGCTGCCTCTGGGATCCTGAAATCCTGGTGTGACCAATCTCCTGAGATCCAGTGATCCTATGATCTTATGTTCCTGACAGTGTTGGACCTCCTGGGAGTCCCACTGTCTCTGGGTTTTGTGGGATTGGGTGCAGAGCTGAAGCTCAAGATCTAGCATTTTGTTGCATACAAGAAATGCACCTCAGTGACAAAGACACTGCCTTAGAGTAAAAGGCTGGAAAACAATTTTTCAAGCAAATGGTTCTAGGAAACAAGCTAGAGTAGCTATTCTAATATTTAATGAAATCGACTTTCAACTTACAGCTATCAAAAAAAGATAAGGAAGGACACTTCATGCTTGTCAAAGGAAAAGTCAACCAAAACAAACTCTCAATTCTGAATATCTTTGCTCCAAATGCAAGGGCACTTACTTTCATAAAAGAAACCTTACTAAAGCTCAAAGCACACATTGTACCTCACACAATAATAGTGGGAGACTTCAGCACCCCACTCTTAGCAAAGGACAGATCATGGAAACAGAAACTAAACACAGACACAGTGCATCCTATGCACTGTGCATCCTATCAGATCACCGTGGATTAAGACCGGTCTTCAATAATGACAAAAACAATGGAAATCCCACATGCACATGGAAACTGAACAATGCTCTACTCAATGATAACTCGGTTAGGGAAGAAATAAAGAATGAAATGAAAGACTTTTTAGAATTTAGTGAAAATGAAGACACATCATACCCAAACTTATGGGACACAATGAAAGCAATGCTAAGAGGAAACTTCATAGTTTTAAGTGTCTACAAAGAGAAACTGGAGAGAGCATACACTAGCATCTTGACAACATACTTGAAAGCTCTAGAACAAAAAGAAGCAAACACACCAAAAAGGAGTAGACAACAGGAAAAAATCAAACACAGGGCTGAAATCAACAAAATAGAAACAAAAAGAACTATACAAAGAATCAATAAAACCAGGAGCTGGTTCTTTGAGAAAATCAGCAAGATAGATAAACCCTTAGCTAGACTAATCAGAGAGCAGAGAGACAGTATCCAAATTAATAAAATCATAACTGACAATGGAGACATAACAACAGAAACTGAAGAAATTCAAAAAGTCTTCAGGTCCTACTACAAAAGCCTATACTCAGCAAAATTGGAAAATCTGAATAAAATGGACAATTTTCTAGACAGATACCAGTTACCAAAGTTAAATCAGGACCAGATAAACCATCTAAACTGTCCTATAACCCCAAAAGAAATAGAATCAGGCATTAAAAGTCTCCCCACCAAAAAATGCCCAGGACCAAATAGTTTTAGTGCACAAGTTTATCAAATTTTCAAGGAAGACTTAATACCAATTCTTTTCAAACTATTCCACAAAATAGAAACAGAAGGAACACTTCCCAATTCATTCTATGAACCCACAATTAGACTCATACCTAAACCACACAATGACCCAATAGTGAGAAAGAATGATAGACCAATCTACCTTATGAATATCAATGTAAAAATATTCAATAAAATTCTCACAAACTGAATCCAACTGAGGAAACTCGAATGATCGAAAAGCACCTAAAAAAGTGTTCAACATCCTTGGTCATCAGGGGAATGCAAATCAAAACAACCCTAAGATTCCATCTCACACCAGCCAAAATGGCTAAGATCAAAAACTCAGGTGATAGCAGATGCTGGCAAGGATATGGAGAAAGAGGAACACTCCTCAATTGTTGGTGGGATTGTAAGCTGGTACAATCACTATGGAAAACAGTCTGGTGGTTCCTCAGAAAATTGAACATAGTATTACCTGAGAATCCAGCTATACCACTCCTGGGAGAGTACACAAAAGATGCCCCCAACATATAACAGGGACACATTCTCCACTATGTTCATAGCAGCCTTATTTATAATAGCCAGAAGCTGGAAAGAACCCAGATTCCTTCAACAGAGGAATGGATACAGAAAATCTGGTACATTTACACAATGGAGTACTACTCAGCTATTAAAAACAATGACTTCATGAAATTCTTAGGCAAACGGATGGAACTGGAAAATATCATCCTGAGTGAGGTAGCCCAATCACAAAAGAACACACATGGTATCACTCACTGATAATTGGATATTAGCCTTAAAGCTCACAATACTTAAGATACAACTCACAGACCACATGAACCTCAAGAAAAAAGAAGACTAAAGTGTGGGTGCTTTGGTCCTTCTTAGAAGGAGTAACAAAATAGTCACAGGAGCAAGTTCTCTCTGTGTGGAGCAGAAACTGGAGGAGGGACTATCTGGAAATGGCCCCAACTGGGGATCTATTCCATGTGCAGTCACCAAATGCAGACACTGTGCTAGATGCCAGGAAGTGCATGCTGACAGGCCCTGACATGCCTGTCTCCTGAGAGGCTCTCCCAGTGCCTGACATAAACAGAGGCAGATGATCGAAGCTAACCATTCAACTGATCAGAGGGTCCCCAGTGGAAGAGCTAGAGAGAAGACTGAAGGAGCTGAAGGGGATGGCATCCACATGGGGAGAGCAACAATATCAACCAACCAGAGCTCCCAGGGTCTAAACCTCTAGCCTGGGAGCACATAGGGAGGGGCCCATGGTTCCACCTGTATAGGTAGTTAAGTATGACCTTGTCAGGCATCAGTGGAAGAGGAGAGCCTTGGTCCTTGAAAGTCTGGATGCCCTAGTGTTGGGCAATTTGAGAGCAGGGAGGTGGGCATGGTTAGATGGGTGGTGGCACAACCTCAGAGAAGTAGGTGGAGGGGGGATAGCATAAGGGATTTTGAGGGGAATAGGGAGAGAGGATAATATTTGAATGGTAAATAAATAAAATATACACACACACAAAAAGATAATGGAACTGGCAATTGCTGTCGAGCAGTTGAGTCTTTTTTTCAACAGTTTATTACAGGGATTCCTTATAATCCTCAAGGACTAAGTATTGTGGAAGGGGCCCATGGAACTTTAAAACAATATCTTCATAATATAAAAACGGGGGAGGATATATTCCAGTACATCACAAATTTATTTAAGTCATGCTCTTTTTATTTAAAATTTTGTTTTTAAAAAAATTTGAATGCCAAGAAACATTCTGCTGAGTTTCTATGACACTCTACAACTAGGCATACTTATGCCTAAGTAAAAAGGATAGATCTACTTACTGGCATATGGCATAATCCCAACTAGGTATCTAATATGGGGAAGAGGGCATGTTTTTGGTTTTTTTCTGAAGGATGCTGAAGGAGCATGATGGCTTCAGGGTGATTGGTGAGACATGCTGTTGCTTAGACAAAGAATGATGCTGACCCGTGAGCTTCTGAGTGCCCTGACAAGAGTGACTGGGAAGCTGTATTAGATGTATGTTCCTAACCTAACTTTGCTTGCCTATATCCCAGATGGGAAAAGCTCCCTTGCCCCAAGTTTTTAGACCTTGTGGGACAGAGAATCAAAAAGAGAAATTATAATGACTCTTGTATTTTTCTTAAATGTAACCCATTATTCAGACTCAATCATGTATTGGTCTAGAAATCAATCCAAAGTTGGAAATAACAGTCTTCATTTGGAAGGCTAGATCTGGACATTTTCAGAGACATATTTGAAAGTTAGCTGCAGTTCTCTATGATGTTATGATAGCAAGAGATAAAGTTGGGACAGGACCTGGATTTCAAACAATGGTTAGTGCATGTGTTAAGACTCTTATAATTGTCAAGCTAAAATTGGTTTTGTCTCTTCTACAGTATTTATTGTCAGCTACATTGACTGTATATTTTCTAGTTGTGTTAGTATGTTGAAACCTGGCATGTCTGTTATGGGGGTCTATCAAAAACCTTTTGTCTTACTGTCCTGATTACTAGAAAACCTTAATTCTCTGAAAAAAGCTTGAAAGTACTGGAAGAAGTGAATTAGGCTTTAAGCAGAAACAAGAGGGTAGTGGGCTTGATTATTGCTGGTATAACAGTTTTAATTACATTAATTGCTAGCACTACTGCTTCTGCAATAGCTTTGACACACAAAGTTAAGACAGCTATTTTTGTTAATCATCTAGCAAAACAATGTTACTAATGTGTTGAGCATATAAGAGGATTTATATAGATGATTAGAACAACAGATTCATGTTCTATATCCTATTCAAATTATCTGAAGGAGGTTCAAGGTTAGGAGCTATCTTGAGTGTCATGCCAAATATCATTGGAATGGTGTTACTTCTAAAATTTACATTGATGTTCCATTATAGTTAGAAAAAAGTTTAAAGACACCTATAGGGTATTTAGCATAATTCTAACACCTCACTGGATGTTTTAACTTTGCATAATGATATTTTGAATTTAAAGATTGCTGCTCTGTTTGGTTTTAATAATGCTGATAAAATTACCCATGGCTTAAGGTCACCATTTCTATTTTGGTCAAACCTCAGGAACGGCATATATAGCTTGGTCAGGCTAGCCCCTTTTTTCCTGGGAATACTTTTATTCCTGCCCATCATGTTAAAGCTTGTCTCTAACTACATCACTAGGCTGGCAGCCAAAGTATATGACTTGAACCTGAAAATGGACCCCCAGACAGAGCTATTATTTTAATATGCTGGCAAGCCAAGGATGGTAAGATTCTGCACAGAACCTTGCCAACCTAAGACATAAGTGCACTGCTTTTGATAATGCATATTCCATGATTGGTAAGGAAGGCATTCTTGTCAGAACAACCTAAGACAGGCTCAGTCTGGTTTATGCAATAAAAAAGGGAGAGATGTGGAGAGCTTTGGGTGCTGCCTGGCAGGAATCTGACGTGGGCCAAGAACAAGGAAATGGGCTGCTTGGAAGGAATCTGACATAGGCCAAAGACAAGGAAATGGACTGCAGGCAGGAATCTGACAATAAGCTAGAACAAAGAAGTAACTTCAGTCAGAAACCCAAATCCTAGGCCAGAACAAAGAAGTAATTACAGGCAGGAATCTAAATCTTAAGCTTGAACAAAGCAGTAGACTTCAGGCATGAAAATGACTTTGGGCTAGGATAGGGAAGTAGGCTCAGATATTTACATCCTGATAAGCCCTTAGTAATAGTGATCACAGGAGTGATCACAGGACTCTGTTTATTGTCTTGTGTGTTCTTTGACTATCTGGGTTTATTGTCCTGCTTGTTCCTTGACTATTTGCATCTATTGTATTGCTAATTCCTCAACCTAGAACTGACTTTAATACTTGCATGTAATTTAAATGGTATAAAAGCAAAAAATGAGATGGAGGGATGGGATTGGAGATTAAGGCTGAAGGGGAAATGGGGAAAGATGACTTCTGAAATGTAAATAACTAAAATACTGAATTAAAAAAAGAATAGAAATTTTGCCTTTGCAAAGAATAATTGCCATAATAATGACCATTTGTATTCTAGATTTTTTTCTGTTTTTTGTTTGTTTTTAAGAAATTTTCAAAGTATTTTTAATACATGTATTTCTATTCAACATGATGAGATAGTGTTGTCATATTATACTTTAATTCTACAGCTGAGGAAGTAGAAATACTTGTTGACAATACTTGTTTCTTGTTGACATCTTGAAAGCTTAAATCCAGGTCAGGGTGACTCAAAGCTTGTAGATGTTAGGTGATTCTGAGAGGATTGTCAATTTTATATGAATGCATATAGTACGTAACTGAAAGATAAAGGGACAACAATACCTATCATTTAATAACTATGGTTGAGACATTTTTAGTGTTTACTGCATCATGTGTGTGCCTGTCTGTCCATATATATGTGTGTGTGTGTGTGTGTGTGTGTGTGTGTATTTTTGTGTGTTTGTGTACATACATGCCACAATGCACACATGGAGGTCAGACACAGCTTACTAAAGTCATTTTTATTCTTTGACCATGTGGGACCTTGGCAACAAAAATCAGGTCATCAGGTTTGGTGGAAGATTCCTTTACCTGCTGAACTATCTTGCTAGGTCAAGAATTGTTTTAGGATGAGGTAACCAGAGCATTTTTCTTGACTTGAGTCAATATTTTTGTAATTTGTGTGCTTTTAGTCTCCTGGGTAAGTAAAACAACAGAACATGAGGCTGCAGGTTGGCAATGAGTACAGTTACAAAGCAAAACAGAACAAAATATATCAGAAATCTACAAAACGCTCTTCTGTCCACGTGGGAATAAGTAACTCATATATGAAGAGACTTCCACATTTTGCTGCCACAGTTCAGTTCCAGGCCATTAAGACTCAGGCTGGTGCACGGTCTCAGTGAAGGTCTGAGAACTCAAAAGTTGGCAAAAAGAGAGAAGCCTGAGTCCCAAGTTTGTCTCTTCCTACCAATACCCTCCTCCAGATGGAAAGCGCCTTCTGCACTCAGCTGACCTCTAGGCTTCTATTAATTTCCAGTGTGGTTTAGTGATTCCTCAGACTAACAACACCACAGTGGGTTCCCTCACATCGTCCCTCTCCTGTGCAAAGCCCTCATCCTTGCTGTCAGGCAGTCTCTGAGCTGCCTGCACCTATGATATGGTAAAGGAGCTCCTGAAAACCAGTCCTTTTCAATAATGAAACTAAATAGTTTAATCGTGGAAACCTCATGTAGGAAACCATGTAAAACTGTTAAATGTAAGCATTAACATTCGGAGCTTTTCTCATGTGGCCTGATTCAGTCTCCTTTGGCATTTCTTTTTGTAAAGTCTGTGGATACTTTATAGAACCCAGGCTTACAGAATAGCTCAGAAGCAGCCCTATTCTGATCAAACTTGGGCCAAAGAGTCAGCCAACCCTGAGGGTGAGTCCAGGTTCGACAGCCTGACTACCAGACATCAAATTCGTTCTCTGAATCAGACTTGGTCAATCTATTAAGTGACCATCACAGTACTCAGTGCTGGTGGACACAGTAAGGATCAATGTAGCTGCTGTCTGCACTGTCCTCAATTACAGAGTGGTACAGTCCCTAATCTCACACCCTCAAAGCCATGAAGAATTTCTTTATGATGGTTTTTCCCTCATTGGGAAGCTTTTGCTAGATGATTGTCATGTGGAAGTTCTTTAACACATGAAATGGATTTATTTTATTGAAAGAAGTAAGAAATGATATTTCTCAAGTTTAACCCCCATTTTATTTGTGGTTACTCTCTTCCTTGCCCTTTCACTGTGGGCAAGTTGACAGAGGCATTCTCTCAGTTCTGCATCTGCATTAGGAAATATCTTGTATATGCCAAGTACTTCTTTGTGAGCATATTGTTTGTTTTAATCTAGGATTTAATGTCGAATACCTCTCAAAGTTCCAGTATAATTATGATGACTAAAAATACTTATTAAAAAGAACATTAGAAGATAAAGCTATTTTGAGCACTCAGGGGCACATAAACAGGTTATTATTTTTACATAATTGTATTAAATCAAGCATTCGCTGGCCAAACACATGCTTTTATATAGTTTCTTTCTAGCTTAATTGAAATAATGCTAACATAAATGAACGTGAATTCCTCTGCCAGGTCTTTAAAGGAAACAGTAGAATCTGGCCTACCTCAAAGGAGTATTAAGTGAAACAACCTGGTTATAGTGCTGCAGGCTTTAGATCTTTAAATAGTCTCAGAGATCAAACCTCCCTCTGCTACCCAGAATGATTCCATATGTGCTCCCTTTAAATTACTTACCCCTTCATCTTGAAGTGGGCTGAGCTGAGCTGCATGTAAGAAGAGCAAGGCAGGGTGGGCACCTTCCTGAGATGAGTATGTGAAGGGCTCCATCGGTACTCAGGAGAGGCCACCTGGCTGTTTGCTCTTCTGTCCTCTTCTGCTTCACCCTCCCTACTGCCCCTTCACATATGGGCTCCTATGTAACAGCATATGCTCTCCTTTCCTTAGAAATGATGTTTGATGTTTCTTAGAAAATAGAAAAATGATTTTGAGGCTGAGGAACGGTAGTGACTACCAGTCCTCTCTGTGAAGAGAAATCTGCATTAAATCCCTTAATTCTACTAAGCACACAGGCACACTGAGCAAAGCAATCAGGAAGCCACATGTAGCTCCAGATGTACCACACATATGGACCATTGTCTATGCTGCTGATGGAGCTGGCAGTACTCTAAAACATGATTATATCCCATATGACCCCTTGCCTTTTTCACTGGCTTCTAAAGCTTACTAAGCTTATGACATTATCATTGTGATGTTTCCAGGATAGCAAATATCTGTTCTCAAGTTGTGAACTCCATATGCTTCCCTAGCATAAGATGGTGGCTAAGTTGTTCTTAAATGCCAGTGAAATGTAGGAAGCTTTGCTATCGCCCTGACTTTGACTTTTAAAAAAGGGGCAAGACTTTGGTATAGGAAAAAGAAATTAAGTGAATTGGATTTGCCTTTTTTCTGGGTCTGAGCCCCTTCCACTCCAAGCCTCCAAGCTTATTGGAATACACTTTCTAATCTCCTATCTGGACAATGCTACAAGTATGATTTCCAGAGGAGAGCAAATTATTTGTGTTCTGTAAATACTCTATTTTCAACTTCTCAGAAGTCCTCATCAGCTAAAGTGTTCAGAGTGAAGATAAGGAGAGTTATCTGGCTATTTATAAATTATTATTGTTAATAGTATAAACCCTGCTGATTGCAAAAGAATTACAAAGGAAAAGGAAAGAGGTATTGTGGTCATTTGCTTTTTAGCAATTACTTTGCTATTTACATACCCAGATGATTACCTTGAACACCACTAAAAAGAAATTGTGCAGTAATAAATACCCAGTTTACAATATACATGGCCTTTAAGAAAAATAATTCCTATTCATTTTACTGTGTTCAAGGTTATGCCTGTAACTGCTACATATGTGTTGGGGGGTTGTGGTGATTTGCTAAAGTACACAGGAAAAACAAATCCTATTGTTTTTCAACACAAAATATTACATTTATACTGAATTATTATTTATACTGAAAATTCATACCTTTTTAACTTACTTTGAAAATTTTTATTGAGTATCTTCTTATGTAATAAGGAAACAACTTTTCTTTGGCTACTATTGTTTTTCTATCTTGATTAGTTCTATAAAAGGACATAGCAACCCAAGGTCTGTCTAAATATAAAAAGGCAACAGCCTAAATATAAGGGGAAAAGTTACCTTGATTCATTCCCTGAATGTCTCATTACAGAAAACTTTATTCAGGCAAGAGTGAAATCAAGCGAAGGGATGCTCTTGAGTTCATTCAGCAAGTATTGGTGGTACAAAATGAACAGATATAAATTTCTAATCATGATGTTTTGTCTATACATTAAACAGGATTAAGAATGATTATTGATTTGCATTTGGAGATCTGAAATACATTTTGTAGTAGTAGCAGTTTTGGAATTTTCCATTATATTAAAAATCTTAGTTTTCAGTGAAGGGAAGACAACCCTGCCCCACTTTGTCATTTGTGGATGTTTATTTTAAAATTATAGTAAGTGATTTTTGGTTAGATTCCACCAGGCTAATTTTAAACCAAGTTTGCTGACTCCAACTAACCATAAACGATCCCACAGATCTAGGCTGCAGAACAGGAAGTGGTATACTAGGATGCCAAGAATGAGTTTCTGATGGAATAATAACGTACAGTTCGGAAGAATTTGTTTATGTAAGCTGAAATTGTAGGTTAGAGGTTCTGTTGTGGCATGTGTTCCTCCCAATGATGGTCCATTGCACAAAGAAGAGAAACTGCATCCTGCAAAGGGCTCTGTCACATTAACATCACTGATGAAGTGATCAGAAGGAAACCTTCCAAATCATCAGACAAGTTTCGTTGTCAAAAGGAGCTCTGAAGTTGGACATTCAAAATTACTCCAACTTATCTCTGAAGCATGCCTAAGAGTGAGCATTCATTAATGAATTTACACATATTACAAACCTCAACCTACTGCAAAAGTAAGGTCTATGAAAGAAGTACATCAGTCACTCATATGGACTGTGTGAACTGATCCTTGATAAACTGCAGATAATTTGGCTTCTCCTCT
This sequence comes from Grammomys surdaster, assembly GCF_004785775.1. Taxonomy (NCBI): domain Eukaryota; kingdom Metazoa; phylum Chordata; class Mammalia; order Rodentia; family Muridae; genus Grammomys; species Grammomys surdaster. The sequence continues at coordinate 10,447,958 of NW_021604565.1, forward strand.
CAAGTAATGTATTTTGTAGGAAGCTTCCGAGTTGTCTATGTCTGTTGTTTATCACTATGCTTCCATTATTGGAGGAAGACCTTGCTGAAAACCCTTGGAAGTAACACCATTCTGCTTTGTACTTTCTCTCCACCATTCTCTAATAGGGGGTTGTCTTTGATAGGGTTAGTATTGCTGTGATGAAACACAGCAACTTTGAGAGGAAAGAGTTAATTCAGTATACACTTCCATGTCATAGTTCTTCATCATAGGAAATCAGGCCAGGAACTCAAGTAGGGCAGGCACCCAGAGGCAAGAGCTGATGTAGAGTCCATGGAGGGAGTCTACTTAATGTCTTGCTTCCTCTATCTCAGTCTGCTTTCTTAAAGAACCCAGGACCACCAGGCAAGAGAAGGAACCATCCACAATTGGCCAGGCCCTCCTCTCTCAATTTGTAATTAAGAAAATGCCTTACAGCCAGATCTTATATATCTCTTTTTCTCAATTGAGGTTCCCTCCTTTCAGATAACTCTATTCTTATGTCAACTTGACATAGGAGTAGCCAGCACAAGGATATTTGGTTCTAAATACTCTGCTTATCTCAATCATCTCTTGGATTGTTAAGTTCATTGAAACACCCTGAGCAGCAGATATTTCAGCCTGCATAGCATCTAAGTCTTTTGGAAACAAAACCTCAATTATTTTTAGAATTATTCCTCCCACTTTGCACTCAGGTTCAGTGGTGTGCCAGTAAAGAGACACAGCTCTCCACTACCTAGAGGTTGTCAAATGAATCAAGATAGATCATCCAAATTCTCTGCCTCTTTTCTGAAAACTTGAGCTTTGAGAAGAACCCTCTAAGTGTCTTCCATATTTTCCTACGGTCTGATGCATAGTTTAACCTTGGATTCTATATGGAGTTCAAGGCCCATTCCTAAAAATAATAAAAACAATTTATAGCAAACCAACAGCCAATATCAAATTAAATGAAGAGGTACTTGAAGCAATCCCACTAAACACAGGGCAAGACAAGGATGCCCACTCTCCTCGTATCTATTCAGTATAGTACTCACATTCTAGCTAGAGCAATAAGACAATAAAAGGAGATCAAGGGGATAAAAATTGTCAAAGAAAAAGTCAAAGTATCACTATCTGCAAATGATATGATGGTACACATAAGCAACCCCAAAAATTCTACCAGAGAACTTCTACAGCTGATAAACACCTTCAGCAAAGTGGCCGAATATAAACTTAACTCAAGTAAATCAGTAGCCATTCGATATCCTTACACAGACTGAGAAGTTATTTATAGGCCCACCCATAACAAGCTTTGGACAGCTGGGAGCTTCCAGTAGTAAGACAGATTATTTTTCTTTAAGGGTGTGGTTCCTGGAAGGTTGACCACACTCTAGTGACTGGCCCCATATAGAGAAGTATATGTGCAGCATAAATTGGACTCAGTGGGTTATTAAACAATAAAAGAAGGTGGGTAAGGAGTTGGAGATACAACTTAGAGGAGTTAGGAAGAGGAACTGTGAACAAATATAATGAAACACATAGCATGAAATTCTCAAAAAAAAAAAACAAATAAAAATTTGAAAAACAACTCCAAAGTTTTAGTATTCAAACAAATGATAAGTAAAACTTAATATTCTCCATTTCACTACTTCATTTCTTACCAGTATTAGATACTTCTAAATTTAAATGAAGAAAGTAGAGATTAACTAGAACTATATAATCATTATATATTTTTTTAAGTTTTAGACATTTTAAATTTGAAAAATTACTTTGAAAACAGGACTGGGTTCTAAAATTTCTTATATTCTGTGCCCTCTGCTACATATGTCTAACATCAGAATGGCACATGTCACAGTCCAAAAACCAATACTGAAGCATATCTTGAGGTAAAGTTCCATACTTTACTCTAGTTCCTCGATTTTCCTCAAATGTCCTTTGTCTATTCCAGGAAGTCACATCTCTGAAGTGACATACTTCTCAGACTTCTCTTGTTTTCAATGGTGTTTCTAATTTTTAAGAGATATTTTATAGCATGCTAATTTGAATTTCTCTAATATTTTCCTAACACCTGGTAGACTAGACAGTGTGTTTTTGGAGGAAGACCATAGAAGTAAATTACTCTTGTCAGATCATGCCGGCTTATACTCTCCATTTACGCTAACCTCAGAGGTTGATTTTGTTAATTTTAACCTTGAGGTTGGTTTGTTAGATGGCTCTATTGTAAAATGTGTTCTTTTTCCTTCTGTTTGCATGCTGTATTCTTTGTGAGTATTTGGTTGTAGCTTATTTATAATTTGCTTACATTGTCTCAACTTCAGGAGCCCTTCAAGATTCTCCTAAATCTCTTTAACATAATCTCATTGCTGCTGTTGTTGTTGTTGTCATCATTTTCACTTTTTTACTTTCTCTTCCCATTTTTACTTGGTTTATCTATCGAAAGCCAAATGTTTTGTTTGTTTGGTTGGTTATTTTTTGAGAATGGTTTGGTATACTTGCTGTTATTGTAATGTCATTGTTTCTAGGTTCTTCCAACTAAAAGAAGTTTTTCCAATTGAAAAAGGAATGTGCATAACAAGCCATATATATATTTTTTCTATATATAAGCACCATCATCTGCAGCTAAAACTGAATTCACACCAGTTTCTCCAAGCCTAATTGTTTACTATATGAAGCCTTTTATTTTTGGTTTTGCAGTAAACCCCTGTACACACACACACACACACACACACACACACACACACACACACATTCAAATAGCAAAAAGTCCTGTTCCTACTATCCACCATCTATTTTCTTCATTGTTTCTTTCTAATATACAGATTCTGATATTTTAGAACCATTAATTCCATCCTCTTAGGAAACAACTTTATCAACTAAGTGACTTGAGTACAGGCTATGTTCATTTTAGCCTAGTGGAGTCCATTCACTTGCTAAGTTACACACTATCTCTTCTGAGGTGAGACTGTTTCATACCATTATATTCTCAAGCTTATATTTGATATTTATCCAAGGCATAGTGCATAGTTAAAGATGACAAACAGTATTGACAGATCTACAGTAAAGGCTAGAGGCTAGCCTCATCCCCTACCCTTACCCCTACCCCACCTTGACTTTTGTCCAGGAACATTGTTTTAACTCTTATCTGTGTACATCAATTCACCTAAATACAAATCAAATCTAAATAGCCTGTGCCCTCTGTCAGGGCATTTTCCCTCCTCTATTACGATAGATCTATGCATTCTCACCATTAGCTTATGGGTTCACGTAACACAAGAACCACATCTAGCTAAGATATATTCATTGCAAACCCTGCTCTGGCCAGACCCTGCACTAGTGAGACTAAGAAGGAGTCTACAGCACTATGTTAGTTACCTTGAGAGGTGCTGAGACTTCTGGGATAAATCAACTTGCTCGGGCACCATCTACAAAGCAACAGTGCTGGGCTGAACAGAAATCTGTATTTCCAAAGCTTAGCAACTTTTGCTGTTCCTAGGAAGTATTCCCAGATCATCCAGAAAAGAATTGAGAAAACCAAGGACTTTTAATTTGGTAGGTTTCTCCAAAGAATTTACTAGGTACCAGTATCTTTATACTTAAATCCCACTTCTTTGCTGACTTTCTAGAATTTTGGAGTGGCTGAGTCTTTAGAACTTTTCACCTTTAACAATGGCATGCACCTCCTAGAAGTAGGTCTGACCTATAATCTTAATCTTGGCTGCCTCACATCTCAGCTAGCTATGAGCCTCAGGTTCTTCTGTGTTAAAATGATGTATGCATGATTGGCATGTGTGAGTCTTAAACAGGTAGCATATATAAAACAATTGGCATACATCTGCAAGTGGTGAGTTCTCATTGTTGTCTATACTGGCTGTTATCTGCTATGGTCATTAATATAATGTCCAGGAGTGTTTGTTTGATAGTTATCAGAAATAATTTGAAAAAGTTTAGTGAAAAATATTGTGGAGTGGAGGTTGGGAGTTAAACTTAGCAATACGGGGAAGCAGTGGCCCTTGCTTCATTGAGCCCAATTAAATTGAAAGGCTATTCTATTAGCCAAAGCAAAGAGTAGCTGTGCGAATCATTCCTTATGATCTAAAGTCCATTAGCTACTCCATTTACTGGTTAATGTTGTGAGGCCATTGGTGTAAATAATGTGCTATTTGGTAATGAACTTGTTTTCTTAACAATTCTAACATATCGTTCTCTACAAATGCTATAATTTAATTTTAGCATTCTGCTTATTAGTTAACAGAACAGCTGTCAGCATAGTCTCAGTGTTCCAGCCATTGACCAACACATTTTTGTATCAAAACTCGAGTTTTGATGCAGTTCTGGGCTGAAATTTATTCTTAATTCCAAACATAGCCCAACCTGTAGTTACTCAGAATGTGATAATATTTAAATATATAGGCCTCAGTAGGAAATAAGTAAAAATGGGGCCATTAGAGTAAGGAGTGATCGAATAGATTTGTTGTCTTTATATGAAAAGGAAATGGGATAAAGAGACACCAGGTGTGTGTCAGGACATAACCACTTAATGAAGCAATGATCACAACCATAGACAAGCTAGAGAGAGGCTTTAAAGGAAGTAAAATCTGAAGCACTTCAACTGCCAATCCCCAGGCCTGTGAGGAAATAAATGCCTGTTGTCTTCTTCCCCCAATCTATGATATTTAGTCATAGCAGCCTTAGCAACACTCATACAGTTGGTATTATTGCACAAATTTTGGACTGGCATTTCTTATTTTAGGTTATCCCTGTCGTTAGCTTATAAATCACTTACATAGATCAACTGAACCACATCCTGCATTGTTACACTATTTTTGTTTTCATTATTATTATTATTCCATCTATGGAGGAAGCTAGTGGAGCTTAGAATGTCTATGTAAACACACAAAGGATCAAGGGACAAGCACAAGGTAATTGTATTGAAATTCCTCTCTCCGTTACCAGTATGCCTCACTTCTCTCCCTGCTTCCCCTTTTACCAGTAGTGGAGTACTTACACTTGTACAAGTGACAAGTTGCCATTTCAAAATATGGACAGTCACCTTATTTTGGGCTGATAAAAACCATAGATTTGCCAGATATGAAAAGAACATTTTTTAATGATTCAG
>NW_021604565.1:10453170-10468382 GCF_004785775.1 Grammomys surdaster
GGGAGGGAGGGAGAGAAAGCCTGTTATAAGCCCTGAGTCTGGACAACATGCTGAACTGAGCACAGTTTGGAGCCAGCAGGGTTAGTTGAAGAGATTACACTCTAGTTTCTCAGCTTTACTGAAGATGTACTTTCTCCCATCCCTATGCTGTTCTCCTTCATTAGAAGATTTTTGCAGAAATTTGAAAACACATGTCTCAAATGATGTAGGAAGAAATTTAATATGAATAGTCTTCTGTAAGCTTAATTTCATTGTTACAGTCATTCAGAATTTAAATTTTACCTGTGCCTATATTATAGACATCTTGGAGAAAACCAAAGTAGATAGGAAATGGACATTTGAGTTATATATTTGGTTTGGCATTTTCACATTATTTTTAGGCTATATGTGTGTGTGTCTTTTTGTATCCTATTTTTTTCAAAACAATCTCAGATTAGAAACCACAGATTCTCTGTCAATCTTTAAAAACTGACTTCAAAGAATGTAGACCACTTCATATTTCCTCCTATGAATATCAGTAAATGTTAAATTGCCTTTTTAAAATTGAATTTTAAAAAATTAATTTTAGAGGCCTCTGTGTGATGACAGAATATGTAACTATGAGAAAGATGCTTCCAAAGTATGACCTCTCTGGAACTGGGTCACAGCCTGGGTTTATAAACAGTAACTACAACAATCCCCTCTTCCTAGGCATGCCCAGCCCCTAATACTGTTCCAACTGTCTGTTTTTATAAATTGACAAATTGAGGCTTGAGGGGGAGGGGCAAGCCTTTGGCTCACTGTCAAATGCTTTCCCAAGCAGGGCCTGTGGAGCTGTTTGCTCAGCAGCATGTGATCTGGACAGTGGGAGTTCATCAGACAACAAGGATTAAATTTGTTTCTCTTTTCTTCTTTTGGACTGAGATAGACTGCTGTGAATTCCACATACTTTGCCTGAACTGTCAAATGGGATTGGGAAACTTATTTGAGTCACTGGTGGCCTCCACATGAAACAGGGACAATTTTTTTTTTTTTTTTTTTTTCCCAAAAAATAGGGACTTAAAAAAAAATTAGAAGCAAGAATATAATTTGTAAATCAGTGCTTCCTTCATCCTGGAGTCCTTTGAAATGTGATATCCTCCTTTTGTAGAATGAAATAATACCACTTATCTGTAGAGATTTTAACTGTGTTCCATCTAGTCACCCCCATTCTAATTAGAGATACCACTCAAGTGACTGTGTGATAGGTCATCATATATTTAAAGAGCCAGCATCTCTAGGATGAACAGATACATGCATGGTTTTCCTAACACCACTCAGCTATAGCTTTCCATGGCAGTGTCAGAAGAGTCCTCTAGTTATCAATGGGGCACTGAACCTAAGATTAGCTCATTTTTAACACTAAGGTGGTGTCAGGACTGTGTAGTTGAAACAACTCTGAAACACTGACCCCTACTAGACATCGGAATCCTAGGTTTCATTAGGAATTAATATCCTGTCAGTGTAAAGGAATTAGGAGTTGAGGTAGAATCTTCAGGCAGTTTCACAATGTCTCTATGAGCCTGTGCTGCTACACATTGAAGTCGTCTTAGCACTGACCAGCTGAAGGGATAAAACTTTAGTCAAGGACATAGGAAGCTTCTTAGTGGCACAGAGGAACTTTCTACCATCTTGAATTTTTGATATTCTCTTTCTTTGGCTCTAAACTATCCTTACTTGAGTTTCTAAATATCATCTCTGTATGAATCAGAATTGTACCTCAAGGTTAAAAGTAATACATTAAGCAAAAGTTGTTAAAATTATGATGCAAAGAAGTTTAAGGAAGTAATATAAAATATGAAATTGAATCTTCCCTTGGCTAGAAAGATAAATCTGTGCTCTGAGAAATTGAAAGAGTTTCTTTTTAAATGTATGTACCCCTAAGAGTCCATGAAATACCTTCTTTCCACTCCTATACCTTATCTTTCCACAAGGATTCTTCACCTAGATCCTAAAGCCTAGCCAATAAGAATAACTACACTCATTTCTTTGATAGTTTTTTCCCTTTGTTTGCCTTCAAATATTACTGTCTGACATGGTTCCTGTACTAATCTTTTCATATTTCTATTGTTTCCAATAGCACACACTTATCCATCTATCCAGTAACTACTGGGCAATCACCATATGTATGCATGGCATGTTCTCAAAGCTATTTCTCTGGTAAACTTAGGAAGTTAATATGATCAATTATTTGTTGTCTTTGTTCAGCTCTTTAAAAACACACTTTATACTAAGAATTGAGTGTGACTAGTTTATTTGATGGATGATTCCAGAAAAGAAAAGGGAAGTAAAAATGAAGGAGAAAGTTATTAAGTATTCATCGGTTGTTGTTGTTGTTGTTCATAGGGGAGAACCAAATGCTAATATTCTGCTAAGTGGACATAGCAATAAACTGGCATATAAGATCTTATTTTGATACTAAGATTAATAGTGTTCAGCCCTTTTCAGAGAAGTTTCTTTAGTCAGTGATTGATGACTAATACAGAGCCCCGGAACTGGTCTCTCAAGAGAATAAGAAATGTGGAGTGGTCAGTTCTAAATATGGGACATTTATATCTCTGCTCCCAAGACTCAGGAATTGTTGTAGAAGAGAAGTAGAAAGATTGTAAGAGCCAGAGGTTGTGAAAATCTGAAGTGAAACCCCATTTTTCAGACATGAAAATTACTTAGGGACTCACAATGTCCAGGACTACCTGCACAGGATCAAGCCAACCAAAATACAAGTGTGGATGGGGAAGCAGATCATGAAGTCCTATCCCTAATTGAGGAGAGTCAGTTTTCTTCAGAGACGTGGCCCACTGAAAAGCTTTTGATTCTCTAGTAGACTCTCCTTTAGTCCTATGCATACAAACAGCACTTAGTAGACACTGTGAGTTATAAAAGATGAACACATGCAGATAAGAAGGAAAAATGTTTGGAGAGGATGGGAAGGAATTAGAGGAAAGAGAATGGAATGTGGATTTGACCGAAACATATGATAGATGATAGATAGATAGATAGATAGATAGATAGATAGATAGATAGATAGATAGATAGATAGATATAGGTGTGTGTGTGTGTGTGAGAGAGAGAGAGAGAGAGAGAGAGAGAGAGAGAGAGAGAGAGAGAGAGAGAGAGAGCGCTTTACTGCTTTAGGCCACTGGGAGGGGTAGGACTTGGACAAGCTGGAGAATGTTTTAAAGAAAGTTTATGTAGCATATCACAGAATTGCCTTAAATGAAGAATGGGACAGCTAAGATATTTATTCACTGACTCTTGTTTCTCTGGTTGGTAGTTATTCCAGGACCATTAAGACCTTTTCCTTTTGAGGATGACCTCCCAGTAGCCTTTTCCATGCCAGCCCTACTGTCAGACACAGCCCCTAGACAAAGAATAGGAGTGTGTGCCAGTTCTATTTTCTGAAGCTGCAGGTGCTTTCAAAGGAAGGTTCAAGGTTGGGAAGTCAAGCATCCATAGCCTCTGCTTAGTCTCTAACGACTATCTCACCCACCTTCTATAGAAGTGACTGTTTGTATTCCACCCTTTCATAAAGCTGGGCAAGCCGGTGGAATGTGCTCTGCTCCATGTCTCTAGATTTGGACTTACTCATTTCCTAAGTATATATGGCATCCCTTTCTCTACAACCTCTTTTCAGAAGATTTATACAGACAAATGAAACATTGTCACCCAGTATCACTGCCAATTTTATTGTATTGTCATTCCTCATGCCCTTTTGATCTATTACCTATCATTTGAAATGAATATTTGGCAACTGTTGTGCAATAACTCATCCTCCCTCTACCCTATCCCCTCCTCTATCTCTTACCAAAGATGACATCTATGTATCATACATGACTATGGGTAATGCAGTTTGCTTTGTCACACATGAACTATGTCTAATAAGCAGATACTTTAAACAGCAAGTTGAAGAGGAAATACTTACTCACCTCATTTTAAAAGCAAAAGTAAAGGTAAGCTTGATCAGATATAGTAATGTGTTGTTATGGACTTAGGTTGGTGAACTTCCTATACCACATCCTATGGAATTGATTGAAAAAATAAAAACAAATACTTCCCTAGATAATGCTTTCCAGTGCCAGCATTTAAGTACCATCTCTTTCTGGCTCATTGAGAAGATTCTCATTAACCCTTTGAACTCAATTTACTTTGTTCTTTTCTTTGTTTTAATCTTCATATGTGTGAGCCCATAAGTGCACATTCTACAGATATATACTATCCAGCCATATTATTTTTTATTGTTCTCCTTATTTACCTGTTTATTTTGGGGATTATATAGTTACATTTCTTTCTTCCCTTTTCTGCCTCCAAAGCCCACACCCAGCCAGCTTTTATGTGAGTTCTGGGCATCAAACAGGTGTTCAGGCTCGAATGGCACATCCTTCAGCCACCAAAGCACCCTTTTATATAATTGCTTCTACTGGACATGTCATCATGTCACTGGGTTGGGAAGAAGTAATTGTGGTTAATTAATATATGCTGAATGTTTGTTGAATAAATTAAAAAATAATACACATGATATTTCTATCCCAAGAAACATTAACAGGAGTTGTAAAGAAAAAAATCAGTAAATTAGCTTTTTGGTGTTCATTTATAGATGTTTTATATGTGTTTATCAAACTCATATGGAGCTTATATCACAAATGCTTCTTTCTTTCATTGCATTTAAATATTGTTAAAGCTTTATAACCTGGTATGTTAATTCCCCAGTCTCTGTCACTTTAATGCTTTATATGAATGAAGCTGATGAGGCTGTCAAACTACATTTTATTCTCCAAGGCGTACACCAAGTCATTTGAATGAGCACCTTGAAGTTAGAATTTAGGTTTATGCCTTGTTAATCTTGGGTGGTTACACTGAGCAGCCAATACTGAGAAATATTAACCACCTGGCATCCTTAAATCAAAGATCCAGATAACCATGGCTGAGTCTTGCAAAGATAGTTGTAACTGACCTTGCATTCTGGCTCAAGGTAGTCTGAAGATCAGCTAGCCTGACCTTTCTAATTCACAAATAACACTGACAGCCTTCTGATCATTCAGTCTGAATACCCACAGTCAAAGGGAATTCATCCTGTGTGTTGTTTTCTCCCTCTTTGGGCAGCTCTAACTAGTTATGATATTTGCTCATCTCTTTGTAGCTTCGATACTTATTTTTCTCTCAATATTGGTTACAGGTGGGAAAATCTTTTGAACAAATCATTCCTTCTACAGTGGTTGATGATATGCCTACTATTTGCAGACTCCTTGTTGGAATCAAAAGTAGATGTTTTCTGGAGACTTTGGTTTTGTTTTTTACATGAGATTTTCCCAGGATAATTCAGTAAAGGAGCAAAGGGAATTAAGCTACAACTTGAGAAATCTGGGCAGCAGACTGAAGACAAACATTTGGAACTGTTTTCTGAGTATAATTGTGCAATCTTCCCTTGACGAATTAAATAGGACACACTTCCATGTGACTCCATTTATATACTGCGTTCAGGGCAGAGGGTAGTGTCCTGCACTACTTCTCAGGGTTCCTGTTGAATCATTCGAAGTCTCTAACTAATGCCCTGGCAAGGCAGAGTAAATGATTCAGACAGCAGCTTGATAACCTTTCATGCTTTCCAGGGAAGATACACATAGTGGCTCCTCTTTCTGTTCATCACAAAGCTGAACAACTATGAGGTCTCTGGGAAAATCTTAATTCAATAGTGCTTGACCGTATAAGTTTCCTGAGGCTGAATGTTTTATTGGAAATGAAAGCATGGTAAGGTTAGATCTGGGTCACTCCAGATGACTAAAGCTTTCTAATGTCAGAAAAGATCTGATTTTCAGAGCTCAAGTCACACCATTGTGCCTCAAATTGAGTGTCACCCCACTTTTAGAGAGTAATGAGGTTACCTTGGGTCACTAAACCTTACCTAGAAAAACACCTGAGAAGCATTTTATAATCCAGGCTTATTAGAGTCCTCTATCCCTCCACCCAGTAGGTCCCATACACTCCAGTTCATCACAGAGCTTTACAGCCCAACACTGACTCAGCTCATTTCATGGGTTGTTGTGCCCATCTTTTCCTCTCAGAAAGCATTTTCTAAAAGTACTCACAGTTTCAAACCCTGGGGCATTTATACACTAATAATGTTCCTCCTTGTGCTTTACAAAGGAATGTAAACCAAAGGAATTAAATTAAATGAAGTTAACATTGGCATAGTAGCATAAATCAAATGTCAGGAAATTCAATGTCAAGGAGTTAATGTTCCTTTCTTATGAACTGACTAGCTACATACTTAGAATTAAGAATAAGCTATGAATTTGGCACTGATATAAATGATGATATTGGAGAGAGAGAGACAGAGAAAGAGACAGAGAGAGACACAGAGAGAGAGAGAAAGACAGAACGAAACTGACTGAGAGACACACAGAGAGAGACAGAGTGATGGTAACCTCACACAATTAGAGACAATATGGATGACCTGACATTCAGTAGCAAATAGGCTAACTTATAATTTGGGTGAAGTGTATCTCTTTGTCTTGAAATCTGATCTTCTCCTTGTGCCTGAGTAGGCAAACACAGCCAAGAAGTTTACCTCCAAGCTCTGCTATTGCAGAGCTGAGAGCAAACAACCTGGAGGTTTAGCCACAGTCTCCAGCTGTGCTCTGCCAAGTGGCTGTATTCTCCACACCACTGTCTCCCAAGGAAGAGAGGCATCCACATTATTTTGGACTCCAACTGAAAACACCTTGCAGAGCAGACTTCTAAAGCCCAAACTCTAAGGACGACATTATTCTTGGAGTCTGAGAGCAGCACATCAAATAAATGATTTGTTTGGATTTGAGCCTGATTTTAACTTCAGGAATCTAGGGCCTGAAGGCTTTCTTCTGAGTCTGAAAACAAGCAAAACCTAAATTCCTTAACCCAATTAGCCTTTAGGAAATTGTAAATTATCATAGACCTGTATTTTAATCATAACTTATTCTCAGTGAGAGGCTCTTCTCCCTTTCAACTTCACTTTGCACTTGCCTTCCAGGAAAGTATTAACAAACCTATATATGGAGAGCATTCTCGGGCTTAGGAATAATGGAAGATCCCTTTAGCTAGTTAGGAATAGTTTAAAAGCCCATGTGCTTGGTTTCTGCTTCTTAAAATAATACAAGGATAGGACTAGACCTTTCAGAGACTAGGGAATAGAATATACTAACACTACACTTTCTTGGCAGTGGGATAACCCTACTTAAGGCTTGGGTGGGCAAATGTGACTGTATTGGCCAGGAGGAAGATGGAACACAAGGTTTATCACAGTGCTTAAATGTGGTTTTAGTAGGGCTGTGTCATGAAACAGTTATGTGCATAACTCCTGTGTCCTGAGTCATCAGACTAGAGAAAGATATTTAACTTTCTTTGTCTTCCATGTTATTTTCCTCAATGCCAGTTTCTCAGCTATGGTGCCAGGCTAGTGAGAAGTTTCTTCTCTTGATACCTTTTTGTTTTAATTCTCTAATGCCGTTCTGTATTCTCAAAGTAGTTTTAAACATAGTTCAGTGAATCTCGAATTTAGAATCTCTCACTGAATCTTGCTTACTTGTATACTATGTATGTCCTTGTCTTGTAGAAATAGTCTCTTGTTTCACTAACACATAGACAGGCACTCAGGTGAGTTATGCTCTAAGATGTAGCTATTCAAGCCTGCTTCCAACTGGAAAAAAAAATCCACTGAAAGCAAGATGGAGACTTCATATCTGTGTGTTGAGTACTTCCTTAGGCAAAGGTTTCTTTGCTGTAATCACTTAGCTTACAGCAATCTTTTATGGGAACTGAGAACACAAGAGGGAAGCTATATCAGGGTCAAAGCTTAAGGTGGGATACAGCAATCTCTCCAGCTGGGTCAGCCAGGAACCAAGAAGGGAGAATCTTAGCCTTTCTGAAGTTTGCTGTCAGGAGATGAACTAGGACATAGAGGTTGTCTGAGACATATTCACAACTTATTGGTTTCTATGCCAAAAGAAATGAAAGTGAAAATGGAGTCCTCTATCTTCTAAGATCCCACATATTCATATGAATCCCATATCAAGGAATCAAACACACAAAAGTCACAGGGCTGAACGGGACACATGTTCCTTTAAATGTCCAGAAGGAGGCTATCAATTAAAAGTCATAGGACATCTTCATGGAAGGAGAAGTCAAGAAACTGTTCATCTTCCTTTATTTTGTGTGGTTTATTTATGGACTAGAAAAGTCAATCCTATTCGTTAGTTCATCTTATTGTCAGTTCTCCTATGGAATCTCACTCACAGATGGCTGTCTCAAAAGGTTGGTTCATTGGCTAGCTGTTCCAAACTACACGTGCTTTAATCACACTCTCTAAAAGGTGATTATCAAATTACAGTACAGATGGCATTCTTTGGATGGCATAGTGAGTTTGTTTCTTTGGATTTGGTTTTTATTTTTTATAGAAAATATTTTTTATATAATATATTCACTCATTTCCCTCCCCTAACTCCTTTCAATTTTTTTCAACCTCCCTATGCACTTAACTCTACACCCTTTTTATCTCTCTCTTTAAAAAATAAGCAAAACAATAAAACTCATTCTTTAATATACAAACACAAAATTATAAACCAAAATATGTAAGCAAAGGGCCATTAAGAGAAAAAAAATTGCCCAGACAGAGCAACATGAGACCAAAATACCTACAAAATTAGCATTGAGTTCATTTGTGTTGAATTTCTACTGGGCATGGGACCTACCCTGAAGGGTGGCCATTATACCCAATGCGACTCCATTGAAGAAGACTCACTTTTTCTTTTCAAATGGGTGCCAATTATAAATTATAGATAGTTTTTTGGTTAGGGGTAGGAGCCCATGTTCACATTCCTCTGTCAGCAGTGGGACCACCTGTCTTGAACCTGTGTAGGCCCTGTACATGCTCTCAAAGTCTCTGTGAGTTCATTTATGTGTCAGCCCAGTTATGTCTGGAGAAAACAGTTTTGGGGTGGAGAGGAATCCATTCCCTCTGGTTCTTACAGTCCTTCAGCTTCATTTTTCACATATCTCCCCAAAGCCTGAAGGGCAGTTGGAAGAAAACATACCATTTAGAATTAAATGGTCTAAAATTTATCACCCTTTGCATATTGTCCAGTTGTGGGTTTCTGTGTTAGTTCCCATATACAGCAAGAAACAACTTCTCTGATGATGACTGAGTGAGGCCTGGGGGAGACAGAAATCATTGGGTTTTGTTTGTTTGTTTGTTTTTGTTGTTGCTTGTTTTTTAGTTGTATTCCTTTAACAGAACAATAGTATCTAGTTTTCTGCTAGGATCATGGCCTAACCAGTCTCAGGTTCTACCCATCCTAGCAGTGTCAGACACGTTTCATGTTATGTAGTAAGTTTTAAGTACAATGAGATAGTTGTTGGTTACTCCCACAACATTCATACTTCTATTGTACTAACATTTCTCAAAGGCAGATCATTGTTGTCGATCACAGTGTTTATAGCTAGGTTGGCAGTTACTTTTCTCCTCTGGTAGTGTGCTGAGTAACTCCCAGTACCGTGAACACCAGTAAGTCGAGGGGAAGTATTTGGTTAGGTACCAGTGCATTTCTCCATGTTTGATAATACAAGTGTTGACTTCAGCAACAGTTTTTTTTTTTTCAACATCAGTTTCTGGAGAGAATGAGTACGCTTGGCAATAGCATGAGATGTTTGGTACTTCCCACAGATTCCCTCATTACTCAACTAAATGTACCCATTCTGCCACTGGAGGTTTTCCTTGGTGATGTAAGGTATCAAGTTGAATCACTATCTCTCTCACTACTTGGTGACTCCAATTATATTTCTTTCATATATGTATGTATTTTAGTAACCTTCTTAAGTAGCCCATTTCCATAGGGTGCTTCAAATTGCCATTAGTGGTTAGTTGTCCTTCCCAGTAGTCCCTTCCTTGCCCATTTTTTCTATCCCCTCCCCATTTAGTGCCCCCACTCCAGTCTCTCCTAACCCTTCCTAACAGTGCATTTTCTTTCCCCTTTCTTAGGAAATCCTCTACTCTCCCCTAATCCTTTACTGGGTACCTAACCTCTGTGGTTACATGAATTGTAGCACACATATCAAAAGCTTGTAGTCCTGGCTGCATCAAACCCACTATGTAGGACATGCTGATCTAAAACTCATACTGATTATCAATTCTCTGTTTCTGTTTCGACTTACCAAGTGCTGGAATTGCAGGGTATAGATTTCTTGTTTTAAACTGAACTTTAACTTGAAGTAGAATTCACACACACTCCTTTTTAGGAGTTATGTAGAAGTCTTTCACTTCTATCAGCAATGAGTTTCCATATTAGTAAATACAGAAGACATATTTAGATTGCCTGTCAGCAGCACATACATGTTATTTGCATGCCTGGAAAAGGGTAAAAATTGAGATTATTTTATCCATCTGGGCTCTGGGCTATAAAAAATTTTGATGGGGAACTAGAATGTTAAATTTATGTCTGTGAGAACAAGTGCTTGTCAATACTGTCAGATGGAAGGTGATACGCATACCACATAGAGATGTTCATATGGCCAAGGTAATGGTCAGTGTTCTACATTTTACAAACTTCCTTTCTAGTAACTACTTTGGTGGGTGGTACAGAAGGAAAGACAACATCCAAACTCTTCTTTCTACTAGCAATGGCTATTTATATATCAAAGGCCATGTGACTTTGCATTACACACAGACATTCAGGCTCAGGCCAGTGTTCCCTATTAAGGCCTTTTAAAGCACATCGTGTTATTGGATAGTTGGTACCAGTCTTCCCATTCTGGAGAATCTCAGGGATCAAGGCTGACCTTGATTCCTTGTAGTTTTGCTAAGTTCTAACACAAACACTTCAAGTAATTTTGTTTTTAACTTACTCTTTAAAAGACAAAGAAAAGTTGTTTCTCTTCAATCTTACCATTGTGCCACAAGAAGACAGGTGCATCTCCTGCTCACTTAAAGACATTTTGGTTTTGCAGATTTACAGTGGCCCTGGAGAAACTGCCTCACCTTTGCTTCCCCTACATTATTGATTGCTTGATTGTTTTTATTATAGCCTGACTCTTTCTCTTGTTCCTGTTTGATTTACCAAATTGAAACCTTACTTTTCTGCACCATGTCCCTCTCCTGTGCTTGCCTCAGTTGAGAAAGTATGAGTTTTAGAGGAGGAGTAAATACACCAGAAGGGACTTAAGGGCACAGCTGCCATCTTAGTTGATTAGAACATGACCTCATTTTCTTTACCTGGAGTCCCTCCCTGAGCACCTGCAATTATCCTATCTCGTGCTGTAGTTGAGCCCTGAGACAATTAGTCTTTGCAATGTTTGCATTCCTTCCCTGTAATAGACTTCCTTAGATAATTAACTTATACAGATAAAAAGTGTACTTGGTCTCAGAATTTTAGAGATTCTAGTACATAATTGGTTGGTTCTATTGCTTTGGGCCTGTGGCAGAACAACATATCACTTATAGAACTAATATCATAGCAAAACCAAAACTGTTCATCAAGAAGCAAAAAATTAAAAAGAACATACTAGAGACTCATTATCCTGTTCAAGGGTCTATCCACCTTCAATGACTTTAAGACCTCCCCTAGGTCCCACCTTCTAAAAGTTCCATTTCACCACGAATTTCAATTAATAGGCCCTTGGGAACATTTAAGTGTCAAACTAAAGATGACTGTCTTCAGACTAGAGACTTTTGCTTTCCTTGCCATTCAAACCTATCTATACATGCCCACTCCAAAAGGAGTTGTACAGAAAAATTCTTCCCAAAGAAGGTGCTTCATTTGATATGTCTTAGAAATGAAACACCAAAGCATATCTTCATCTAAAAGATCTGAGCAAATCAGAATCTTCCTGGTACTAGCTGACCTTTTGCTTTCAATGGATACATATCTCACTGGACTATTTCCTCTAGCCAATTCGTAACTTTGCCAGAGGGAAATTTGGGTTATTTATTCTGAATTTCTGGATCTCTAACCTGTCCCAGTGCTTATTTATTTATTATTTTAATTAAAAGTATCTCAAACACACAAACTGAAAACTCTCAGAAATCAGGAAGACAAGAATGTATATAGTTACAACCAACATTGAGCAGATTCTAAGACTCCACTGTATTTGTTTCAGATTCTACCTTAAGAACAGAAGCACCAAAGAAAGAAAAGAAAGCATACAAAACAACTCACCCATATGATGGTTAAAGTTCTGCTCTTTTTCCTTTCTTTCTTTTCCCTGTAGAATTCACTTGAAGTTTATGTATATTGTTCCCATGAATGTTTTTATTGTTTTTATTGCATATGCTTATTCTAGTATAGCCTTGATTTTTGTCATATATATATATATATATACATATATATATATATGTGTGTGTGTGTGTGTGTGTGTGTGTGTGTGTGTGTGGTATGCCTGTGTACAGGCATGTTTAGCTTGTATGGGGTCACAGGTTTGTGTGTAGGTACAAGTAAGTATACTTGCTTACTGGTATGGGTGAAGGCCAGTAGTGAATATCTGGTGCTGTCTTTGATTGTACTTCACCTTATATATTAAAGAAGAATCTCTCCCATTAGTCTGCACTGTCTCCCATGTGCTGAGAATACAGGTAGGCTACCATGGCCATTGAACATTAATGTGAATGCTGGGGACATGACTATTGGTCTTCATGCTTGTGTGGCAACTTCTTTACCCACTAAACCACCTCCCTCCCCAGCCCAATTTTATATAGGCAGTATCATAAGATATGCATGCTTTCAAAACACAATTTTATTCAATATTACTTACATTGATACACTTTACAAAGCAACTTCATGAAACAAAATAATACTAAACATGTTGTTTTTCCAAATGCCATTTCATTATACAAAGCCAATTTGTTTCTAGTCTTTGAAAGCTAGCCCCAAACCACTCCAGTCAGCAGGAATCACATAGTCTTGAATCTGTAATCTTGAACCCTCACTCCAGCTTTATAAAAGATTTGATAGTTTAGCTGATAAGTTAATTTGCATGTGCTTTGACCCCAGAGGGTACAAATAGCATCCTAAATAGCCTCCTCCAGTTAAGAGTGTTCATTGAGATGGGTTTTATTTCTTTGCCATTATTTTCTAGTATCCAGGAGAGTGCTTGATTCTTAATAGATATATAGCAAATACTTATTGGATAAATGCGGAAGTGGAAGAAAGTGGCCAGGAAGAAGGGTTTGTGTGGTGCAAGTGCATGTAAGAGCATAATATGAAAGCTTTGTCTACAGTTCATCATCCTCTGCTTCCATGTAAACTTATTCTTCAATTATTGTCAAGAGGGATTAAAAAGATGGTTTTTGTAAATTCCTTCAGACTGTACCATCAGACTTGCCTTGGCAAGGGCCACTAGATATTTGCAAAGATCCACCAAAAGCTCTAGCAGTAGGAAACAGTGATTTGAAAATCTTGGCAGATGCTCTGCTCTTTGGCCATCTGTCCTATAAAGGTAGCGTTGATTTGCCATTGACTAGGCCCCAATAAAACCAGGAATGCCAGATTCGATGAGATAATGCCAAGCGTGCAGCCTCAGTCTAAAGGAGTTGGTCCCCCATTCACTGCTCCTTTCCTGAAGCCCAGGACCAGTTTGCTCTGACTACAGTGGATGTGGCTTCCTTAATGAATGGCTAGAGGAGGGCCTGGGAAGAAAGGGAAAGTGGTTCAGTGTCATCAGCAAATGCTTCTTCTGGGCTTTGGTCAACTTTATTTATTAAGTAATGATTGAATTAGCAATTGACACGCATTAATTACTACTACCCAGAAAATTGCTTCTGATTCAATAGAAGCAACTGGGTATGTGATATTCTCAAGCACCAGAGTCTGGCAAGTGGGCATTGGCTACATAAAAAAAATCCATTTACCAGCACAGACCTCCTGGTGAAGTGACCTCATCTGCAGAATGGGACCAATACCAGATATAAGGTAGGGAGAATTTAGGGAAATGACTTTAAACTTTCTATTGTTTCTTCAGTAGCAGCAGTGATGACAATGGACAGTGTGTTATATGGTGATGGTAGAGAAAGATAATGGCTGCATAATTAGATCATCCTTGCTCCAAACTGTATTTATTCTCACTTGGCCCCTCTGTGTTTCAGAAACAAAATGAACCTAGTAATACTGACATTCTCTGGTGTTTCCTATCAGCACAGAGAGCCCCATACAGGAATAAGGTAATGTTTAAATGAGGGGCATATAGGAGGGACCTATATTAAGAGTAAGGAAAGTATCACTGAGCAGTGAGGGCTTTGTGGAGGAGAATGACCTTAGGCATGTGCCGAAACTCAGGTAGGATCTAGACAGGGATAGTTAAATGAAGAGGGATTTCCAGGAAAGGCACAACTGAGCCAGAGGAGCCATGTCCCACAGACCCCTCTTTCTTTGGCTTCTTCCCTCCTGAGAAACTTTATTTGTAGAGTATAATGAGTAATACAGAAGTTTTGACTTTGGTTTGTTCCTTTGGTTATCAGGGCAGACACAGGCAAAATTGCTGAGTCATTGAAGTTAGCCTGCAAATCCATCCATCTTGTGAGCACTCCTGCCTTTGCTCATCTGAACAAGATCACATCACTTAGCGATTCTGCAGCATAAGCTCTCTGAGGCAGCTTTCCTGTGAATCTCCTCACACCCTCAAAACCATGCCTAGAATCACAGTGTGTCAAGCTTAAGAACTTATGATTACGGACTGAGGCAGCCATAATCATAGGTCTATTGTTTATTTACAAAGGGATGTGACCACAGATAAGAACATCCAAATTCAAAACTCACATAGTTGGGATTGAACATAAGACGCCTTCTCTAACTAAACAGAGAAGGGGGAGATGCCAGAAGCCAGGACCCTCGCCCTTACCATTACCCCCTACCTTTCCCCACCTGCACAATGTCCTCTGAAGCTTGGCAACTGCAAGATCCTGCTTAGCAACTGCATATAGACTCAAAGCAGAGTACCATGTCTTCTTAAGAATAGCAGGGAGACCATAACTCAAGCAGTGTACCATATCTTCTGAAGAACTGCAGGTAGATCATAATTCAAGGCAGTGTACCATATAGACCATGACATGTTTCAAGGCACAGGCCAAGAAGATTTTGTACTTTTCCACCACCTGGACCCTCTTACCCCCTCCCCTTGTAAAACATGCTATAAAAAAGCATTTCATGTTCAAAAAAAAAAGAAATTAATAAAAAAAA
>NW_021604565.1:10473382-10520271 GCF_004785775.1 Grammomys surdaster
AACAAATAGCATAGTCCAATCACATGTGGCTCATACAATCTTTCTAGATAAAATCAAGAGGAATTCTCACCTAAAATTTTTCAGAAATGATTTTCATGTATGTTTTCATTCCTGGTATTCTGACTTACTTGCTTGATGGTTTCATTTGTGCTTCAAAAAAGAACACCAAGCCTTCCTTTATTTACCTTTCCCAAAGCCTCTTAAGTACCATGGAGCTTTTAGAGCAGCCAGCAAGCTAGAGGGGCTGTATTGGATATTTGTTAGGCAAAGAGTTCTTGAGATAATTTGGCACAGAAGTCTAGGTCCCCGGCAGATAAGCTTGTGCTAACTAACTCACTTTCACAAGAATCTCCTGCCTGACAACTAGTGAAAACATAGAGAAATATCTGAATACACCAAAGACACAGGGAAAATATGTAGAAAATATTTCCAGACATTAGAAATTTGAAAACCGAAATAACTCCACTTATTAGCAGGGGGTGTGGAGGCTCTGGGGTTTGTCCTTTGCTACTGTCCTCAGTGTATGTCCTCAGGGTGTATGGAAAGGAGGATTTCAGTGTACACAGGAGACCCCATTACTTTGTCTTTACACTGATAGACTAGCTTTTAAGAATATCATAGAAAGCAAAAACGGTTGTTCAAGGTTGCTTTGTTTATATTTGTTTTATCTAATGGACTCCGTAGTACAAAATATCCAGTAAGATATGAGATCTTAGCTCCCTCTCTCCTTACCTTTCTTTTCTTCTCTCTGAACCCTTCTTTACTTCCCCACTTCTTTTTTCCTTTCAATAATCAATGAACCCCTACTCTGTTCCAGTAATCCTAATGGGTGAAAAGTGAGTTAAAATCTTAGTCCTTGCCCTCAAAGACCTTATGATTTAATGAGAGAGTACATGCAGATAAACTGGACTTCAATATGGTATAATAAATGTTATGATGGGGGAGTTATGCAGTACACATGAGCCATATAAGGAGGAGAGAATTAAACTCACACTTTCACAATTAGAAAAAAGTGTTTCGGAGGAAAGCTAAGCTAAGTTAGATAGACCTTGTTTTTCAGAACAAAAAGAACTGGGTGGGAGGATGTTAGCCCTGGGATAAGGAGGTTCTGTTCACTATCCTTGCTCTGGTAGCCAGCCAGAGCCAGTCCAGCCTAGCATTATAGTTAAAGGGTTCAGTTGTGAAGTCTGTCAAACATTTGGAAAAAAATCACGTTGGCAGATGTAATTCTAACGTCCAGACTCCATGGCACTGATCATCTGGGGACTGACACAGTGCTGTGAAAAGGGCAGAGTAACTGTACTAGTTTCCCTGCCCCTTCAGTCATTGGGGACTATGATGCCATGTTTTCTGGAGCTTCTGTTGATCTCCCTTAGGAGGTATTTCTCTCTTCTCATTACCATGTTCCATCAAGTACTATGACTTCTGAGACATGCTTCGGGTATGCTGTTTGCTCAATTGCAAGGACAGACTTCCTATAAGCCTATCTTAAACTGTGCCATTTAGGGCTATGCTGGACACAGGGAAGAAGAGAAAAAGCAGTTTGGTTTGCGCGTGTGCACACAGTTTGGTTTGCGCATTAATTATTTTTTGTTTTATTTTGTTGAGATGTGGTTTCTCTGTATAGTCTTGAATTTTCTGGCATTCCCTCTGTAGATCAGACTGGCCTCAAACTCATAAAGATCTGCCTGCCTCTACTTCCTAAGTGCTGATATTAAAGGTGTGTGTTATCACACCTAGTCCTTAAATTTTTATTCTACCCAAATATAAGACAAGTCTCCTCTTAGAAATAAGTTATGAAGTACAGAAATATGTAAAACTTAGAAATAAGTTATTCAAAACAGTATTTTTCTTCCTCTATTCTTGCTTTTAGCAGCACCACATTTGTGTGTTGTGGTTATTGTTATTATTGATGTTATTATTACTGATATTATTGGACAAGATTCTTCTTTCATACAATACATCCTAACCAGTTTCCCATCTCTCTACTCCTCCCAGCTCTCTGCTACTAACCCTCTCCCCAAGATCCACTTCCCCTCTCACCCTTCAGAAAAGAACAGGTCTCCAAGAAATAACAAACAAACATGACAAAAATAATATAGTAACTCAAGGCAAAAGTCCTCACAGCAAGGCTGGACAAGGCATCCAACAGTTGGAAAAGAGTCCCAAGAGCAGGCAAATGACTCAAAGACACACCCACACCCACAGTTAGAATTTCCACAAAAACACTAAGCTAAAAGCCAAAACATACACGGGTCTAATGCAAAAGATTTCTGCAGGTTCCATGCTTGCTGCTTCCATCTCTGTGAGCCCACATGCTGCCTGCTTAGTTGATTCAGTGGGCTGTGTTCTCTGTCTGAGTCCTACAATCTTTCCTTCTCTATTCTGCGAGGTTCCCTGAGCTCCATGGGGAGAAACCAGATGGAGACCTCCACTCTAGACACTCTGT
The DNA here is from genome assembly GCF_004785775.1 of Grammomys surdaster. Lineage (NCBI taxonomy): Eukaryota > Metazoa > Chordata > Mammalia > Rodentia > Muridae > Grammomys > Grammomys surdaster. The sequence goes on from NW_021604565.1 coordinate 10,475,832, forward strand.
CCACATAATGTCTGGCTGTGAGCCTCGGCATTCACTCCCATCTGCTGCTGGTTGAAGCCTCTGATGACTACTAGACAAGGCACTGATGTATGAGTATAGCAGAATATTATTAAGAAATTTGTCATTAGTTTTTTTTCTTACTAAGACCAATCATGTTTGGTTCTACCCTGGTTCTCATTCAGTCCAGTTCCTGACCATCTAAGTAGTGGCAAGGGCTCCCTGGAGTAGGCCTCAAGCCAAATCAGACATTGGTTGGTCACTCCACAAGTTCTGCATCTTCATTCCCTCAGCACACCTTGCAGGCATAACAGATGACGGATTGTAGGTTGAAGATTTTATGACTGCGTTGGTGTCCTGGCTTCCCTATGGGTAGTTTGCAAAGTACCTTGCCACACTAAGGAGACCAGAACGTAGTAGTGAAGGCTCCATGCAGGCACCAGCTGGACCTCTCCACACCCAATGAGCTGTGTGAATACTGACCTTGGCAATGCCCTTACCCCAGGTGGTTCATTTGCATATCTTTTGAGTCTATTATTTATGCTTTCCTATCGATATATTAACGTATAAGTTGTAATCCTGATAGAAAACAGATAGTATACTCATATTAGGCTCACTTAAGGTACAATTAATAAAAAGGATTGTGTGCAAGGAATGGGTAGGGCTTAGGGAAAGCACAAAGGAGAATATGAGGGACTTTCATTGGCCAGGATATGGGGACCTGGAGAAAGGCCTTACAGAGAAGTGACTGAACAGTGTACTCCTTCCACTTTCCTCTCCATTGACTGAGCCCAAGGGAAGCCAAGGGATCCACTCTGTGCAGGCCAGTCTCCTGAAAGAGGCTTTTTGAGCTTTTCTTTCTGTTTATTACAGAAGCAAGGTTGTACCATGCCCTTGTTCTGCTTTTTAACCTGGATAGTTTGCCTTCAAATCTTTGCAAATTGGTGTATATGGAACTAACTGACTTATTTCATTCATTTGAAATATTTCATTATGTGATATTAGGATATTTTTTAAATGTGCATGTAATGTTTGGTGTGTGTGTGTGTGTGTGTGTGTGTGTGTGTGTGTGTGTCTGTGTCTGTGTATGTGTGTGTGTGTGTGTGTCTGGGTCTGTGTATTGCAGAGATGATATACATTATTTCTGCAAGTTATGAAGACAAATAAAAACGATGATCATCCTCAGTCCTTTCCCTAAAATTGCCTCTGTTGACCCTGCCTGGGGTCCACTCATCATTTGTGCTTTTTATCCTGTATTCACCAATCTAACTTTTGGAGGATAATGAACCCTCTTATAATTTTAAAGGTAATATTTCCATATCTCTGTGAATCTTTAAAAGGTACATTGTGTGGTATTGCTTTTTGGAAGCATTATAAAGTTACTATTGTAAATGCTATTACCCTTCTACCCTTGCTTTAAGCACTGTATCTACTTGGCTGGGTGCAGATAAACATTATTTCTTTTCTAAGCTTAGACTACTCCTGTGAACATGCCAAGAGTTCCTTCCCAGGGCTCTAGTAATGGGCTTTGGGGTTCTTTCCTGACGTTTCAAACAATTTTGTTTATGAACATGTCTGCCTCTGCCTTCTGGAACATGCATAAAAGAGGCTTTAGGGGTAATAATCTGGGGGTAAAATTTCTGGGTCATGAGATGTATGAATATTGAGCTTTGCTCTGTAATATCAAATTATTTTCCATAGATGTGCCAACTTAAGTTCCCACAGAACTGTGTAAGGCTTCTGGCTGCACCTTGCCCTCCCTGGTGCATTGCATTTTCAGAGATCTTCATCTTTTTCATCACTAGTCTTCCATCCATAGTTGCCAAGTGAAAGGTTAATAGATGCCCTTTTCTGTCATACACATTTTAATCCTCAAGAAAATAGTGCTAGAAGTCTCTATAAAAAGTCTTTTCCTTTTCTTGACCTATTTTATTTCTATTATTGTTCTCTGAAGTTGACTATGGAACATTCTAAATACACTTCAATATAATTAAGACATTGAAATCTACCAAGTGCTTCTTTTAATTCTTTCAGTTTGAAAATAAATGTGATTCTGGCAGGGTAAATGTAAAGTCCAGTTCATCAAGGTGAATTGTGTTTATAGTAAGAAGAAACTTCTCCATGTGTCTTTCCCTTGCTCCCTCCCTTCTTCCTTCTCTTCCTAAGTCTTACCTTCTTTCCATCTTTTATATTTTCATTTAGTAACTAGTGCTTAGTGCAGGAAACGAATATGAATTGTATGTGTATCCTACAGGGGGGTGGTGAGGAGAAGACAGTGCTTCTCAGAGACAGAGACGGATTCCAGACATCCATATTTTCTGAGTGCATGTCAATCCTGGCATATATTATGCTACTGGGCATTTGCTAAATAAATGAATGAATCAATGCAACAAAATATTTCCAATTCCAGCAACTGAAGTATGCTTTATGACTTGAATTAGTCTTTGGTAATTAAATATTGTATGTGATTTCTTAATTGATCCCTTCAGGAGATATAAAGTAGCCTACCAATTGATTTTACTTTATTTTTAATCACTTTCTGTGTTCTTTCAGATTCTCCATCTGTTTCCTCCAAGAGTTGTGCATTGGCATCAGCTCTTTACAGTGGAGCATTCTTTACCCTTTCACACAAGCAAGAGCTACCTATCACATAGTGTTCCTCTGACCTACAAAAGCTGAGAAATTTACATTAATGGAAACATAGGAACTTAGAAAATCACCGCCATTCTTCTCCCTTGGAAATATTCTGGTGCTTGGTAGTTAGCTGGATGAACTGTGGGTAATGGTTGGAGTTTGAGATTCTGCTGCTGTCAGGGTTATGTAACATTCAAATCAGAGAGCAGACCCAGTGGGGTGAGGGAGAATGCTTTTAATGAGCTGCTGGGATTGGCTGAACTTGTGCTAGCCTTGTGCTCTCCATGATAACCTTGATGTTTTTCTCATTTCTAAACTTTGTTTGCATGCCACAACCCAGCTGAATTTGCCTGGGTGACTTGTTTCTTTAATCTTCTAGCTTGGCTGGCTAGCATGTAAATCAATCTCAGACTTTGAGCTGCCCATATATTGCCCCAGTTAGCACTCTGTAGAGAGTTGTTCATGTAGGCTCAAGTCCAAAGCATGACCATGTGTAATGAGTTGTTATTGAGCTTCAGGAGAAGATTGAGTAGTTGGATAGATAGGACAGTTCAAGGCTGAGGGTTTCCCAGCTAATGCTGTGGAACACCGGAGCATTTACCAAGTCACTCCAAGTTCCACCCTTCACTACTACCAGAGGTGATGTGTCTTTTCCCTACCTGTCATGAAGATGCCTGGGAACTGTAATTTTAAAGATACTGAAGGAAAACTAACTTTCCTTTGGTCTTGATGATAGAGTGAGTGCCACGGACCCAACCTTGTATGCACTGTACACCAGTAGATCCTCCCGGCTTTGAACCAAATATAACTACATTTCATTTTCTAAGGTATAGAAGTGGAAAAAAAGGAGCCAATATGGAGAAGGAATGTGCAGCTAATGTTGAATAAGGGAGACATTTAACATACACTTTGCAACTGAAACACTGGATTTCTCTACTGGTGACAGTGGCAATGTCTATGCTAGCATGTTTACCTTGTCCTTACCATCCTCCTTTTCTCTAGTGGATATTAGCTTGTTCACCACATCTGAATCACCTAGCAATGTATAAATTTATTTATAATTTATAGAAACAGTTTGGATTCTCTCATCAGCACACCTTGAAATGGCATGTCTGTGTAAAGACTGTTAAAGTTGACTTTGCAGGTTAACTACTTCCAGCAAACTGTCTGCCATGTTCAGTTATCCTCGCTTCTTAAGCCAGGCTCTGAAGTTACTGGGATGCTTAGAGGCTTTGCCTAAGGTCCAATGGTTATCTTCTAATTGGAAACTGGATAATCTTGCTAGGTGACCCACTAAGAAGGATTCAGCAGAAACATCACTCTTAGAGACAAGTTCTTGGGGTATCAGCCTCTGCCCAGAGGCCTGATTTGGTCCCACTATGATTTGTAGGGTTATATTTTCTTACCGAGGCTGAGTACAAGGTACTCAGTACTCAGTACTCAGTACAAGCATGGAAATCAAATGAAGAAATAGACCCTTGGGGTATAAAAGAGATGAACAGAGTTAAATAGCCTATAGCTCTGCTATCCAACCAGAAAGTTCCATCACCAACAGCATAGGTTTGGGGATCACCCCTATTATCTGAGCTGGGCTTCCTGGAGTAGTTTCTGGAGTAGTACTAGTGATATAGCAGGTATCCAGATGCTTGGTAGAAATGTAGCCTCCTGGGAATTGTGTTCACATTCTGATTCAGTAGGTCTGGGGTAGATCCTGGCAACCTGAATTTATGCAGGTAGACGAGACAATTTTGAAACTATACTTGATATCACTTGAATACCTCTCCCTTCTGTTTCATAAAATGACTTTTAATGTAATCTTAATGTGAATGGATATCAAGAATTCCTTTGATGTACTTTTGTGAGTAACCTCACTGAACTCTATCTGGGAGAATGTAGGGACATCATTTACTGCAAACCTAACTTTCTGAAGGGTTGCCTCTAGTCCAGTGGTTTGAATGATAGCTGGAATCTGCAACTAGCCTTTCAGTTGTACACAGACCTTCACCCAGAATGCCCTCTAGCACTTCAGCATTGAATAAGAGATACTTCCAGGATGGAATTTTAGTTAGAAAAGATGAAGAACCCGGAGGCAAATTATCAAAAATTTGAAAGGTTTCCCCCTCTACCTATCAAGGTAGGATCTATTAACATATAACATGACTGAAATAATAAATGAGTGCAAATCATTTATAATTGGCCACTATGTGCCAGGCCTTGTCATCATTTTTGTAGATATTCAGCTGCCATGACAACTAATACTTTCAGAATGATCATTATCTTTGCATAGATACAAAATGAAGGCACCAAGAAGTAAGTAACATATTTAATGCCTTGCAGCAAGATAGTAGCAGCCTGTTCCTCCTGCTTCTTATGAAAACAAAGTCATTAAGGACACCAGTAGTGCACAGAAGCTTCCATTTCAAAAGAGAAGGGAACTAAACATATAAGAGGCAGAAGAGGAGCACAACTCAAAAAGATAGGATGCTTTTCAGAAAAAAAGAGCCAGGCACATTCACTTTAACCTCTACCACATACTAGGCTTAATTTCAGAACTTATGTTATCACTCAAGACTTGACAGGGCATTTGTGTCACTATCCCCCTTAGGAGGGAAGGTTTTGTGAGTTAGTGTCTGTCAAAGCTCCTTTTGGAGAAATCACTTTCATGATGATGGAAGCCCTAATGAAACCCACATTGATCATGATGTGTTTCCTAATGGTCAAACAGTTATTTCCTAATACAACTCAGCTGATAGGAATATTTAAAGTCTGGCTTTAATCTCTCTAGAGTCACACACCTTCTTTCACTCCCAATAAAATACTTTTTGAAGATTTTGGTTTGTTTGTTTGTTTGTTTGTTTGGTGGTTGGTTGGTTGGTTGATTGGTTTTAGCAATCTAAAAAAGGAAACTACAGAATGACTTTTAATATTGTTTAGCTGAATCCAGAGTTGTGTCTTGGTAAACATATCCCCTGTTTGCCAGCCAAGAATGCACATGTGATATCACTGTGGTGCCTGCCACCTTTACATTTTATAGGTTTGGCTTGCAGATTCAAGTCTCCAGGACTCACTGCAAAGGACTCCTCCTCAAGTATACCTTAGAGCTCAGCTCCAAGGGGAACCTCCTATGCTCAGCCTCATGTTTGTGGCCACTGGTTCTGTCATTTGGCATAATAAAACTTGAATATATCATCAGCAAGGGGAAGGAATACAGTTCTCTACTCTTCTGCTTCTTCTGGGAAGTAATTGTGTATCCAAGAGCCTACAATAATTCTCTCTCTTTGAGGTATAAAGCTTTTCATATGTCAACCAGCTGTAACCTTTCGAAGGTTTAATGAAATCAGAAAATATAATCCACTGTATGAGACTGAATATGAATCAAGTCTATTATTGTTGAACAAATGGCATTAATTTCCAGCACACATGTGGACATGAGTTTTAAAATATTTGTTTGAAAAATGTCAGGCTGCTCATTGTTTCAGACTATTTGAACAGCACACTGCCAGTATGCTCTTTTTAAATAGTTGTCCTTTTGAAAGGTTACAGTGTTAGCATATTTACTCTTTCCTGACTTCTTCAAGTGGTGTGGAGAGTGGAAAATACCCCAAATTCTTTAGGTACTGCCTAAGGATCTAAACTCCCCTTTCTTCTTAGGGTAAGGGACTCACTCTACATCCTGGTGCCTTTTATTGTGTTGCCATGTTCTTGTATATAGAATGAGAATATTTTAAGCAAATGGGGACAGATTTCACATCTGCTATTTTCAGCGATACCCCCAGAAAAGAGGCAGGATACCTGGAGACTCTTTGGTCCCATAAGGCAGTAGAAGTTGGATGATGATCAAGGCAGCCTTGGCCCTGCACTTCTGGAGGCAAAGTGCTCCAGTCCAGCAATGATCAACATAGGTAGAGTGCATGGTGGTCTACAAAGTAAAAAGAGAATGTTCATGAGGATGTTGAATAGAAAGAGAAAACCTAAGTTTATATCACTTCAGTTTCAGTTGCTATGCATGTTTTGTTATGCTCAGGGCATGCTGCTATTGGGATACAATGTTTGTAATACATTTATTTTGTATACATATGCACAGATGCACATTGGGCTAACCATCCATACTGTTTCATTGATCTTAGCTGATATTTGTAAGAAAAATTGGCAACTCTACCTTAAAAATCTCATCTAGCTAGTCAGGAAATTGATTTAATCAGAATGTTTCATCCCATCAAAGATTTGATGCCACCAATAATGCAGGTTCCTCAGCTTGGGGCTGTTTCCCATGCTGTTTGTTCGCCTTCAGTCAGCTCTGGAAAAGGTCACATCTTTACTCTGTTTCCTGCTCTCCCAGTCACTCCACTTCTTTGGTATCAGAGTTACACCCAGGCTTTTCCCTGGTGGTGTTGGCTGATAGGCTTCTCTCCTCCAAAACTATCCTTCCATCTGGGTTCCTGCCACACAACTTCTACAATAATTAAATGCACAAATTATTTTCATGTCAAAAGCAAAACTAGTCAATAATTGTACACGATTAGAAAAATAGTTCTAGCAATCAGATCTTACTTTGGTATGTTGGATCCTTTTTTCAGACATTTTTAAAAGTTGAATTTATTACAGTTTACTACTATAAAATGCATTTGTATCAGTATTTCTAGATGGATCTGCCTGTCAGCTTTTAGTTGTTTTTAAATTTTTTTCTTAAGTTAGCATGTTCATCACAATTCCCAAACTTAAATGCAATCAATATTTGTGGCACGTAAGTATTTCCTAAATGGAGTGCTCTGGCTTAATGCTTTGAATGTGATCAAGTTGTGAAACAGCCCTCAGAACTCACCTTATGCCTGTGTTCAGTCCTCTGTATCTGCTGATCACTTTGGCTTCAGTTCTCTCCCAACATTTCACGTGACCAGCCATAATTGTTTCCACCTCAACTCAAACTTTATCTTCTTAGCCACTGAGTCTTAAGCCTCTGGCACATCATTTGATTTCACTGTACTTGCCACTGTCTTGAGTTATCCTTGTCCACTTCTAGGTCACCTCTTCTTTAGCTAGACTACTGTTCAGAAGAACAGAGCATGTCTAGGACATATTCATTGCTTTATCCCCAGCCCATGGTGGTTCAGTAAATGCTTACTAGATGCATAAAATATCTGAGAAATCTAAGGATAAATAATTGCAAACCATTTCTATAGCAGGACCTACATTGGTACATAGTCTAAATACCTTAAACTAAAAATACATACAAACAGAGAGACTTTGGGTATATAAGGTTCTAATGTTGCAAGCATTCTTGAGCATAGAATTGGCAGATACCTACCCTTTTCAGTGACCCCTATACCTTTAAGGCTGCATCACAGAAAAAGCTTAATGGAAACTAAGAGAATCCCCCAGAGCATACAAAAGAATCCTTCTTCACCTTCACTCAGCTTGCCACCTACTCTTAACTGGGTATGGTGCCACTTCTGGCTTAGCTGCTTCTTGTATATAAGTGGTTACCCTTTGTTTTTCACATTTTATCATTCCATTCTATTTGCCACATGCTTGGAACAGTAAGTGTAAATTTATTACAACATGTTGAGTAGAAGTCTCCTCTTTAACTTTTAAGAAATGTTTTATTTCATGTTTTAATTATTCTGTTCATAGTTCGGAGTAGTTCTGAACTTTGCAGACTATAGTAAAAGATAATCTTTTTAAAATATGCTCATGATTATTCTGGCCACTGAGATAAAGGAAATTCATTGCACAATAGTTGAAAGTAAACGTCTTTAATAGGTTTATGTCACTAAAATTGTAAAGGTTGAAGTAATTCATGGGGAATGGGTTTTAAATGTGCACTGACCACAAATCTGAATGTTGTTTTCTTCTGAATCATACTTTACTACTAAAAAGTTCACTTCACTGTATTACAAGTCTATGAGTATATGTGTGAAGGAAATCCAAAGCTATTTTCCATGGAGTTTGGTATTTCTCAGCCGAATGCTGTTGGGAAAAGCACACTTGTCTCCTCTACCCAGTTGATGTCTGTCAAATTTGAAGATACCAAGCTTTGCATTTTCAAACTATTCCTAACATGGCCTTTTCCTAGCTGCCTTCCATCCTTTTATCCCTTGTCCTCCAACTGCTTCAGAACTGCTATCAGACAAAGCCATATCAATAACAACACACAACATACCTATTTGGCAAGCATTCAGGTAATAATAAAAGAGATTAAAATCTCAGGCTTATTATGAAACTAGATGAATTGAACATACCTCTGCTTCTAAGAGGGGCACTGAGCAATGGCTATTGCAGTAGCACTAGGGACATATATTAAGTTATTCTTTTTGATAAACTAAAATGGTAGCTCCAATAGCTCAAGGGCTGGCCTGGAAGTCCTCAGTCAATAGCAGAAGGAAATATCATATTCAGGCCTGTCTGCCTCTAAAGGTTATGATCTTCACTCTGGGGGAGGGGGAAAGAGTTCAAAGTCAACATTATGACATGTCCTATCTTATTTCAGTTTTCTGAAAGAACATACAAGGCTCTTAAGTCATCAATGATTAGATCTTAGATTCAAATATAAAAAGGCTACTACATCTTCTTCCTGATCTTTAAACAGTGCTGCACCACAAATGTCTGCAATGACAATAAAAATTAACATTCCCCTTTCTCTTCCACTCTCTACTCCTAGCAATGTCTCCATCCACAAGGTGCTCAAATCTGGTATCAGGAAATGCTTTCAATGCCAGCTTATGTGTCCCATTTCTCCCTGAACTACATCAGACTGTTGATGCTTTCTCCCTGTAGTCAAGCCCAGCTAGAGAGACATTCATGCCATGCCCAGTATCATCGGCTCTGCTATTACAATCTACTTGAAATAGGCACCATCAAAACCAGAAGAAACTAATCTCAGGTACATGGTGAAGACTTTAATTTGAACCTAGTGCTTCCTAGTTACTTAGTAACTCCAGAGTTCCAGAGATATGGCTAAGTGTGATTGCTTGAGCTATAACTTTTCACCTTTTGCAATACAAATAATGTCACCTATATCTCTTAAGGCACATATGTGTCTTCAAATGAAATCAGTTCATGCTGTTTTAAATTGGGCTCAGCAAACATTTTAACAATATTTGTCACATTTCTAAATAACATATGCTTGTGATTGATAGTCTCTCTTCTTCAGAGTGGCAGCACATAGAATGCTACATAGAACTACTGCCTGGTGAAGCAATCTGTAGGAATCTATGCTTATCTACAAAAGCCCAAGTAAATCTTCCCAATCGAGAACTGTGTACAATTTTCAAGACCATCTTGATATAACTGGAGCAAAATCAATAAGGCCAAACATTTAAGGAGTTCATATTTGTGCCAGGCATGATGATGGGGATAAATCACCATCATACTTAAGTCTCACAAAAGACTTCACAGATAGGTTGTATTAGGACTCTTACTCTGTGGATAAGGAAACTCTCCAGAGACTACTAACTTGCCCATGTCAGTCAATGATGAGAGCCCTTATTAAACTTATATGTGTAGGCAGAATGTGACAGATCCAGTTTTGCTGTCAAGTCAAAGGTTCTGCATTAAAGAAAAGAAATCAACAGTGGATTCCATGTCATCTGTTGTGAAACAGCCAGAGGAGCATGACAGCAGCAGCACTTGGGTATGGTTTCTCTTCCTCATTTTTATAGATCATATTTTTTCAAACAATTATTGTTCTTGTTATAAATTTAGGGTTCCCTGAAACTGGAAATATGTCAGCCTTCAAATTTTGTAGCCCTGAGACTTCTGAAATACTTTAAAATACATGTCACAAAGCTAAACCTAAGGGCATGAAGGTGAATCTTTAAATAAACCACAAAAGCCAAAAGCAAACAGAGCTGATATGCTTCTGAATTATCTTTGGGCAATCTATTTGTAAAATGAAGGATAGTTGCTGTCATGGGAACAGCCTATCACTGGTAGTTACAGTGACAGCTGTTCTCTGTGGTTGTCTGCAACTTTAAGGTCACTTACTCCTTTCTCACCAAACAGCATATTTCTCTTTTCTTTATATTCTCTCTAGCCATGATCATACCAGGAGCAGTGAGCAGTAACGCCACAGCCTAGACGCATGCCATCATGAATTTTTCCCACCAAATAAATTAGTATGTATTTTTTCATGTAAACCTCACTCTAGATCTCAGGGCATGGCAGAAAGCAGTCAGGTTCTTTGACACAAAGTAACATGAATATCCTTTCCACCATTCCTGATATAATGTTTATTCCATATGAATGGAATCTCTTGAGATATAACTTCTCTCTACATATACTTCTTCATTCTGGTGCTCCACACTTCCACCAGAATGAGTCATTAAAATTTATTGATAATATTCTACATATTGTGTATCCAGCAGATCTAAACTTTTCTAAAGTTTCCCCATAAACCAGTTCCAAATGTTTGTAATCCACTTGGTCAGGTTGGCATAGCAATAGCCCCTACTCTGGTACCAACTTTCTGTACCAATTCCTATTTTTTCTGTGACCATATACCTGACAAGAAGCAAGTTGAAAGAGGAGGGTTTATTTGGCTCATAGTTTTGAGGGGTTGAGTCCATCCTGGTGTGGATGGCAGGGGCAGATTGATCAGTGGTACTGACCAGGAAGTAAGGAAAGGGGAATGGCAGGGCTTTTCTGCTGTTTTCCCTCCAGCTGTTTTCCTTCCGGTTTTATTCCATCTGAGATGCTAGTCACATTCAAGGTGGGCCTTCCTACCCATTTAAACATCTCTGAAAATTCTCACAAAGACATATCTGTTGTAATTCCAAATTCAGTAGTTGATATTGAAGTCTAACCATATTGTACCTTGTTTTAACGTATCTCCTACACTCTGCTAAAGCTATAAAGCTAATAAAAGTTTACATTTTTAACATGCAAATATAAATATTAGGTCATCTATAACTTTGCTGTATATTTTAGCATATATAGTTCAGTCTTATAGTCTTGACATTTCTAATGAAATTCCCCATATTTTCATTCGATCTACAAATATTTAAACATTTACATCTTTAAAGCAATCCTTGTCTAATAGCTTAAATATCTCAATAATATTTGTGTCTGGCCTTGCTAAATACTATATTCTGTAACAATAGGTCATATTTTTTGCCTACTTTATAGTTCACCATTTCTACCAGATAGTAGTTATCATGTGTAGAAGACCAAGGGAGACTGCCGCTAATATTGTCAGTGCACCACATAATATGCTCTCTATCTGTAGCCGTTAGTAGGAAGAGAGTTGGATGACTCTACTCATAGTACAGCTATGTTTGAATATCGATTCTGTTCTTCACCTTGGTGGTCATATTCTTCACAAGCTAAAGCTCCTCTGTTTTAGTTTTTGGGTCTGGGTTGCTGGCCCAGTGTTCTAGTCTCACATTTAGCTCTGAGAAGTTTTGTATGTCTGCACCTAACCACACACCTATCTGCTTATACTTTTCCCCAGCTGCATGCTGCTCAGTCTGCCAGTGACTTGGACTCAGAATTCTGGTCTGGAAAGCATGGTTTCTTGATTTCTTGTTCTTTTCTTCCCTCAGTCCTAGCCAGGCCCAGTTATCTGACCTCAAGAGTGAGCTTTCGTAGTATTTCTTTCCTGGGCCACCCATATTCTGCCTTTCTACCCCACAGAACTAGATCTCTGCAATCTGTCCGTGTGGCACCCTGGATGTGAGGACTTTACTATGGGTGTCGTCTCTGATGTCATTGCAGGGAACAAAGTACAGTTTCAATGACTCTGTCTATAGCCCCTGACCTGTGCAGGAAGTGATGTGCAGGACCATTCTCTTCTTCACACAAGGATTCTTGGAAGTATGTTTGTGGCCTGCCTTCCAGCAAGATCCAGATCCCAGTGCCACTGAGGCATTTTTGATGTTACCCCTGCCCTATCCCTAGTCTTTCTTGGGGTCATTCATTGGAGGCCTGTGTGAAAGATCTAGAAAATGGGTACCTAATTTTGGTGGTTTGAGTAAGAATGGCCCCCATTAGTTTATATATTTAAATGCTTTAGGAGTGATACTATCTGAAAGGATTAGGTGCTATGGCCTTTTCAGCGGAAGTGTGTCACTAGGGGTGCGTTTTAAGGTTTTAGAAGCCCAAGGCTGACTCTCTCTTCTCACTGCTTGGGAATCCAAATGTTGAACGCTTAACTCCTTCTCCAAGACCATGTCTTCCTGTGTGCTGTCATGCTTCCCACCACTCTGAAAATAAACTAAACCTCTGAAACTGTAAGCCAGCTCCAATTAAATGGTTTTCTTAATAAGAGTTACTGTAGTCATGGTGTCTCTTCATAGCACTAGAACAGTGACTAAGACATAATTCACTCAGAATATTTATTTATATCTGTATCTCTAGCATATAGTAAGAACTCAATAAAATTGTTGAAGGAAATTATGTGTAAAAGACCAGGATGATTTCTCTAATATATCACATTAGAACATTTTCATAAAAATATACTGCTTCCCATGCCATTCTTTCCTTCTTGTTCTGCCCTGTATTTGTTTTTATTTGTCTTTTTTAATTTAATTTTTATTGGATATTTTATTTACATTTCAGATGTTATCCCCTTCCCCCCCACACACAGAAACCCCTGTCTCATCCCCCCTTCTCCTGCTTCTATGAGGATGTGCCCCCACCTACCCACCCACTCCCATCTCCCCGCCCTCGAATTCCCTCACACTGGGGCAAATCTGCTTGGATCTAGAGTCCAAGGACATCCCAATAACAGAAGAGGGGGCACATTTGTGTGTTCTGCTTATCTTAATTCTATCCTTCTCCACTTTCTTTGTTTTTTATTGGATGTTTTATTTACATTTAATATGTTGTCCCCTTACCCCATCCCCCACCCACCCTGGAACCCCCAATCCCCTCACCCCTCCTCCTTCTTCTCTGTGGATGTAACCTCTATCTACTCCCCCCCACTCCCACCTCCCCACCCTCAAAATTCCCACCCCCTGGGGCATCCAGCCTTCATGAGGTCAAGGTTCTCTTCTTCCACCTATGCCCAGCAGGGCCCTCCACTCTTATATATTCAGCTGAAGCCCTGGATCCCCCCCCTAAGTGCTCCCAGGCTGGTGGTTTAGACCCTGGGAGCTGTGGTTGGTTGGTATTATTGTTCTCCTCATGGTGCCGCAAATCCTTTCAGCTCCTTCAGTCTTCACTCTAACTCCTCTATTGAGAAACCCATGATCAGCTCAATGGCTAGTTGTGAGCATCTGCCTCTGAATATGTCAGACTCTTGAAGACCTCTGAGGAGACATCCATATCAGGCTCTTATCAGCATGCACTTCCTGACTTCCACATCAGCATCTACCTTTGGTGACTGCACATAAGCCACACTGGCCTGGCAGGGGTTTCACTGTACCAGCCACATTCTCTAGACTGCCTTGCATCCACTTTCCTCCTGCTGAGCACTTTCCCTCACTCCTCAGGTATGCTAATATATGCTTCACAGAGAACACACTTCAAGTTTCAGAGCACCAGGCTCCCCATTCTCCTCCCTACTGTTTCTTTATGGCTGCTATTGCTGTTTTTGTTGTGTTTTTTTTTTTTCAGTTTACTTACCTTTTAATGAATTTAGAAGAAAAGGCAATGGTAAGGCCACTTAAGAGGAGGAACTGGTCAGAGCTCTGCCTGATTTTCAGGTGACAATACACAGGGGGAAGGGATACCCCAATTTTTCTTTCTTGGCTGTGAATGCTGTTTATGCTCTAGGGAATTAGAATGAGGGGATGATAGTCCCCTTTTACCAGGTGCTAAATTTTTGTGAACTGTAAGTTTACTCCTACTCTGGGTCATCTATTTTGCTTGCTTAAATTATATCCAACTTTATTACAATTCATACTCATTAGTGTCTGACCCTGACCTAGGGCAGGTTCTCAGTTGCCCTGTGATTTGTATATTTTTCTGGATGGTCTTCTAGGCTACAGTAGAGACTGGTCTGATATTATTCTGAATGAAATTTTCACTGCTGTTTTCTACACACATATGTCGAAGGATTAACAATAAGAAATTTTCAATTTTTCTTTTAATATGCTACTAAATTAGAGGTAATTTTGTCGTTACCCTATTAAAATAAAGACTGAATTTATAATCATCAGATTGTGAGCCCCAACATTTTATGATTTGAAAAATGTTTCAAACTCTCACAATCTAAATGATATGTTTTTTCTTCTATAACACTGTGCCATAGGTCATATCATAGGTGTTATAATTTAAATTTTTACTACTCCAAACGTTCTTTCATGTCATAACTGCTAATGTATGTAGTAGCAATTGCTACCTAAGGAGTAGAAGCTTGTAAGAGACACAAAGAAATATAGTTATAAAATTATCTCAGTGACTGTGGAACAAGTCAGACATATAAGTAGATGGCTGCCTCGATGTGGAAATTCTTGAATGAACCAAGAAAACATTAACTAAAACACTTTCTGACATTTTAGTCTGCTGCAATCTTGATAGGACAATGGTCCTGGGCTATGAGGATGGTGACAGATCTCACCCTGACTTCTCTGGATGACACTACTTTCTAAGTCAGAAGACTCTGCTATGGCAACATGCTCTTTTTATTTTTGTTTTGTTTTCAATTCTCCCTTAGAAACAATTCATTTGGGTTCATTATATGGCCATTTGTTAGTCTTGGGCATTATCCTTGTTTGTGACTACAATGAAGTCATACTAGGCTGGGTTGCCTGTAAGTCATCAGGAGATCTTTCAGCTGCTCAGTGAATAGGCAGTGTAGAGGTCACAGTCATATTATAGGCCACAAACCCTTTCCCTAAAGTAATGGTGAATTTTCATGTTAGTCTTGAAGAATATTGGTTCAGCTTCGGTTCTCTGACAGCTTGCTGTACATTAATTTCTAAAAATGTTGTTGGGTTTAATGTCAGGGAGAGTTCACATATGCAAACTATATGAGCTGAACACACCTGTATAACCAGCTCCCACATCAGAAACAGCATGATAGCTTCACAAAAACTTACCTTGTACCTCCTTCCATTTTCTCATACTTCTTGACACAAGATACCCCTTCCCTGATTTGTTTGGATTTATGCTTTATGTAGATGGAGACATACACAGTATTATTTGGAGTCTGGCTTCTTTTATTCTTCATCCTGTTTATTATACATTGCATTTGTTTGTTCTTACTGTTGTGTGGTGTTCTACTCATGAATACAATTTGTTCATTCTACTTTTAACAGACATTTGGATATTTTCTTTTTCAGATGAGGACAGGGTTATTCATATTCTGTTATGAAAATTGTTTTGGCTAAAGTACACACACACACACACACTTCTGCATACACCATACAACTAGGAGTAAGATTTGAGTCATAGTCTGTGTGTATGTTCACAGTCCATAGGTAAAATGGTTTTCCAGGGTAGTTTTATAGCACTCTGATGTGTATGTCCTTTATTGTTTATAGACATGGATTTTTCTCCTGGTAAAATATCTTTTCACTCTCTTAAAGAGATCCATGAATAAGGAGATACTTTTGACTTTTTGCAAAGTCTTAGTTACTATTTTTCTTTATGGTTTATTATTTTTTGCATTAGGAAACTTGCCTATTGTAAGTTGATAAAGCTGCTTTTCCTAGTGTCATTATCTAGCTCTGTAATCTCTCTGATCCATCTTGGCATATTATGTGATACATAGGGACCAGGATATTTTTATTTCAAAACTTTATTGAACTCGCACCACATTTGTTAGAAATGTTCACATATATTTTAATTCACTAACATCTATGTCTATGACTTGACAGTATAGCACTTTTATATCACTCATGAGACCTTGGATTCCATCCCTACCAATGAAAGAAAATGTTTATTTCAGTTCTAGTGAAATCACTTTCATGTTTTCTGAAATAAAATTACTAATGGTTCCTTTAAATACTATTTAAATTTACAGGGATTTAAACTTTATAATATAATCTCTTTGTTTCTCTTTTTGTACTAAGAAGAGATCTCTCTTAAATGTGTTGTTCAATTAGATCTAAGTGTTAAGTCTTATTTACTTATAAATATCAAAGTAACATATAACATAAAACACAATAATTTTAAAAAAGTATTGTTCTCATTTTTAATTTAAATTAAATTTGATATGTTTATTCTGTTCTAAAATCAATAACCAGTTGAGAATATAGTTGAAGTTTTGAGCTCCTTTTTATGTAATTTCTTACTGTAAGCCATAAAATGATTAAAAATTAGTTAACAATAAACCAATGCCCTTAATACTCAAGATTATATTATGTTGTAATAGTTAAACTATGAACAATTTTTAGCTTAAACAGAAAGGAAAAGAGAGAGAGGAATCTTAATCCAGAAACATAGCTACTTTGGCAAGAGATCAAATCCAAAGACCTAGGTCTGTGTGATCCAGCTTGAATATAGACACTCCCTTAGTAAACACCTTTATCTCTCTTGCTGAAATGCCTTTAGTACACACCTTTAATCCCAAACTATGACATCTAATTGAGGGGCAGGAAAAGGTATGATTACAGAGAGATTTGACAGAATGAGTTAGAGACAGCATATGTCTGTCATGAGAACTATAATGAGAACAGACAGAAGGAGAGGCTACTTAAGAGTAGTGCAGAGAGAGAAGAGTCAGTTGTGTTCAGTGCAGTTCAGTTGAATGCAGTTGAGTTCAGTGGAGTTCATGCAGTTTTTCCAAGCAGAACTTTTCAGTCAGAATCCAGGAGATGCCAATTGAATTAATTAGCCTAGAGAGGAATTTGAGCCAGAACAGTTGAGTTGAGCCAGCTAGCCAGATTTCAGAAAGGGCTAGAAAGTGAGGTTATTCAGCAGTAAATCTCAGAAGAGGCTGAATCATTCTAGGCCTAGGTTAACAGAAAGAGGCTGAAAGCTGAAGCCTTCAAGGTCTGAACTTGCAGAAGATTAGATTGTATGGAAGCAAGAAGCTTCCAGGCCTCAGCCTAGGTATAGTTAGATAGAAATGCTCTGGGCTCAGTTCAAGTTATGTATTTGTAATGCTTGGGCATGGCTCTCATCTCATCCCTTCCTATGAGAAAATAAAAGCAACATCTACAATATTATTAAGGAAAGTCACAAGGGGAAGGCTTTTACCACTCTGAAGATGAACATGGAATTGCATTGATGTGGTTATACCTAGTTTCCCACTAGAAACAGTATGTGTCTCAGACACATTCTAAGACAAATATAAGAATTTTGATCTTAATGTTTGAAATACCTGAATGTGTCTTCTTTGATATAATTTGTCTTAGTGTTTTCCTCTTTTTATTATCTATTTTAGGTTGTCCTGGTCAGTGGACATCTGGACAGCTGGGATGTTGGGCAGGGTGCCCTGGATGATGGTGGTGGAGCCTTCATATCATGGGAAGCACTCTCACTTGTTAAAGATCTTGGTAAGTATTTAGAAAGTCTTTAACCAACATGTGATAGTCTCAGTAGTGATATGTTAACTCTATATAGAAACTTCATAATGGATTCATTTTTGTGGTACATTGAAAGATCCTCCTGTGGTTTATATTTTTTTCTCGGTTTACTCCAAGAATAGAATTATTCTTATCTTTAAAGGATAACTTATCCCTTAAAGAAATTTTAATCAAGTATATTCCAGATATTTAAAGTAAATATTATTGTCATCCATTGGGAAAAATAAACAAGCAAATAAAACCTGAACACATGTAACCATATCACTTGGGGACGATGCCAAACCATGCATGGCCAAATGCAGAGGGTAACCAACTGCTCCCAACTTCCTTATCTTCTCCTCGTAAAATAGAATAAGGCTGTGAGACTTGTGGAAAAAGCCAGTCATCTTTCCATCAGAAAATGCTTTAATGGTTAAAGAATGATCCTGTAGTCATGGTAGGAGAAAGTGGTCCTAGATATGGCTGAGGGGAGTAGGAATTGGAAGATATGGCTAATAGCAGCTCCTTTTGATGACCATATTTGCAAATAAATGTACATTTTTTTTTGATTTGCTGGTCAATAGGGTAGACACGGAGTGTAGTTAGAAGTAAAAGAATACTCTGAATGCAGACTTCATTGTCTGAATTATACAATAGTGATTTTGAAGTGCTTCATCTGCAGAGTGTCCTGGATGGTAGCTGTAGAACAAATTCTGTTTCAGATAACATAGAGGTCAAAACATGTATTGTTTAAGTATATATTTCTCCAAGCTCATGATTTTCTGCCACTTTTACAGGGTCTTCTTGTCTTCTTCATAGGTCAATTAAAGATTATTCATCTTAGAAACAGCTCAGTTGTTAGAATACAGCCTAACATACGTGAAGCCATGGGTTCGATCTCTCAAAACTCATAAAAATAGATATGGTGATGTATGCCTGTCATTTTAGTAATCAGTTTCATAGTGAGTTCAAAGCCAGCCTGGGCTACATGAGACTCCATCTAGAAAAGAAAATATGTTTCATCTCTCTAACAGTAGATGCTGACATGATCTTGTTTTCAGAAAATCTTTGTTGTGGTATTTTAATTTATATTTTTTATAAATTGTGTTTTACTTGTATTTTAAAATGTAGAAATAAAAACTGCTTATGTAATATTTTTATGCAGGTATTTCTCAACCTTTGACATTTTTAGATTATAGTGTGGGATTTTATAACATCTTCAGGCTCTCCCTACTAACTGCCACTATCATTTACCACTATCACCCCAAAAATGTTAACAGTGGAAATGTCTCCAGATACTGTCAAATGTCCTTGGATAAATGGTAAGAAAAATTGCCCGGATTGGACAGACAAATAAATAAACCAATAAAATATCTATAGGTATTTGACACAGGATCTTATGAAAAAATAAACAAACTAATTAGAAATTTCCAGTTGCACATTCTTAACCTCCCAGCATTGTTATTATACATGATAGAGAAGATTCACTGAGCAGATGCTATGCTTTCTGTAAAGCCTTTTGTAGAAGCTTGGCAGACAGAGAAA
Source organism: Grammomys surdaster (assembly GCF_004785775.1). Classification (NCBI taxonomy): domain Eukaryota; kingdom Metazoa; phylum Chordata; class Mammalia; order Rodentia; family Muridae; genus Grammomys; species Grammomys surdaster. The sequence continues at coordinate 10,495,400 of NW_021604565.1, forward strand.
TGTAGGGCATGCTTTCTCTTCTAAAAGGCTTAGCACAGAGCCAGAGACCTCCACATTTGCCCACGGGCACTGTTGTAAGTAGAGAAATAGTTTCAGTGCCTACTTTTACGACTTTACAAGGTTAAAGAGAGAAATTGTTCAACAACTAAAACCCAAATAATTATACTCAGAGGTCTAGATTTTGTGAAATCATTCCAGAATGAAATGAGTTCTTGGGGAAAACATGAAAAAAAGAATCAAACATGTGTCCTTACGGAGCACAGATGTTTATTCTGGAAATTAATTTTATTTCAATATATTTTGCCAATTTGATAAAAAATAGAGTGGTGGAATAAAAACAGCAACTAGTTCACCTGAATTGGGGTTTAGGTCACTCTGACTACTTTCTTGGTCTTGGGCAGGTCATCTGAACACTCTGGACTTCATGCTTGTCATCTCTATTCAATGGTAATCTTCCAGAGTATTGATTTCATTTGCTCTAGGTTGAGACAAAAATCAGGTTTCTACATATGTAATCTCTGTGCTCTGGTCCTCAATGTGGGACCCTAAACTACTGTTAATTGAGTTCAATTCAATTTCAAAGATAAATGTCAAACAGCAGGCATAGTGAATGGAGTATCCTATCTCTAAAAATACTGAACTCAGAATTTGTTGTTGTTGTTGTTGCTGCTGCTGCTGCTGTTTGAGTATTTATTTTGTTTGTTTTGGTTTTGTTCCATATTTTAAATTCACAACTTTAGTCTCTGAAACATTTATGAGAATTCATAAGAAAATACAACTTAAACTGCACAATAAAAATCATTTCTTTCAAGTATGTGTTGTGAGGCAGCATTGACACAGTGTCAAAATCACAGGACACTAAGTTGGGCATGGTGATACACAACTTTAATCCCATCACTGGGAGGCCAAAGGTAGGCAGAACTCTAAACTAGAAACTAGCCTGGTACAATGATTTGTGTATGCTTGGCCTAGGACTTGGCATCATTAGGAGATGTGGCCTTGTTGGAGAAGGTGTTTCACTGTGGGCTTTAAGACCTTCATCTTAGCTGTGTGGAAGCCAGGATTCTGCTAGCAGCCTTCAGAGGAAGATGAAGATCTCTCAGTTCCTCCTGCACCATGTGTGCCTGGAAGCTTTCATGCTCCTACCTTGATGACAACGGACTGAACCTCTCAACCTGTAAGCCAGCCCAAATTAAATGGTATCCTACAAGAGTTGCCTTGGTCATGGTGTCTGTTAATAGCAGGAAAACCCTAACTAACACCTGATATACACAGCAAGTTTCAGAACAGCCAGGGTACACAGAAAAGAAAAAAACTATCTTGAAAAACAAACAAAAACAAAAGGAAACAGAGAAACAAGAAGCTCACAGGACACTGGAGCTAGAACATCTGTTTTATTCATACCTCAGATCAACAACTTTCTAGTTTTCTACACTTAAAACTTTGGTAACTTGCTTGGACTCTTTGTTCCTCAGTTTTCCCATCTAGGTAATAAGGATAATAATTCCTATCTTTTGTGCCTGTTTAGAAAATTAAACGAAGCATTAGTCTAATCTATTTACAACAGGCCCTGACAAAACCCAAGTTCTTCATAAATATTATATTTTAGAGCTTAATAAGCATGACTCAGAAAAGCCAATCTAGTACAAGAGAAGATGATGTTTTTTAACCTGAAGCCCCATTAGTTACTGCTCTGCCTTCTTAGTATTTTAGTTATAAAAGTGCAACTCTTGAGCCAGTGGCTATAGAGTCACTAACATATCCGTTCCCTTTGCCATTTAAACCCCCGTCCTCCTGTATGATGGAAGCCTAAGGAATCCTTCACCATTTCCATTTTTATATAAAACTTATTGAGTCTTAGATGTCTTCTGATCACTTCCTCTGCAGGCACCCTGTTGAATGAATAACCATCATAGAATTTAAAATTTAAATTGGAACTTCTGTTGTTAGATTATCTATGTATTCATCATGAAGGTCTGGGTCCAGTGTGTGACTTACTAGTTCTGTATGAGCACCAATAATTCTAGATGAGCTTGGAGAATGAGATGAGTTCAGTACTAGAACATGTGCTTAGTGCCTGTTAGGTCCTGAGCTTGATCTTCAACACCAATAAAAGGAAAAATAAAGCAACAATAAAAACCTGAGACAAAAGAGAAAAAAGAAAATTAAACAAGGATTCATAATTAAATTAATTAATTATATTGAGCCTAAACTCTTAATTGGTGAATCATGAAAGCTCTGTGGAAATCTTTTTCTGAGAAAAATGACACTCTTCTTGGGTACTTTCCCTTGGATGAGATGTCAGGCAGCTTGCACATCAGCATCTTTCGATGACTTGTTAATTTGAAGTATTAGTCCAGTGGGGCTCTCTGATATTTGAAATTCTTTGTCTAAGATTTAGCTTTGCACTGTTCTGTCCTTTGTCTTCGTACTTTACAACTCTTACAGATTTACTCTTTTGCCCAAGCCATCAGCTTAAATTATATTCAATTAATCTAACAAGATATTTGCATTTTATAAATATAATCAGCCATTCCTAAGTAACTGTCAGCAACAGGCTATTTGTTGTGCAGTACTATTGAATCCTCTCTCTCTCTCTCTCTCTCTCTCTCTCTCTCTCTCTCTCTCTCTCTGTGTGTGTGTGTGTGTGTGTGTGTGTGTGTTTGTGTGTGTGTGCATGTGTGTGTGTGTGTGTGAGTGTGTGTGTGTGTGTGTGTGTGTGTGTTTTACTGGATGTGACACTGTTTATTTGAGATGTCATTTCCTGGAACATTCTGGTGTCAGTTGACAAAGCCTGTGGCCAAAACTGCTATACTTCACATTGTTCGTTTGTTAGTCAAAAAATAAACCACCTTCTAGTCCAAAATACTTCCAGTTTTATCACTTTTTATGAAGTTAGAATTTGCAGGGTTTTATTCTAGAAAAAGTGAAAGAAAAAGAGGGAGCATTGCCTTGATCTTGAAATGTGGGACATAAGAAAAATATTTCTAAAACTGTGTGGTGTGAGCATCCTGCTTGTGCTTATCATCAAGCATCAGTCTATTGCTTGTAGGTATCTCTGGCTACTTTGTGGGTTCTGCTTTCTTCCATCCCTTCCAACCTTTCTCTACCCTTTCAACCCCCTAGCACTAGATAGGAGAGAAAAAAGATAGAGGGGGAGAGGAAAGAGCTCCCTGAATAAAGTCAGAGGTCAAAATGGGGATTACATTATTGCTAGACTATTTCCTGTTGATTAGAGGTGTTGAGTTCATTGGGACAAGTTTGATCTTCACTGTCAGGATATCTAATTTTCCCTTCTAAGTGCAACCTTCTTCTAGTTCTTGTTCTTGTTCTCATTCTTCTTCCTCCTCCTCCTCTTCCTCATCTTCCTCCTCCTCTTCCTCCTCTTCCTCCTCCTCTTCCTCCTCCTCCTCCTACTCCTCCTTTTCTTCTTCTTGTTTCTTCATTACTACTACTTAACAAACCACAACCAATAACAGCCAGCAAACAACCCACACCACCTCTTGGAACCCTATCATTTACATAACCTCTGAAAAGTCCTCTGAATTCCAAATGTCACATAATCATAGAAACTATCTGCAACTGGCAAAATCATGCCCCTATTAGAGGATGTAGCAAATCATAGTCAGTGGTCAATTTGAAGCAGACCCATATCCCACACGTGGGGTTAAAATGAAAATATATTCTTACAATATTTATGTGTTCTTTTTTCAAGAAACCAAAATCCCAAAGTTGTCACTACAGTTTCTTAGGAGATATTTATGTCTATGCTTTTTTGCTCACTCACCCAAGTGTTTGATGTGTTGATAGCGTTTCTGTGTCCTAGATGTCTAGACCAAAGAAGAAGTTTGACATCTGTGAAATGGAAGAGAGATTTGATTCAAAAACATCTATAAAATTGCTGAAAATGCTCCTTAACTGTGACACATACAGTTTACTTTGGATACCTATGGAGGGAAGGATGTATGTCGTTTGGCTGAGCAAGGCAAACTCAACATGCTGATTCTTGAGTGCTCGAGCTTTGTTTAATAAAGATAAATTAGGGTTCCTGAAATACAAGGAGACAGAATCAGGGATTCTCAGAAGTACGTATATTATCCAGGAGAAACCTGGTGTTATGAATATCCTTGGATGGTGGCTGAAGGTTAGTGTGGCAGGAGCCACATATATTTTCTTTGATCTGTCAGTGAAGTGTCAGGTTCTTGTAGAGTAAGTACGTTTTACTTTTATAAAGACAAAAGTGTTCCCAACAGCCCCCTCTTAAAAACAAGTAAATGAAACAGAAGAAAGACAAAAAGAGGGGAGAAATCTTTATATCACTATTAAATTGAGTAGTTTGTTGACATAGCTATAAGGCAGAAGTTAGAACTGGAGAGACTTATAAAAGAATCACCAGACCTGCCTGATCCAGAATATTTCAGTGAAGACAGTCAAATATATGTCAAGGTGTTGATTCTGTTAGTTTTATGCAGCCATCCCCTGTGCAAGTACTCTCACTTAGAAATGAAGACAAATTTGAGGAAGTGTTCTTTATCTAGGTTTTTCTCAGATCTGCCTTGGAAAATTACCAAGAAATCCAATCCAGTATAACTCATGTATGGAAACAGTCAGCAACTTCCAATGGGCTAAAAGTCATTTAAACTGTAGGAATAGGGATTCTATGGGCCCTGAGCCCATATAGGGACTGGCTCACACCTAGAAAAGATATTGCACTTTGATAGCATTCATCCTAAAGTGTCAGACCTCTGGCTGTACTAGAAGTACCAACTGTGTTCGCTGCATGCTGTGATGTGCTAAGCCCTCCAGTATACACATAGTCATTTCTTCCTGTTAATAGCCTCAAGCAGCAGATATAGCTGTTGTGACAGCCACCATACAGAAGAAGAAAGCAAAGCAGAAGAAAGTTACATGCCCTATCCAAGATGATATAGCTGTCTGTCCAGTGGAAAATGTAAATTAAGCATATTTACTCCAACCTGATTACTACTGACAGGCACCCTTGAATGCTGGTTCACTGGAATATCATTCTCAGCCCGACTCAAGGAACACTCTTTCTAAACCTGTCAAGAGATAATATTAGAAAAGAAAAAAATATATACTATAAACAGATTAGTTTAAAAACTTCCTCTTAGTAATTTCGTTTTTCACGAAAGACATTTGTTAAGAGAATGTGCTTTTGAGCGCTGTCCTGGGGCTTTCTGAGAGGAGATAGAACTGAAACAGACTGTACAAGTGATCACAAAATGGCCTTCGTTGGGCTAAACCCCAAAGCATTTACATCAGTTTTCATTCTAAATTGCCTGGCTTCCTTTGGGACCATGTAGTGCTTCCATAACTGACCTATAGAGGCCGTATTTAAGGAGCATTTATATTTACTTAAAGAAAACTTTACCTGATGACTCCTTTCCCACACAGTCTGTTTTATTTAAAATAAATGGAATACTATTTAAAATATAATAAGTCTTTCATCTGCTATGTTTTTCTGTGAATCTGAATTTCTTTTTCTACAGGAAATTTTTAGCTTAAAACATTTCAGGAGCTCTGTCCACTCTGTCCTACTTTAGAATCTTTCTTCACAATTATTTTACAAGCACAAGAGGGGAAACTAATAACCCCTCCATCAAGAAACCTGTGGAAGTCAGTGGTCTTCATTACGTTCACAGACTAATATAGTCACTTGAAAGCCTCTACAGGAAATCAATTTCTTTAAAGTATTTAAATGTTCCCTCACCATTCAGTTTAATTTTGTTAATTTACTTTTTAATGTGTAAGTGGTGGTTTGTATTTTTTTTTTGAGAAAAAATTGGTCTTGCATTTTCATAACTGCCTAGTGAAGCAAATGCGGATAACAATTGAGGAATTAGAAATCTTAAAACTACGTTCATCCTTTTTCTTGTTTCCTCTTTCTGCTCACTTCTAAAAGAGAGCCTATGGTCATGGGCATTTGTGGCCCTTTCTCATATCCATTAAAGGGTTCTTCTCATTTTTTCATTCAAATATGTCTTTCATATTTTGGTAAGTTATGTAGTGTCTAGCTTTCATGGAAAACACTTTTTAAGACTACAAATTGCTGATAACTTATTCTGAGATTCAAATTCATTTGTAAGCTTTAGTAATACACTTAACATCCTTATGTCTCATTCAGCTAAAATAGGCATTTTTGCTAGCATATACAAAAGACAACTTGTATATAAATTGATCTGTATAGTGTGTCTATGAGATAAAATAAGATTTGTCAAAAATGACATTCTTACACTGTAATTTGCCTTCTAGTTTGGATGTGCTATGGGAATAGCTGTAGTCATTTTAGAGCTATAGGCTATTTGAATGTTGTGGTTACTGTTTTATCATTTGATCAGAATGTACCATTTTAATGTACAAGTAAACATAACAGAGGCCTTCAATCACTCCCTTTCTGATAACCAAGAGGAAGGTGACACATGAATGCTAAGAGAGGATCAGTTCCATTGATCTTCATTTTCTATAGTTTGCAGTGGTGAATAAAGCAATAGATTCTTGGAGAAGAGGGGCCATAACATGCAATACTCTTTAAGGTTAGTGTCTGAATGAATTTCCTCTCTCAAGAATGGAGTACATACAAGTCCAGGATAAATCTATGTGGAAGAGGTAGATACCTCACTGAAACCACATCACTGTAGTATAGTGTGGTGACTTACAAGGAGGTTATTGTATTTCAGTAACTGACCATGTCATAATAGGCAAATCAAATGGAGAGAATACAGTTTCTTCTGCCAAGAGCTCATGGTCTGAGAGCCTCACACAGGCAAGGACATTTAAGCTAAACCTCAAAAAATTAGGAGGTAGGAGAACAAAGGAAAAATGAGAATCTGTGGATGTCTGTGCTTAAAGGAGCAGAGGATATTTCTGTAAATCGGAAGCAATAGGTAAGTAAAATGTGGTAGGAAGTGTATCAAATGAAAAATGAGAACTTGTGAAGGCAGCCATATGCAAAGTGTGAAGATGCGATAGGAAGCAGCAGCCAATAAAGATTTTTAAGTATGAGATTGACATGATAAGGCTTCTTTCTAAAATGAAAATTCAGATAAATTATTTTTAAACTTCTAAAATAATGTGATCAACACCACAAAGATATTGAGGAACTGAGCACGGGGATCCCAACTATGTTAAGACACAGCTTCCGAGTTGCTAAGTATAGCTTATTGTCATATGCTTAGTCAGCTTCTACCTTACTAAGCTAAATACATCAAAGAGGAAGTGATGGGATTCCGGTGGTGACATATTTTGTTCCTACACACTTTCTACATCATGCCAACTCTGCACTTTCAAAAGCTGTGGTTTAACCATCTTCCAGGAAGTTCTCTTCCAGTGAACTTTTTTAAACATACACTTTAGGTTTGAGTTCATAGACCTTATGGAAGATGGTGAAATGTCCAAACCACATGGTTACCTAGTTTTGAAAATCATGTCCAAATATAGAATAGGCATCTTTCCCTGTAAATCTGTGACCATTCTCATATGCAAGTAATATGAACAGAGAATATTTAGTGATATGTGATTGTGATAGGTTAAACAGAGTGTTGAAAGACATGGAGTGTTATTAGATGGCTTGTTTTTAGTATTGCTAATGCCTCATGTAAAATCAACATCACTGATTAGCTAGTGGTCAGCCCATATTCTTGCTCGATATCAGCATCTCTAGAACTTATGAGGTGACCAGATATCTTGGACTTTTTCAATCCTTCAGCCCTACTGCCCAGAATTTGAAGGTACATGGGTAGTCAGATAATCACGTATTCAGTCTTTGGATCTCTTGGGTTCAAATCCTATGGTAGTGGTGGCTATGTTATCTTAGACAAATGATTCTGGTTCATATGGCTCTGGTTTGTTGTTATTGTTTACAATGAGAACAATCTATCTTGAATAGTTGATGGGATGGTTTGAAATAATTTAGATGGTGACTGGCCTTTTCTAAGCCATTAATTAAAAGTAGCAGCAGCAGCAGCAGCAGTAGTAGTAACAGGTGCAAGTGGTCCAGCAGAAAAAGTAATCTCAGGAACAGTTCAACTTTCAAGTGTTCCTGTTCATAGATGATTATCATGCATTACCAACATGGCCAGGTCCCAACTCCATAGCAAAAACACCATATAAATAAGAGAAGAGTGGCTGGCCCTGAACAGCCAAAGTCCTCCATGACTATACATAAAATTAATATAGGAGCAGATTTTCACTTGTTGCTTTAGTGAAGAACATGTAAAAGATGTCTTGTAGATATGATATGGAATTAAATTGAAATCCTGAAGCATGAGGAAGGGGAGACTATTATATTTTCTTATCCTTTCCTCTGTCAATGGCCTCCACATAACTAATACTGTATATAGAAAGTTTATATATTCTTGTGTGAAAGAAATAACAGGATGAAACTATGAAGAGCTATGTAACTTACTGTGAACTCAGTTGTTAAAGTTAGAGAAAAACACCAAGTCAGAGAAGACAGAGATTCTGGCGCTGACTACAGTGTATCTGGTGACCACATCCTCAAAGAATCTTGGCTTTTAGCAACATCAAGTATTCACAGGCTCAAGAGGTTCTCAGAATGTCTTCATGCAAAGAACCTCAAGGAATTTTGATGATCACTTACGCTTATATTATTGTTCTTTTTCTGTGATAATGGAATCTTTTGAAAGGAATACTTTCGGAGTATAATTTGAACTATTCTGACTGGTGCTTTAATGAATATATATGGGAAAATATAATGAACCAGTGTTTTAAAACCTATATACACGTCCCATTTTCTATAGACCATAGACCTATGCCATTTCAAATGAACATTAGAACAAAGAAATATTTTATGAAATGCTTTATACTAGAATTACACATTGTGAAGAAAAAGAATGTATGGTTTCATATTTTATCCTTGAATAATTTTAAGTGAAGTAAAATTATTGTTGATAAAACTTTTGTTCATATAAAAATTTTGTACAAAAAGTTTTTAAACACCATTGTTTGTATCTATAAAATATAAAATTTCTATAAGAAAACTCCATTTCTGATTATCTCATTTTTATGATCAACCATATATTGAGCATGGTGGAGTATACAATTAATTACTGAATATATCCTATGTGCCCGGGACATATTGTCTTACCTCTGGAAAATCACTGGAACTCAGATCCTTATCAAAAGAAACAAATGACATTAAACACAATGTGAACAAAGCATATATCTATCACAGTTGCAGAAATGTCAGGTTCAGTGGTGACAGAATGTTGGTGAATATGGCCGTCGCTATGCCCTCCTCACTGTGATCGTCACATTGGAGTTCACATGTAGTGTTGTGGTAAACAGTGATGGGGATATTAAGTCAACCAGCTTCATAGTGGTAATATTAAAAACAAAAACAAAACAAAAAAAACCCTTTTCTACCACCCCTGAATCATTATACAGCAATGGAGCATTGGATAATTGTATTTCATATTTTGTGGTTTTACTTTATTAACAGTGTCAATGATACCCTTAATTTAAAAGTTAAATGAAGTCGATTCAAATAAAATTTCTTGTCCAGATCTTAGATTGACATAAAGAGAAAATTAAACTATTCTCAATTCTAGGATAAAGTAATGATAGCAGTTAGCATCCTTGAACACACCATACTCTGTGCTACTTGGGCAATTCTCATTTGTTGTAAAAGGCAGGAATTACAATTCATTTGTTTCTAGTTTTTATAATAGGAGTGCTACGTTGATGTTTCTATCAACTAAAAAGGTAGAAAGTCTTTTCTTTTTTGTTCAAGTGGCTGCTAGTACATTTTCCTTTCTGATTTCTTTCTGATTTGCTAAGAAATATCTTAAACATTTAAAATGGCAGAGACAATAAACAAGCATATTGACTTAGATTGACTTAGATTTCATAAGTGCTAAAATTTGTGGTGTGTGTTTCAGATCCTTACTGTGGAAGAGATAAAACATTATAGTCATGGTTGAAATCTATTTTGGACCTTTATACCTCCTGTCCCCTCTTCTTTTCAGTTGTAACCCACAGTTGCCTATAGTCTGAGGTTGTTTTCGCATTACTCTGTAAGTACATACAAAATAGTATCACATAGTTTTATTATTATGAACTTACATAAATGATATTTGTAGTCAGACTTACTCTGTTTTATTTCTGTCTTCTTGAGAAACATTTAGTCCCCTAAAAACTGGTCTTCTTTGTTTTCTAATATATACACTTGTGTCCATAAGTACCTCTGAGTATTGGATTGGCTATGTTTCACAAGTTTTGAATAAAATAGCCATTGAATTAAAATATGGAGGAATTTTCTTTATGATTTCTTCAACTCTAATTATTGAAACCTTTAAATTTTTAGAGCACAGTATTGTTGAGTTGTTGAATCCCACTTCTATTGGATACGGGTCATAACATAGTCTCTAGAATATTAATTTTTTGGTGTTCATTGAGCATTTATTTTGGTTTATTACCTAGCCTATTTTTTCAAAACTGGTTGTGTTAACTTGAAAAAGATGATGTGTTAACCTTCCTTTTCTTGGAATAGGGCCTAACATTTGTTTATTATAGCAAATTTAATACCATTATTCAATAAACTCATATATCAATACTAGAGTTTTCTTTATCAGATCTGGGGACTTGCATTTGTATTAAAAGTTCCCATAAGGACTGAGATTTTATAAATTTATCCCTTGACGTTTTTACAGCTTATCTTCATTGGGTTTGAGACTTCGTTGCTTCATGCATTTGAATCTATAGCTCTTTACTCTTAGGCATGTCATCCCTGCAAGTTTGCTTTTACTTCTATACATATCACAGGGCTAGCACTCTCCTCTAGATAGACTTCCTTTTTCTGCTCTAGCTTCAACTTGACAAGGTCATTGTTCTCTAGTTGACTTTGCTGTAAAGAGTATCAAGTTAGATTTTTTAAACTCTCCAACCTGACAGTATCAGATAATGGAAAATTTTGTTCTCTTTGCCCTCATTGTACTTACTGACCATTTTTGTAATTTTTCCAAAATTTTCTGTATTAAAGTTGCATTTTTATTTTTCTATTTTTTCTTTTCACTTTCTACTAAATTAACTGGTTTACTTAATCCATCCTTTATTTTCCTCCTAGTATGTAGTAGAAGTTTATCTATCTTTCTTGTGCTTTTATCAAAATATGTGAATATTTGTGTTGATGCAGGTCATGATGAAATGAGACAATAATTACAAATTGTTCCAGTATGTTGTCTTCAAATGAAAATACACACACACACACACACCACCATATATACTACTATAAACTACTGATTTACTTAGGCCTATGAGTTAGTTATTATGAAAGTTTTTTTCTTTATCATTTTTGAACTGTTTCCTTGTAATTTTTAATTCTTTAATTTTTAATTGCCCTTTGTCTTAGTTTCCTCATGTGCTAATAGGAATTATCTTTGAATGCTGTGTAATCAGGTGTAACAGTATAGGTGAGAGTTACTTTTTCTTAGAACTAGGGTGCTACCATACCTCTGGGACCTAGACTTGTTCTTGCAAATCTAATCACACAAATGATAGATGGTACTTTCACCAGGATTCATTTGAGAGCACATTTGTTTTTGTTTTCCCTCTGTTCTGATTTGTTTTGGTTCTCCCATCTGGCAGTTGAGAGTTGTGTGGTGGGGTAGGTGGGAAGAGTGGGATTCAGCGACGATAAAAGGAAAAATCTCCTCAAATAGTCTTCCAGCTTAGAAAGCAAGTGCCTGACCTTGTCTCGTAGCTCTTAGCTTCACCTGCAGATCTTCATCTATCTTTCTTTATAGCTTCCTGAGTGATTTTCTCAGAACCAGTGTTTTATTTCATGATACTTCTCTTCTGCTGTGTTTCTAATCTTATTTAACCTTTCCATTAAATTTTTAAATTAATTTTTAGATAGGTTTGAGATTCACAGAAATATTACAAAGGTTACTCAGAGATCCTCTGTCCTATACACTCAGGTCTCCCTGTTAGTATCACAGTGTGTTTGTTTCAATTAGGGAACAAATGACCATGTGATATTATTAACTAAAAGCCTGTGGGACCTATTCAGAATCCCTTAGTTTATATCTAATCATAGCTTTCTCTGCTGGTATCCCAACTAGGTACCACATCACATGTAGTCACCATGTCTTCCAGGATCCCCTTGGCTGGAGGGGTTTCTCCTTCGAAAACAAGCAGGCATCTAAGGAATGTAAAAGTAAAACAAGATACAGCAAAAACAAACAAGTCAGATAGAATAAAACAAACAGAAGAAAAAGAGCCAATGAAGAAGCATAAGAAACAGATACAGACACAGAAATGCACACAGGCATCTCAGGAAAAACTGCAAGCCATAAGATATATGCATATGTTTAAAAAGAAGAAAAGCCCAAACACAGCAATATGAGACAAGAAGCCTCCAAAAATGCTGAGTTCATTTTCTGTTGGTTGTCTGCTGCTGGATATGGGGCCTACACTAAAGAGTGATTTGTTTCCGCAGTGAGACTATCCTGGAAAACTAATTTTTCATTTGCAAGTGGTTATCAATTGAAGATAGCTTCTAGGTTTAGGGATGGGGACATGTGTCTACTTCTTTCAACTATATGACCCCTATATGGCCCCATGTATGGCAGATAGATAAAGGCCCTGTACATGCTGCTTCTGTCCCTGAGGATTTTTGTGTGAGTCAGCTGGGCTGTGTTGAGAGGCCTTGTTTACCCACAAGTTACTGTAGCACCAACTATTACTTTCTGCTCTAGTACCTGGGAATTTCTTCTCCTTGTCTGTTATTTTTTTATTCTTTGCCTTTTTCTCACCATCCTTTTTCTTTATGGTATTATGAAAGATAGCTTGGTTCCTGGTTGAGCTAAGGCTTGAAACCCTGGAGGTCCTGAAGGGACAATAGGCATTTTGCCTGTTCCGGGGTACCAGGCCCCTGTCACTAGCCACAGCCCCCCCCCCATACATTTGTAGCTATCAGTCATGTAAAAGCAATGCCCCAAGCCCCTCCACAGATCCAGGAGTCGATCTGTGGTCACTGTAGTCTCAAGAAAGATCTCCATTTTAATGAAGTACCTAAAGGCCTGGAGGGCTTAACCAATAAGCTTTCCTTCCCAGACATTCCTCCCTGCAAAAGAAGGTATTTAACCTCAGACCCACCCTGAGAAGTGGTGTATGGTTTTGCTCACCCACTTTCTGCCATGACAATAAATGCATTAGAAGCATGGACTGCCTCTTTTCATCAGGGTCCACTGTGGGGAGCAATGGAGAAGGCCTTCACCTATAGAGTTGCTGTCTAATCTCCCATAGAAGGCCTCTCTGTGCTCAAGCCGAGCCCAAGCCTAAGACTGCCTACCACTGTCAAGCCAAGAACTCTGCCCATGGAACCAGCCAGAGCTTCCCCCCCCTTTTACCCTAGTCCCGAGCTAAATCCAGCTCAAGGGCCCCCACTTTGTTCCCAGCTCTTCCATGGCTCCTAGAGGCACGTGGGTGTCTGAAAGTCAGAGAACAAGATGGCCCAAGGGGACCCCTGAGCCAGCTCCAGCTATCTCACACCTAAGACTGTGCTTCTCCACCCCCAGAGTGATGTCCTGGGGTTGCCCTATGGCCCAACACCTGTCTGGTTATGGTGTAGGGTAAGTATGGTCAACTTTCTGCATCCTGCCTCCCCGAGTGGCTGAGCCTTGTTATGGAGTAGACACGGTACCCTCAACCCTACATTTTTTTTCTTGTAATATATTGAATAATAAGAGTTTGAAATTTTTCTAATTTGTGTTTCCACATTTTTTTTGGCCATAGGACTCCTTGTTTCTGAATTAGCTTAATTGGCCAGGTGAACACATCCTATTTTAAAACTCCAATGAATGTATCTGAAAAATTAGGACAGGCTGTCCTCAGTGTCTCAGGTTCACCCAGCATGTGACAGCAAAGACAGGGTTAAGGAGGACTGTTAACAGTGATGCTATAAGGACCAGCATTCCCTAACTGATTTCCATCTGCTCTCCTGTATATTTTTAGCTTTTCCATGTACACTTTACCTGATTTTTAAAAATAGAACTATAAATATGTTAACTAGCAATAATTTATTTCCACATATCTAATCATACAAATTTATAACAATTGCAATCTCAAATATTACATGATGATAGTCATGGTAGCAAGTTGATATTCTTCTAATCAAAAACACATTAAATTGGCCTATTAGTTTTCACAGAGACCTTATAAAGAACTGATTTTTCTGTATTTTACTTTAGATTGTTTGAAATGGATTTCTTGATTCTCCCTAATGATCCCAGCTTTAAAAGTGCTGCCCTCAAGATACCAATTAAAACCCTAGAAAGAGGAGAGCTTGCTATCCTCTTTCCTGGAAAAACTTAGCTACTGGTGGCTGGTAGCCTCTATTCTCTCCCTCTTGACTGGGCAGTAGTATCTATAGAAGAAGGAGATGAGGTTCCTAAGAAGTCAAGGTTCAGGCACTGAGTAGCATCTAGATGCTGCTGCTTAAACCAACGTGGAAGCATCACATAAAATCATCCTCTGCATCTAACAGTAATCTGCCCAGCTTTTTCCCTCTGAATTTCAGGGAATTTTAGCAAGTTGAAATTAATAGGACAGAATTCTATTTGCTCTGTGAGTTGTTTCCTGCTTCCTCATGAACCTTTAACCAGAAAGAAGATGTATCCCTCTTATCACTGATAAATCTGAAGATCAAGAAGTTTCAGTTGACAGAGTTGAAAGGAAATTTGAAGATCATCTTTAGGAGAGTATTTTTGACTTACAGTACAGGATGCACTTGTAGTCCACCATGCTATCCCAGTCCCATTTCCCTGTTGATTAATCTTTACCAAATAGGTCTTCTCATTGCACCTTCCAGGAGCTTCCTACAGGAGCATCCTTTTGTCTTATCTCTTCTGTAGGGACAGAGCAAGGAATACTTTCTCTTAATGTTGGAAGAAATCTTTAAAGACCTTACTGATACTGGCTTTGTCTGAATCTCTCCTTTAAAGAAAGATAGAAGCTGTAGAATGGAGGTCTTGGAAAACATCCAACTCAGACATCTACTGGCTGGTGTTGGCTGACCCTTAAGATAACCAAGTGTTCTAATGAGGATCACAATTTTTCCAACCAAACAAATATCTATGACTCACAAGACAAAGTAACCACTACACACAACAAACTCATAAATTAAAGCCAAGGAAGGAAGAATACAAGGCCACTAGCCTCAACATAATCATAGAATCAGTGATAATGGATTTAGTCTTTTCACACCCTAATGTGTTTCACCATATTCAACTGATCAGTGCAGCTGTATCAAAAGAACCCTAGACTAGTCCTACATACATGAATGCCCAAATATCTGAGTCTGGCTGTGCTATCTATGGTATTAAAGACTTTGAAAAGCTTCTGACAAACCCTGCTTCAGTCTTCTCATCTGTTAAATATTAATAATAATAATACCTAGGCTATTCTCTACACGTAATGATTTCCTTACATTTGGATTACCAGATTTGTGACAGTTGGATCTTATTTATCCTTACACCTCCAGAACTGGGCCTTCAAGATGGCATGCACCATGTTCATTAGAGATGACAAAGTTACAGAAGTTTAGAGAAGGTATACACTGTTATTGATTCTTAATGTCTTTAATACTGCTGTTCTGTTTCCTTAGAGCAGTGATTCTCAACATTTCTAGTGGTATGACCCTTTAGTGTAGTTCCTCATGTGGCAGTGACCACTCCAGCATAAAATTAATTTTGTTTCTGCTTCATAACTGTAAATTTGCTACTGTTATGAATTGTAATATAAATATTTATCTTTTCTGATGTCTTAGGTAACCCTGTGAAAGGGTCATTTGACCACACTAGAGAGGCCTCACCCCACAGCTTGAGAACCACTGGCCCTAAAGTATGAGTTAGTCTAGATTGCTATTTTCCACTCTCTATCACTAGGAAGAAACAGAAGGAAGAAAAGTCCCTAGAGTGAATAGTGACCAACCACTAATCCTGATCATAGATGAGTGACTTCCAAAGCTTATGCTGTTTCCTTGTAGATGCTTCTTTGGTTTCAGTACCTGGTACACAAAGTGGATGGGCTGGGCCTTCACATAGGTCTATTCTGTGTCACTTGATGAGTGTGTTTCAGCAATTATTAACAGCAAGCTGAACTCTGATTATTATCACCGGTCATTCTTTGGTCTTTGAGTAATGTTAGTGGCAAAAATGTATTTCCAATAATACTGCATAAAGTGCAGCTTCTTTCTGCAGATGTGGAGTGTCTGAGGTCCAGATTATACAGATGAATTCTTATTTTAAAGCTCCATCACTATAGACTCTGAGAGCCAAAATAAAGTATGGAGCCTTGCCACAAGATATATCTGATTTTGCTCATCTATCCAGGAAAGAAAACTTTGAGAAGAATTACATATGTAAGGAATGCCTAGGTTCAGGAAAAGTTCTATTGTTCACATTTCACAGATGGGAAAATTGAGTTTGATAAAGAAGCTTTGCTCAGGTTTTGAGACAGAAAGATACAGTCAAGTCTGCTTACTGCTGATAGAGATAATTATATTGCCATCTTCAAGAGATGCTATGATGAATCAGAAAGAACATACATTTAGAATTAGGGAATACAAAATCCAACCACATGTACTCAGTGAAGGTGAGTTTCTACTGACTTTCATTTCCTTTGCTTTTTTTTAAATGTAAATTAAAGTGTGATGAAAAGCAGACTTATAGATTCCAGCTGCATACTGACTCATCATCTCATTCACATCTTTCCTTCAGATAGCCTGTTGTATGCACATCTCCTGTTATCAAAAATTGGAGGGAGTAACATGACCTTCATTTGTTGACCAAGGCATGAGTAGGCAGAGCACAGTGATGTATGCCTCAATTCAGGAAGGAATAGAATCTCTGTTGTATAGGATGGCTAGGCTACCTGATCTGTCCATACATGATCCCCAGAAATTAACCCATCTTCACCACTGTCTTTATCATGGAAACGTGTCTGTCTATCTAAAATCACTTCAGATGGGAAGGATGAAGGTGCCACAAAGTGTCTATGGCAAATCCATTTCTATAATCACATACATAACGTTGTTTGTATTATTCTAACTTTGCCACTTTGCTTTAAGATGCTGTATTGCATGAATCTGTCTGTGTATATATTTGTTCCTTAAATCAGAGTTGAAGCTATTAGTTTCATAGCTAAAGATAATGATTTCCAAATTCAATGGTCATTCTTGTTCAGTGTATTATAACTTTATAAGTCATTATGTATGTTAAATACAAAAATAATAATGTAGACCTTTTACAGTCCCAATGGGTGAGAATGTTATATGTTTGGAATCTCAAAAATGTTA
This sequence comes from Grammomys surdaster, assembly GCF_004785775.1. Classification (NCBI taxonomy): domain Eukaryota; kingdom Metazoa; phylum Chordata; class Mammalia; order Rodentia; family Muridae; genus Grammomys; species Grammomys surdaster. Next base: position 10,512,738 of record NW_021604565.1, read on the forward strand.
TTCCTCAGTGAAAAATATAGGTGATTTTAATTTAAAACAAAAATGAATTTTTTTCACAAATGAGTCTTATACCAAAAAAAAATTTGTTTTCTTTCTTGTTGTTAAAGACAATAATACTACTTTAGACTTTACTCATATTTTTTAATTCAAGTAATATTGGTCAATAGATATAAGAGCCAAACATTAAGCTTATATGTTAAAATCATATAAAATAATATGTGTTCATATGGAGTTGTCTTAGTCTGAGTTTTATTGCTGTGAAGAGACACCATGACTATAACAATTCTTATTTAAAAAAAAACATTTAATTTGGGGCTGGATTACAGTTTCAGAGCTGTCATCACAGGTAACATGATAGCATGAAAGCAGATATGGTGCTAGAGGAGCCAACCATTCCACATCCTGATCAGAAGGCAGCAGGGAAAAACTATCCCACTGAGCATGGCTTGAGCATATATGAGACTTCAAAGCCAACTTCCACAGTGACATACTTTCTCCAACAAGGCCCTACCTCCTAATAGAGCTGGTAATTTTAATTTTTCAAGATGATTCTCAAACGCTTTAAACTCCCTTGTAGTCCACCACCTACCAGAAGTGATGTAAAAGAAAGGATATGGGGTAGTGGACCTGTTTAAAAAGGTTCTTTGGACCAATTCCTTTCTATGCTGTCTGACAATCAGCAGTTCAGTTCACAGGTTAGCAGGTAGCAGCTGCTCGATTTCACTCGCAAACACTTCATGGATACACCAGCAATCCAGTTCAGTACAATTGGGTTAGCAATAACAGCGGCACAACCTAGCAGAGACAGCCAGGACTCAACCTCAGCTCACGTCAGCAGGAGAGACCAGCAGGAACACCAAGAGAAGTTCTCCACTGTGCCTCTCTCAGAGAAGTGAAGATCAGTGAAGACTTGAGACCCACAAGCATTGCACAGCTAGCTGTACCAGCAAGCCAAGCTCTGTCTCAATCACTCTGTCAAATCCTATTTATACCCTCCAAACATCATATGTCCTCCATGTGCCTTGCCTCAGCATGGGTCTTGTCTCAGCACGTGCATCCAATCAGTCCAAGTCTGCCGAGTCCCGACAAACGAAGCTCAACTATACAATGTAAGGAAGACCAATACATGTGTGTTGTTAGCGAAGAATCTTTCATCATGTGTCATTTCATGTGTTTGCTTTAGCAGAACATCCACTTCAGGAAAATACTCCTTCATGTGTTTTCTCCAGCAAAACACAACCCAACACAACTGATTCTACAAAGAATGCTTAAGTTTCTACTTCAAGTGCCACTCCCAAGCATTCAAATATATCAGCCTATAGGGGCCATACCTATTCAAACCACCACAGAAGTAAAACCAATATTTATACACTTAAGTATATAAACATATAATATATATCTCTTTTACAATTATTATGCTTAGGCTATAGAATTATTATCTAAAAGTGAATCAATAAGGACGACATAAACTATCCTAGCTATTTCAAGCATAGAAGGGTTTAGTTTAGGTAATCAAAGCCATGAGATAAATTATCAATGGTTAATAAGCATTATATTTTTCTTTCTGTTAGTTTGAGCACTCACGGTGACCGCAAACCATGAGGTAGGTGAAGTGACACTTCTTAGAACCAGACTAGCTAGGGCTATATTCCTCTTCCGAGCCTCACAACCCTTGGAAACAACTTTGTAAGTTGTGTGTTAATGCATAAAATAAAGGAGTGGAGGAGTGTTGGCTGGAGTATGAGTGAATGACAAGGTAATAGAAAGTACTCAATGCCCAACCTATACTGGATTTTGCATAAGAAAAAAAATCTACTTTATTGAAATAAAATAGAGATTTGAAAGTTCTGACTATTGAAACAGCTATGATCCATTACCTTTCAAATCTTTATAAAAATGCTGGAAAGCCTCAGAGAGCAGGTCATGAATGTTCAAAAAACCATGAAGTACAGAAACTACAGGAAATACTCGGTCAAGACTGCAGATACATGACAGTACTGGGGTAAGTGGTGCTCAAGCTGATGCCTAGGGAGTGTTGGCAGAAGTTCCCACCTGAGCCTGCAAATCTATGGCACTATTTATCACCTCAAGGGAGTTGGCATTCTTTCCATCTTCTTTCGCCTCTAAAATCTTACATAATTGAGTTATGTTGTCATACTCCAAATCCTGATGGTATAGGGTCTTGGAAATGCAGTTTGCATAATTTAAATTGTTATAATGCCAGAAGAAGACAGTATACCATGGTGAAAAAATAACCTCATACATTTGGTGGCCCAGTTGTTAAAGGGTTTATAGGTCCTAATTATTTTTGGAATGGCTTACCAAAAGTAATTGCTGGCTGTTCTCTAGTTCCGTCTCAAAAATTTTCTATTTGAAGCCTAAGTGATATGGCTGTCTAGCTGTTACAGTATAAATGATATGGCTATCTACTTTTATTAACATGTTATAAAATATGTAATATATTTTTTTTAGAAAACACCGAGGTTCTTCTAAATGCTAATCGTTGTGCTAAGTACCAAGCACTGTAGTGCACAAGCTATACTTATTCTGATCTTCAAGAAACTTAGAGTCTAGTCTTAGTGAATAAATAGACTTACGCAACCCAGCAAGTACTGAGATGCTGCAGAGAAGACTTATTTGGAAAAGGCTGAGGAATAAAGTTGTATATGTTTTGATAATTAATTAGCACAGAGGATAAGACTGTTGAATACTCTTGGGTTTGAAAATGAGCTTCATGTTCTAGAGCTCTCCAAAACTGTGACCCTTTAATACAGTTCCCCATGTTGGTGACTCCCAACCATACATTTAGTTTGTTGGTACTTTGTAAATAATTCTGCTACTGCTATGAATTTTAATGTAAATATTTTTGGAGATAATAGTTTGTCAAAGAGATAGTAACCCACAGATTGAAAACCACTGTCCTAGAGCCTGCACTATCAGGATTTAGACTATGACAATGTGACTTGCTTGTTGACTATTCTAAGTAACAAATCTATTCTTCCATTTACTTTCAATGTAAGAGTAGATTATAATGATACTTCTAAGAATTCCTAAAATAATACTTATAAGGTTATCATAAAAATTAAATACACCAAAACATATATATCTTATGAGTGCCTAACACATAGCAAATACTTGGCAAATATATGAAAAAGAAAATTTCATTGGTGGTAATTCTTTATAATGTCTGACTGAGAGAAGCATTGAAGCAAGTATAAGGTTTCCATTTACTTCAATTAATAAAAAATAAGCACAAATTTTAAAAGATCAAATGGGTAAAACAAATTTGGTTTGGTTATATGGAATCTTAAATGTCTCAATGTCTCATAGACAGCTTAGTATCTGAATTTGGGATTCAGAGTTCTGACTGTCTCCTTATAAAAACTGTATTCAATTTAAAAATCCCCCCCCCAAGTCTTTAACAATTCCAAACTTGTTTAAAAGCCAAAAAGTCTAAGCCACTTTTGAGACCCAGGCAAGGTCTTAACTGTAAGCCTCTATAAAAAAAATGGAAAATATACATTTCCAATCTGCAGCATCACAGAATAAACATTCCCATTCCAAAAGGAATGCTTGACATGCTTAGATCAAAGAAAGACTGAAACCCAGCAGGGTAAATGCCAGATCCTGCAGCTGTGTCCAGTGTCTGAGGTTTGTGACAAAATGACCTGGTCTCAAAGGGATTGGGTAGTCCCTTTTTCCCAGCTCTGCTGATGCAACATACAGAACCTCTCTCTTGTACAGGCTCTTCTCCTTATATTCAGCTTTCTTCAGCAGGAATCCCCTGCTTCTATCATCTCTAATGTCCTGGAGGTCTCTATTGCAACTTATGCTTCTTCTTTACATGCAAAGGACCAGCCTCAAGTTGGAAAGAGGTTCTAAGAGTACAGATGTCTAAGAACAGCAAAAACAAAGGACTCAAAGTCAAATCGTGAATCCAAGCTGGATTGGATATTAAACTATTTTTTTCTTTTTTTTAATTGGCTATTTTATTTATTTACATTTCAGATGTCATCCCATTTCCCCTCCCTAAAACCCCTCTATCCTATCCCCCCTCCTCCTTTTTGCTTTTACACCATTTTAATTACATGCAAGTATTAAGATCAGTTCTAGGTTGAAGAACTAGCAATACAATAGATGCAAATAGTCAAGGAACAAGCAAGACAATAAACACAAATAGTCAAAGAATAAGCAAGGCAAAAAACAAAATACTGTGAGAGCACTCCCATGATCACTGTTTCTAAGGGCTTATCAGGATGATCAAAGTATCTGAACCCATTTCCCTGTCCTAGCCCAAAGTCATTTTCATCTCTGAAGCCTACTTCCTTGTTCTAGCCTACGATTTAGATTCCTGCCTGGAATTACTTCTTTGTTCTAGCCTAATATTTAGATTCCTGCCTGAAATCACTTCTTTGTTCTAGCCTAATGTCAGATTCCTGCTTGAAGCCCACTTCCTTGTCCTTGGCCAATGTCAGATTCCTGCCAGGCATCACCCAAAGCTCTCCACATCTCCCCCTTTTTTATTTCATAAACAAGACTGAGCCTGTCTTAGGTCGTTCTGACAAAAATGCCTTCCTTACCCATCATGGAATATGTATTATCAAAAACAATCCACTTCTGCCTTAGGTTGGTAAGACTCTGTGCAGAATCTTACCTGTCTTTGGCTTACCAGCCTGATAATTTAATAACCCTGTCTGGGGGTCCGTTTTCAGGTTCAAGCCATTTACTTTGGCTGCCAACATGTTTATGTTGTTAAAGACAAGCTTTAACATGATGGGCAGGAATAAAAGTATTCCCAGGACAAAAATGGCTAGCATAATCAAGCTATATATGCCATTCTTGAAACTTGACCAAAATAGAAATACTGACATGAGTAAATTTATCAGCAGCATATGCCGCATCAATGCTCAGCAAAGCAGCATTCTTTGCTGATTGTGGTGGTGCACACTGGTAGGATTTTCTGTAGAAGGCAGAGGCAGGAGGATCATGAGTTTGAGGCCAGTCTGCACAGCTTATGTTCTGATGGAACCAGCTTTTCAGCCTGATTTCTCTCTGTTATGCTTTCTTTCTTTCTCTTTCTGCTTTATCTGGAGATCTCCAAGCAGTTCTCTAAGCAGTACTCTCTTGCTACTCTAAAAAGTTATTGGGATGACTCATCTCATGTAGATCATAAGCCCAGTCTTTTATTTTACATGTCAGTTCAGTCCTTTACTTCAGGTTTCCTTTTGATTATCCTATGAATCAGCATCCTGTGACCCTAGCCTCTTAATCCTTAGGAGACAGGAAGCACAAATGTTCTTTTAACATTGCAGAAGAATTCAGAAATCTTCCTACCTCTGTTAAATACAGAGGATAAACTAGCTAGGTGGAACCCATTTCTGAAATTAGCATTTCTACCACACTTGGGCCAGGCTGACCTTGAACTCAGAAATAAGCTTGCATTTGTATCTGCCTGTCTTTGTATCTTTCTGACAAGCTACTCTGCCTCTGTACCTTTAGATTCATAAAGCCCTTCATAACTCATATTGCATCAGTATTTTTGCATAGCTGATAAACTATATATTTTCAAATTTTTGTTTTTAGAGTTCTTTTCCACAGCCTTAAAGGCTGTCCAGAAGATTCTAGTGTTTACTATTTTGCTAAGACATTAGCCACACCTTGGCCTCCTGGACTGGTGCTGTCTGATTATCCTGAAGTCACTAATCTTAACAGGAAGAACATTCCTTAAAGAAGGAATGTAAAATATGTACATTATTATACAAACAAGACTTATATCCATGGCAGCCACTGACACTTGTGGAGACCCACATCTACTGGCTCAGTCCCTGGGGCAGAAACCCTGTCATTTTGTACCCCCTGTTCCCTCCCCTCCCCAAGGCCATGGCAGTCTCAGCATTCATTTTCATACAGTGGCCTCCTCTTGGAGCTACTAGCAAAGACTACAAACATACCACACAGTGTCTGGCCACAGCAGCTTTCTGGAAACATGATATAAGACTCTATGATTCCCCCTCAACATTACTGACCTCCTCAATCTTGTATATTTCATGCCTGTAAAACTAGTACTATGTAAATGGCACTGACAAGTTCATCTCAGGATAGAGCCTGTTCCCCTAGGTCCACAGTTTCTGTGAGCTAATCTTGGAGAAAAATTTCTCTAGGAAGTTGCTTTTATGGAACAGAGAACATTTTCAGTGGCATTCTCATTTTGGGTACTTTCCATCCCAATGCATTTGTATTTTCACAAGATAGAGACAACTTCTTCTTCTTCTTCTTCTTCTTCTTCTTCTTCTTCTTCTTCTTCTTCTCCTCCTCCTCCTCCTCCTCCTCCTCCTCCTCCTTCTCCTCCTTCTCCTCCTCCTCCTTCTTCTTCTTTTTATAGAGTAAAATGATTTTTATTTGCCCATAACGTCTGATTTTATGTTTCTTTTGCATACTTCCATTTTATTAAAAGCAAAGGCCAATTAGTCCTCAGACTCTGAACCATTTTCATCTTGACTAATCTGGAAATAATGAAGTTCATAAGTCTCCTTGTCAGATGCGACCACATGAAGCCAATCACAGAGATTCTTCTTCTTAAGGTATTTCTTGGTAAGATATTTCAAATACCTTTTTGAGAACTGTTTCTCAGAAACAACTGTGATTTTATTCTTCAGGCATTCAATGTGAACAACATTTCCAAGATTTCCAGTTTTTCCATTGACTTTAACCTTCTCCTGTAGAAACTGTTCAAAATTTCCAGAATCAAAAATTCCATCTTCTACTGGATAAGTGAGGTCCAAATGAAACCGCCAGGTTGACTTCTTAGGTTTCTTGTCCTTCGGTGCCATGTTGAGCTGCAGCCATAGGAAGAGAATCAAGATAGAGACTTCTAAGGGTGCGGCCTTACAACATCTTCTAGATACTTCTTTTCTTTATCAAATTTCATATTCTTTATATCCTTGTACTCTACTTTTGTCCTCTCTCATTGTAGATATGGCTTAAGAACAATAACCAATATCTGTACTGAAGCCTGAAGGTCCTCCACCAAACAAATATTCCATTTCTGTCGTTCATTAGCATCACTGAAGTTCCTAAACATGGGCAGAATACAGCCAGATTGTTTGACAAAATATCATATAAATAGCCTCAAACCTGTTTCCTAATAGTCCTTACTCCCATCTGAAACCTCATGAACCAGGCCTCGAAAGCCTAGTCTTCTCTCAAAACCCTAGTCTTCTAAACTTCTAAAAGTAACTGGACTTGTAGGGTTCTAAGGCGTTCTTAGCTCAAAAATTCCAAATACTTCCTGTCTGCAACCAAACAACTCTGAAGGCTTGTTAACTGCATGATCAGGTTTATCGCAGCAACAACACTTTTTAGTGTCAATTTTCAGTATTAGTTGTTTGTCTTGTTGCTGTGATCAAATACCAAAAACAAAACAAACAAAAAACAAACAAAAAAAGAAGAGAAAGAAAGGAAAGGAAGGAGGAGAGAGAGTGGGAAGAGAGAGCAAGGGAGGAAGAAGGAAAAAGGAAAGGAAAGGGAAGGAGGG
>NW_021604565.1:10520671-10544128 GCF_004785775.1 Grammomys surdaster
TGGATGCCCATGTTCAGGTCCCATTCTCCTTTTTATTCAGTCCATGACTACAGTCCATGGGATGGTGTTGCCCACATTTAGGACAGGTGATTCCATCTCAATTAACCTTATCTAAAGAAGTCCCTCATAGAAATGCCTAGATTTGTATCCATGGTAATTTTAAATCCTATTGAGACAATCACAGGAAGGTCACAGTCTGATCAGATCAATATGGGTAGAGGTGAGAATGAAATGGAATTCATCTTTTATTTGGGGCATTTTGTTTTGAAGAAAAGGATTTGCTGGCCTTTTAAAATGGAACTTACAGGACTTTGTGATCCCAGAGTCACACAAAGGATTTGAAGGCCAGGTTTTAGATTACATGACCTTCAAAATCTTTTCTCTTCTACTGTATTTGTTTTTCTGTGGTTTCTATTTAATAACTACCCAGGTGGAACTTTTATATTCATAGGTAGGTATCAATAGGGCACAAAATAAGTCACATTAACAAATTTAAGCTTAAATTTCATTTTATCATACAAGTCATTTAGTAAAATATAGTTTGAGGGCCCAAAATATACATCTGCTTAGAGTATAGGAATGAATAGGACTCTCAATCTTTTAGTTTCACAAGTACTACTCTCCTTTAACATTATTTTGTAATTGATCCTCTGTTTAACCAGTTGTATGTTCTTAACTATAGATTGTGATTTTTGACTAATTTTGTTTTAGGCCTGTTTCTAGCTTCTCTCCCCAAATAACAATGAAATGATGAGGTCATGACATTAGAAGAAATTAACTCAAAGACAAATGCTTTTAAAAACTTTAACATTTCCCCAAGGGTCTGGGCAGGTTTACTGACTAGAATGGAGTTAGCTTGTTACTAGTAGAGTAAGGTAGCCCACCATCTGGAAATATTCTACATGAGGAATGCCTGGCCTTGTTTATGAAAAGTCCCAGGCTTCTCATCATTCACCTGGAGTCCTGCTATGGCATGAGAGGACCAGAATTTATAACTGAGTCATAAGTCTGTTTTGCAGCCTTTCATCTGAGGTTGTCTGTTTGGAAAGTCTCTTCAAATGTTTTCTTAGCTTCAAGGGGAAAATCTCTCTCAGAGACACCTCAATTTTGATGAAAAACACTCAAGTCCCCTTTTAGTTTTTTCTCCACCAATTAAGGACCCTTTAGCAGGATAGATTAAAGCTCATAAAATTGGTTGTACTGGTTTATTAGAAAACTCACTTCAGCTAGAAGAGTCAAAGTTTTCATATAGACAGACCCTAGGGAACTAGAAAACGGTTATTTTTCTCCAAAGAGTTCAAGTCCTGTAATTTCATTTTCTTCTGGCTTTGACCACACTCAGACTTTTGCTGACTTGATTGGGTAACATTGTCTGCCCACTTCAGTTAGGAGATTGGTTTCTCTTTTTCCTATTGAGTTAGAAGTTTCCAGATTATTGTTGTCATTTTGCTTTTATGCCTGTTTTTACAGTCTTTTCACAATTATATTAAAAGTTTAAATGTCTTTAATTCCCACTAGTGAATTGAAGGACAACCCTTTGACATAAGAAAAGATTTTAAAGATAAAAGCCTCATTTCAATGAATACATCACAAGAGTGTTCTAATTTCAAAATTTTTCAATCTGAAAATATGGGATTTGGGGGAAATTGATCAGTTCCAGCAATGCCTTTTTACTTGGCTACCCCTTTATATTTGTAGGCCTTACTTGTTACCCAGTATTCATTCATCTGTTCTTCATTAACACAGGTATTGAGAGTGGTACTAAGTTAGATTGTTTTGTTAAGCAAAGGGAATAAAGACTAACTGGAAAGAGTTGCATTTGAATTTAAAGGACAGTCATTTATTATGGCTTTGGGATATTTTCAAAAGACTTTAAAATTTATCTCTGAATAAATTAAATCTCAAATTGAGAAACAGAATGGTAGTATCTTATGAAGTCTACATCACCTCCATTCTTCTGTTTCCCAACCTTTGTTCTCCCTTACCTTCAATCCCAGTCTTCCATTCCATGTGTTTCTGTGGATATTAGCATTCCATATTGCCCTAATTACCATGGGGTGCTACTACTGAGGAGGAACCTGAATATATTCTTAAATCTTCATACACACAAAGTCACAAACGTTTGTTGGTCACTAGCTTAGTTAAAAAAAAAATCAAACTTCTCATTCAGTGAGAGATCCTCTCTCAAGGCGATAGAAAGGAGAATGATACATAAAGACATCTGATATTCTGCTCTGACCTTTGAATATACACACCTTATATACACACACCCCCAACAAGTCATACATGCATACATATGTACTTACATATGTATGTACATACAAACACACACATAAATATGAATAGGGAGCTGAAGGTGTAGTTCAGTAGTTTAATGTATAACTTATAATGCATTGGCTATAGTCCCCAATCTTATATGTAGATAAAAATTTAAAATATAAATAACATGAGTTTGTAAAGACATAAAAATGTACATATACAAAGGAAAGCCAATTTAAATTATTAGAATTAAAAATATATAGTAATTTTGAATTTTAAAAATCTCAATAGAAAAAATAAATAATAGTTTATTTCCAAAAACAGAATATCAAATAGTGACTTTATCAATTACATCATAAAATTAGACATTACCCATGGTTAGTTAATGAAAAGAGAAAGAATTGAAAATATAAAAGAGGGCTGGAGAGATGGCTCAGTGGTTAAGAGCACTGACTGTACTTCCAGAGGTCCTGAGTTCAAATCCCAGCAACCACATGGTGGCTCACAACCATCTGTAATGAGATCTGATGCCCTCTTCTGGTGTGTCTGAAGACAGCTACAGTGTATTCATATATAATAAATAAATAAATCTCTTAAAAAAGGAAAGAAAATATAAAAGATTTTGAAGCATAAATTATACTGTACAATTCCAAATAATGCTTGTGGGAGAGAATTGATGAGTGTTCTCTACAATTAAAGCAGGATATATATCATGTTCAGCACTGGGCATAGAATACCAAACATGGTTAGATGTTAAAATCTCTTTCTATATTAATGCTACAGAGAGAACTATGTAACATGAATGGCAACTTTTTTCTGTTTTGGGTGAGGAGATATGAAATACCATTTAAGCTTTCCTGGATTGTTCAGATCTACTCTTGTGTTCTCTTGTAATACATTTTTCTTATCTTTGAATTTAATTGTTTCCTGCTGTTGCTTATACAGTAATTTTACCAGCCAATGAACAAGAAAAAAAAAAACCCTGCTTTTACTAGAAGACATAATAAGGATGAACCAAGAAGCAAATAGACTCAAAGAAGGCATATGTTAACACTAGCCTATCAGATGCTTACATTTATAGAGTACTTACTGAACACCTTTTCAAGATGATTTTCATTTAATCCCCATAGCATCTCCAAAAGGCTGGTAGTACTATCTCATTTCTAATTTCCACATAGGTAACCCAAGGCTTAAAGATAAGGCCCTGGGTACAAGCAATGTAGCTCTAGCTAGTATAGTAAATTGTGCTCCAGAATTTAATGAAAGTCAAATTTGAAGTTCAAATTCTTAGTGACTATCCTATGATACTTTTATTTTAAAGCATTTTAAAGAAAATGTATGGAAATATTAGCAGTCTTTTTTTTTTTCTGTGTGGTTATACCCTAGAATGTTAAACTTGAGAGGATTTGGTGTGGGAGATGGCTCAGTGGATAAAGCAACTCCCATACAGGATAATGATCAGGGTTTGGATTCATAGCCCTCTTATATAAAACCAAGTGTGAGGGTGTATACTTGTAATGGAATAGCTGAGAAGATGGAGACAGGAAGCTCTGTGGCTTGCTGGCCAGTTAATCTTGCCAAATCATTGAGATCCACATTCACTGACAGACCTTATCTCCAAAAGTAAGGTGGGTATGGTAAAGAAGACACCCAACAGCAACCTCTGGTTTCCACATGCATGTGTATACACAGCCCCCAAACATGTTCACATACATACATACATACATACATACACATTCTTATATGTCATCTCCTACAAATTTATGGAACTCAAATTTTTAGACAAACAACTAGTTGGTTGTTTTACCTCTTTGACTTTTTCATACCCCTGTGGCCAAGACCATCCAAGCAATATAACCAGAACTATTTCCTCTGGTATATTAGTTGTCCTCATGATATATTTCTAAGAAACCAGAAACCCTCCATATGCCCAAGATACAAATATTACTTGTCTTTTGTAGTACCCTATGAATTTTCTTTTGCCTGAACTTAGTCTTCTCAGTTGCTGAGAACATAGCTGAGGGGCTTTTCCTCTTTACCTTCCTGTCTGACTTCAATGTACACACTGTTTCTACTTTTGAACTTTGTAAGTACAGCAGAGTGAGTTTTGCATGGAGTTTGCATAAAAACCATTTAGAAGAGGCCCTACTTTCCCAGTCTTCAGGAAAGTCCTTCAGGCTGTAGAGCAGCTTCCTTGCCTGTAGATCCCCCAACATTCCTCTACAATTTTAAAGTTAGAAGAAAGCCATTAGGTCATATTTAAAGACATAAAGAAAAAACACTTCCATGAAAAAGAATTGCAATTCTAATTCTAGGAAAACAATTCAAGAATCAATTAGAGAAGCTAGGAACCATGAATGTGGTCTTACAGTCAGTGGGTCTGACATTGGTACTGCACAGTATTTGTTGGAAGTTCTGACTGTGGATACCCCTTCACCTCAGTACCACATCAATAAAATGAAGTTTAGTTGTTATTAATATGAAGATTTTCTTTGGGCAAATAAAAGTTCAAGTCAATGATTTTGACTTCATTTCCTAGAATTCTACACAGTATACTTTTTAATACCTCTCTTGGCTGAAAAGCTTAACCCTTTGTGAGATATAACCAGCCTTGACCTATTTTAGGCTCCATCACTAGAACCCACTAATGGAGTTATCCTAAACTCCTGTTGTAGATTGCTTTCTGTTGCTGTGATAAAACACTGATCTAAAATTTTCCTTGGATTCTTGGAAAGAGTTTATTTAGTTTACACATCCTGATCAGATTTGCTCATTAAAGAAAGCCAAGGCAGAAACTTAAACAGGGCAGGAACCTGGAGGCAGGAATAGAAGCAGAAACTAATGAAGGAACATGCTCGGTCTTTATGGCTTCCTTGATCTGCTATTTATATCTCCCAGAACTACCTGACAGTGAATGGCATTAACCAGCTTGAGCCTCCACATTAATTATTAATAAAAAAATGTTTATAGACTTTCCTACAGTCCCATCTGTTGGAGGCATTTTCTCACATGATGCTCCCTCTTTCCAGATGACCTTAATTTGTGTTAAGTTGACAAAAAAAAATCTAACCAACACAACTCCATATGTGAGTCTGGGCCTACACTAACATTTCTGTTTGTAATGGGGTGGGGAATATTTGCATTGAACTGTACTGTGCCAGGCCAAGCAGAGGTTAAAAGTTTCTCATTGCTGGGGGGGGTGAGGGAGGAGGTACATGTATGGGACGTCTACCCAGAATCTCATCACTCTCTAAAGCACTGTTGTTTTGTTGATTAAAATCACTGATTATGGATCACTTACATATCCAGGATATGTAGTCATCTTTTCTAATTGTGCTTAAGAAACTGTGATGATGAATGTTTAACCTTAGTTATATAGATATCAAATTGCACTTTGCATTTAACCATCTCTTCCTTTGATTCTCCAATTTATTTCTAATAAGTCAAAATAAAAAGCTGCTCTTTGAAGCATTAACAGAAAAACAGCATAAATTGCAATTAGGAAATTCATAAAACTTAATTGGAGATACACAAAGGAATTCTAATGACATTATAAACAATAATATTCTTACTATATAAATTATTTAAATAAATCAGTAAGAAAGAAGCCCCCAGGGTTCAATAACTAAATAAACAAAGGCCTCAAATAGGAAAAGTTCAAGAAAGTCTAATATGTTAAGTCTCAGCAGCTTTTGAATACTTAGAATTTAAAATAATTAAATCACATGCTAGTCTTGCAAATTAATGATTCTTTAAAAGGCAAGATGATCTTGGTAAACATACCAAATAACATTACCATCTATTGTGGAGAAATAATTTGAAGGAAAACTGGTAATATTTATCAAGAGCTATAAAGTACCCTTGACTATTTTACATCTCATAATCTATGATCAAAGGAAAAATTAGTACCTAACAAAAGATTTATATTCAAAAGCTGGTGCTATGTTTTAACACCCAAAATCAGAAATTATGGCTAACCTAGTGCCACTCTCACCACCATCAGTTCCCTTTTGCCAACAACGTTGCCAGCATGTAGTATTATTATTTTCTTAATAAAAGTCATTCTAACTAGCAGGAGATTGGATTTCAGTGTAAATTTAGTCCGCATCTTCCTGCTGCAAATGATACCGATCATTTTTCATACATTTGTATTTCATCTTTAAGAACAGTCTGCCCACTCCAGCAGCCCATTTATTGACTGGGTTGCTTAGGTTTCAACGTCATAAAAACAAGAAGTGAATGTTTTCTGTTATTCGTGCATCCTAGATTTTATATATATAGAATGACAATGGAAGTTTGACTGTGGGAATGAATGGAATTAGAGATTAGGCTGGGCAGAGGAGAGGAGAGAGGGAGGAATATGGTTAGAGTGCATGATATAATTACATGTGAATGTCTTTATGAAACTCATCACTTAGCATGCTGAATATGTGCCAATAAAAGTAGATTAAAATAAAAATTCAAGTTGTAAGCAAATGAATACTATAACATTTGAAGAGTTCTATTTTGCTTTATCCATACAGTGGAATATTTTGCAACCAACACAAGTAACAATTTACAGAGACCAAAAAGATAACTGTGTAAGCTGTATGGAAAAATAAAAAATGCATGTGTATGATAGATCAAGTTCAAAAAAATTGATGGAAATGTAGGAAAAAAAGATGATGAAAAATACCAATAAAATAAAAAGATCTCTTATTAATAGAGATTTCCTGTGTTTTTCATGAGTAATGTTTCTTTTTTTAAATTACATTTCAAGTGTGTGTGTGTGTGTGTGTGTGTGTGTGTGTGTGTGTGTGTGTTCTTTCTTTCTCTGTCATATGGGTTCTGTTTGGGTCATCAGGCTTGGTGGAAAGTGCTTTAACCTGTCTGTCTCAAGGCCCAAAGTGCTGTCTCATGGCCCAGTAATAATATTTCTATCTTAAGAAAAAAGGTAATTTTATTTTTTAAAAAAAAATATAATATGAATTAAATCTTACCAGACTAGGGTTATGATTGAATAAGCTTTTGTCCATAGTAACTGAATATTTATGTTCATCCCATATGTACTGGTTTGAACAACAAAAGTCATTTCTCTTGTTAACGTTTCAGAGTATAAGAAAAGTAGCCAGAAAGTTTGCATAAATAGCTTAGATTCTAAACTCTTCTCAGCAAGGTTTTGATGACTTTAATATCTTAATTATGTATAAATGGCACAGATTACAAACCAGTCTTATCTTTTGGCTGACGGTCATCATTCAATGGGATCAAAATGCATGGAGGTCAGTGTATACCTGGGCTGGTTTTGCTTCTGGTAATTGAATTCCAGCTTACAACCATTTGGGATTAATTTTCCTACTCCAGATGAAGCTTGGCCTTAAACGCATTGTTGTGCTGAATATAAATTGGCATAGAGAATGAAAAAGAAGAGTGCCTGCCTGCCTGTTTTATGTGGTCCATTGAATGTGTTTGGAGTGGTCATCAGAATGTATGCCCTTTGCAATCTGAAGAAATAAAGAAGCAGAGGTGCTCTTAGTCAGCCATATCTGCTATATCCTACGAACCTTCAATCTGTGGTGGAATGAGGGCTTATTTGTGCTTACTGGAAGACCTTCCAAACAACCATAAGGAAATTCTTTGGAAAGCAAGAGTAATTAAATTCATATAACTAATAAAAAGGATGGATATTGGGCTGAAAATTTAAGAAAACACTAGCCCACCTGTGCTGGATACAGAGCACAAGCACTGGTCCTGATCCCTCAGAGCCCATGCTCCAGTTGCAGCTCGACTCCCCAGGATCACAGGATCACAGGATTACACTATCACAGGAAGGACAGGCTCCAGTAAGAGACAGGGAGGCCAGATAACACCAAAGATAACCAGAAGGTGAGAGGCAAGCATAAGAACATAAGCAACAGAAACCAATTTGTCCTGGCAACATTAGAACCCAGTTCTCACAACATAGCAAATCCTGGATACCCCAACACACCCTTAAAATAAGATTCAGATCTAAATTCTCATTTCATGAAGATGATAGAGGACTTTAAGAAGGACATAAACAACTCTCTTAAAGGCTTACAGAAGAACACAGATAAACAGGTAGAAGGCCTCAAAGAGGAAACACAAAAATCCCTTAAAGAAAACACAACAAAACAGGTAAAGGAATTGAACAAAACCATCCAGGATCTAAAAATGGAAATAGAATCATTAAAGAAAACTCAAAGGGAGACAGCCCTGAAAATGAAAAACCTAGGAAAGAGAACAGGATTCACAGATGCAAGCATCACCAACAGGATACAAGAGATAGAAGAGAGAATCTCAGTGGCAGAAGGTCACGATAGAAGGCATCAACACAACAGTCAAGGAAAATTCAAAAGCAAAAACCTCTTATCTCAAAACATCAAGAAACCCAGGATACAATGAAAAGACTGAACTCGAGAATAATAGGGATAGAAGAAAGTGAAAATTCTCACCTCAAGAAGCCAGAAAACATCTTCAACAAAATTATAGAAGAAAACTTTTCTAAACTAAAGAATGAAATGCCTATAAACATATAAGAAGCCTACAGAACACCAAACAGATGGGATGAGAAAATAAAATCTTCTTGTCACATAATAATTAAAACCCCAAATGCACACAACAAAGAAAGAATATTGAAAGCCATAAGGGAAAAAGGTCAAGTAACATATAAAAGCAGACCTATGAGAATTATACCAGACTTCTCACTAAAGACTATAAAAGTCAGAAGATCCTGGGAAGATATCATATAGACCAAAAATGCCAGCCCAGGCTACTATACCTAGCAAACTCTCAATTAAAATAGATGGAGAAACCAAAATATTCCAAGACAAAACCAAATTTGAACAATATCTTTCCACTAATCCAGCCCTACAGAAGGTAATAGAAGGAAAAGTTCAACACAAGGAGGGAAACTACTCCCAGGAAAAAGCAAGAAATTAATCTTTTCACAATAAACCCAAAAGAAGAGAAATATAAAAACATAATTTTTCTTCTAACAACAAAAATAACAGGAACCAATGATCACTGGTCCCTAATATATCTCAACAATGGACTCAATTACCCAATAAAAAGACATAGGCTAATAGACTGGATATATAAACAGGATCCAGCATTTTGCTGGATACAGGAAACACACCTCAGAGTCGAAGATAGACATTCCCTCAAAGGATAAGGATGGAAAAAAGTTGGATAAAGGGAGTACCCTAATATCCAACAAAATAGACTTTCAATCAAAAATTATCAAAAAAAAAAAACCATAGGGAAGGACATTACATACTCATCAAAGGAAAAATCCACTAGGATGAACTCTCAATTCTGAACATCTATGCTCCAAATGCAAGGGCACCTATATTGTAAAAGAAATGTTACTAAAAACTCAAAACACATATTGAATCTCACACAATAATAGTAGGAGATTTCAACACGCCTCTCTCACCAATGGACAGATCATGGAAACAGAAATTAAACCGAGACTAAGTAAAACTAAAAGAAGTTATGAACCAAGTGGATTTAACAAATATTTATAGAACATTTCACCCTAAAACAAAAGAATATATCTTTTTCTCAGCACCTCATACCTTCTCAAAAAATGATCATATAATTGGTCACCAAACAAACCTAGACAGATACAAGAACATTGAATTAATCCCATGTATTCTATTGGACCACCATGGATTAAGGAGCGTCTTAACTTACAACAAGAACAACAGAAAGCCCACATATACATGAAAGCTAAACAACTATCTATTCAATGGTAACTTGGTCAAGGAAGAAAGAAATTAAAGACTTTTAGAATTTAATAAAAATGAAGGCTGAAGGCACATCATATCCACACGTATAGGACACAAAGAAAGCAGTACTAAGAGTAAAACTCATAGTTCTGAATTCCTCCAAAAAGATATTGGAGAGATCATACACTAGCAGCTTGACAGCTCATCTGGAAGCTCTAGAACAAAAAGAAGCAAATACAGCCAAGAGGAGTAGAGTGCAGGAAATAATCAAACTCAGGGCTAAAATCAACCAAGTAGGAAAAACAAAGAATAAACAAAACTAGAACTGGTTCTTTGAGAAAATCAATAAGATAGACAAACCCTTAGCCAGACCTACCACAGGGCACAGAGACAGTATCCAAATTAACAAAATCAGGAAAGAAAAGGGAGACATAACAACAGCAACTGAGGAAATTAAAAAACTAATCAGATCCTACTGAAAAATGTCAATACTCAACAAAACTGGAAAACATGGATGAAATGGATGATTTTCCACACAGATATGAGGTACCCAAGTTAAATCAGGATTAGATAAACCATCTAAACAGTCTCATAACCCCCCCCTAAAGAAGTAGAATCAGTCATTAAACATCTCCCAAGCAAATAAAGCACAAGGCTAGATGGTTGTAGTGCAGAATTCTATCAGACCTTCAAAAAAGATCTAATACCAATACTTCTCAAACTATTCCATAAAAGAGAAACAGAAGGAACACCACCCAATTCTTTCTATGAAGCCACAGTTATGCTGATACCTAAACCACAAAAAGACCCAATAAAGAAAGAGAACTTCAGACCAATTTCCTTTTTGAATATCGATGCAAAAATACTCAATAAAATTCTTGCAGACCGAATCCAAGAACACATCAAAACAATCATCCACCATGATCAAGTAGGCTTCATCCCAGGAATGCAGGGATAGTTCAATACATGGAAATCCATCCACATAATCCACTATATAAACCAACTCAAAGAAAAAATCCACATGATCATTTCATTAGATATTAAGAAAACATTTGACAAAATTCAACACCCTTTCATAGTAAAATTCTTGGAAAGATCAGGAATACAATGGCCCATAGCTAAACATAGCAAAAGCAATATACAGCCAACATCAAACTAAATGGACAGAAACTCGAAGTAATCCCATAAAAATCAGGGACAAGACGAGGCTGTCCACTTTCTCCTTACCTATTCAATATAGTACTCAAAATTTTAGCCAGAGAAATTAGACAACAAATCAAGATCAAATTCGAAGGGAAGAAGTCAAGATATCACTATATGCAGATGACATGATAGGATACATAAAGAATCCCAAAAATTCTACCAGAGAACTCCTACCGCTGATAAACAACTTAAGTGAAATGGCTGGATACAAAATTAACTCAAACAAATCAGTAGCCTTCCTCTAATTAAAGGATAAAAGGACTTAGAAAGAAATTAGGGAAACAACACCCTTCACAATAATCACAAATAATATAAAATATCTTGGTATGGCTCTAACCAAGCAAGTGAAAGATCTGTATAACAAGAACATCAAGTCCCTGAAGAAAGACACTGAAGAAGACCTAAGAAGATGGAAAGATCTCCCATGCTCATGGATTGGCAGGATTAATATACTAAAAATGGCCATCTTACCAAAAGCAATCTACAGATTCAATGCAGTCCTCAGCAAAATTCCAACTCAATTCTGCATAGTGTTAGAAAATGCAATTCTCAAATTCATTTGAAATATCAAAACACCCAGGATAGAAAAAACTATTCTCAACAATAAAACAACTTCTGGGGGAATCACCATCCCTGACTTCAAGCTGTACTACAGAGCAATAGTGATAAAAACCGAGTGGTATTGGTACGGAAACAGGTAAGTAGATCAATGGGATAGAATTGAAGACCCAGAAATGAAACTATACATTTAGAGTCACTTGATCTTTGACAAAGAAGCTAAAACAATCTAGTGGGAAACAGAGCATTTTCAACAAATAGTGCTGGTTCAAATGGTGGTCTGCATGTAGTAGAATGCAAATTGATCCATACCTATCTCCTTGCACAAAGTTCAAATCTACGTGGATCAAGGACTTCCACATAAAACCAGATCTGATGAATCTAGACCAGAAAGTGGGGAAGAACCTCGAGTACTTGGGCACAGGGGAAAACTTTCTGAACAGAACACCAATGACTTATGCTTTAAGAGCAACAATTGACAAATGGGACCTCATAAAATTGAAAAGTTTCTATAAGGCAAAGACACTATCAATAGGACAAAATGGCAACCCAGAGATTGAGAAAAGATATTTACCAACCCTACATCTGATAAAGGGCTAACATCCAAAATATACAAAGAACTCAAGAAATTAGACTTCAGAGAACCAAGTAATTCTATTTAAAATTGGAGTACAAAGATAAATAAGAATTCTCAACTGAGGAAGCATCCTTACTCAGCAGGGAAATGCAAATCAAAATGACCCTGAGATTCCACCTCATACCAGTAAGAATGACAAAGATCAAAAAGCAGGTGACAGCAGATGTTGTCAAGGATGTGGAAAAAGAGGAATACTCTTCCATTGCCGATGGTACTGCAAGCTAGTAAAACCACTTTGGAAATCAGTCTGGTAGTTCCTGAGAAAATTGAAAATAGTTCTACCTTAAGAACTATTGAGCAGCTATACTGCTCCTGGGCATATACCCAAAAGATGCTACATCATATAACAAGAACACATGCTCCACTATGTTTATCACAGCCTTATTTATAATAGCCAGAATCTGAAAAGAACCCAGATGTCCCTCAACAGAAGAATGGATACAGAAAATGTGGTACACATACACAGTGGAGTACTATACATCGATTAAAAACAATAACTTCATGAAATTCCAAGGCAAATGGATGCAACTAGAAAATATCATCGTGTGTAAGATAACCCAGACACAAAAGAACACACATGGTATTTACTCACTGATAAGTGGATACTTGCCCCAAAGCTCGTAATGCCCATGATACAACATACAGATCATATGGAGTGTAGAAGGAAGAAAGACCAGGGGGTGTATGCTTCAGTCCTGCATTGAGGGGGGAACAATGCAGGACTGGGAGGTGGAAGAAGAGGGTATAAAGGAGAGAGAAAGGAGGGGGAGAAAATAAGTGTGGAAGTATTAGAAACTGGAGGAGATGTAGAGAGATACAGAAGGTCAGGAAATTGAACAAAAATAGGTAGCAGCAGGGATGAGGAACTGAGGATAGTCACTGGAGGGTCCCAGGCACCAGAGAAACATGAAGCTCCCAGGATCCAATGGGATTGACTTTAGCTGTACTGCTCAGAAAAGGGGGAGCTAGAACCTGTGAAGACCACCTCCAGTAGATAGGCACATTCCCTGGTCAAGGGATGGGGCCTCCCACCCCTCTCAAAGTTCCAGAAATGTTCCTGTCCAAAAGAAGAACAGGGACTAAAAATTGAACAGAGATTGAAGGACGGTCCAACCAGGAATGGCCCCACCTGGGGATACATCATGTCTGCAGATACCAAACCCAACCCTGTTGCCATGATCAAGAGGACAGGAACCAAGTGTGATAGTTCCTTGGGAGGTCGGGCCAGCAACTGACCAATGCAGATACGGACGCTTGGAGCAAACCATCAGACTGAACTCAGGGAACCTGGTGGGGGAGCTGGCAGAAGGACTGGAGGAGTGGAGGGGGATTAGAACCCCATTGGAAGAACAACATAGGCTTGCCTGACTACCCAGTTTTTCAAAAGTCTAGACCACCAACCAAGGAGTGTATCCAGTGGGATCCATGGCTCCAGATACATATGTAGCAGAAGATGGCCTTCCCTGACAGCAGTGGGAGGGGAGGCCCTTGGTCCCAGGGAGGTTTGATGCCCCAGAGTAGGGGGATGCTTGAGCAGAGGGGTGGGAGAGGAGGTGGATGAGGGAGGGCAGATGTGGGATGGGAAGATTGTTGGAGGGGTAACCGGGAAGTGGGATATCATGGGATTCGGGGGGGTTGGTGGAGGGGGTAACTTGGAAGTGGGATATCATTTGAGATGTAAATGAGTGGAATATTAATTTTTAAAAAAGAAAACACTAAAAATTAGGTAGCCTTTTTGAGTGTCTCATCCAGTATACATCTTGCTATGTCTTAGATTTGCCCAAATGCAATTCAAAATCAGGATTTTGAATGCAGCCAACTCTCTTTTAAGATTCTAAGGTTCTCCTTCGAAGTCACCAAATAATCAAAATTATTCATTATACAAAGATGTACAGGAAAATGAAGCCTGTGAAAACACATTTACAGTCTTTTAAGAATTTGTGGTTTTAGAAAAATTCTGAGTTTGATTGCTTAGTGTGAACCACAGTTCAGCCAAATGTAACTAATGCTATCCTATATTTGTTGTTATGTGTACATCTCCTTTTTTTAGAACCTTTGGAAGCACTCAGACAAGGACATTTTTTAACCTACTTATTAAAATGTAAATGCCACAGTTGGGTTCCTGATGTGCTCACTGACAAGCTTGCTGGCAGCCCAGGAGGACCCAGGTGCACTGGACAGCTTTTCTGGCCAAAGAGCAGCAGTGAGGACTAGAAACTGACAGGCTCTGAAGGGAGCCTTTTGTTACCTGGTTCAGCAGCAGGTTGCTGGCTCATTTTCTTGCCTGGAATAGCTGAAATTTGTCTTTCAACTAAATAGAGTACATGTGGGCAGATTCTTTTAGTTTGACAACCTATGTGTGTGAGGAGGCAGGGTCATTGCAAAATAGCAGGAAAGCATGAAAAATGCTTTATAAAAAAAAGATAAAATGGAGAAAAGCATTTGCACCCTCAGTAATTAAAAGGAACACAGTTGTTCCCAGACCTGACCTCCCCTGTACCTCTAAAAGTTTGTTCAAGTTTCTTTTCTAGAACTCCATTCTGTCTCCAAGTCACCAATATTGTAACAGCTGCTTCTGGAATCAGAGAGGTTCTATGAAGAGAGGAACCAGGTTCCATTTCAGTGAGGTTTTCACACAGAGTTTTTGTGTGGCTTTACTTTTGGCATCCAACTATTTCCATGTACTTTTTAGTTAGGTCTGAGTACTAGTATTTTCCCACAATGCCCCTGACAGCCAATAATGGAGACCAACCCTGTGGAAATGCCACACCTGTGCCTGAGAGAGAACATCATGTCCAAATGTTTCTGAAAACTTGCTGCCTTCTGGCTCACATTTTATTTTCCATGAAGTGGCTGTTCTCAACCCTGCCAGTGTCCATAGCTAACAGAAGATGATGGCTTAGCAGACCAAGATGGGGACCATCACAGAACAACTTGTCACTAGCCTCATAAAAACTTTTTACTCATTCAAATTCCAGAGCAAAGACTGGTTTCGAAAATGACAATGCATATAAGTTTTCATAGTGTATTTTGATTTGGCTACAAAACTCTGACAGTGAGAACACAGCTTTGCCTTTAAAGTTTCAGGTAAATTAACTCTGGGCACAGCATGCATTTCTAGATAAGAGAAGAAATTGCTATTGTTTATAATAAGGTACAGGCTTGTTTTTCTTTTTTGGAAATTCAAGGGGATAAAGTAAGTGTTTTAATGCTATAATGAATAGATTGTGAAGCACTGACACAAAGTATTTATAAGGCACACACACACACACACACACACACACACACACACATCACTCACTCTGGTTCTGTTATTTAATGCTGGCAAAATAAAGTAGTCTGACTAAGACTAGGTTTAGACCAATTGACAGAATGTACTCCAGGTTCAATTCTAATAAATGACTGAACAAACCCAGTTGCCAAGTGGAAGTACTTGAACGTGTATGTTGGGACATGTGGATGAGAACTGCCTGCCTTCCCATGGCTTGACCTGACACCATTATGCTTTACAGTACCCTCAATTTTGATTGCCTTTGAAAAATTTAAAAATGAAATTATTTGTTCAGAACAATTTGATGTTTTCTGCTATTAATTATTAACCCCCCACCCCAAAAGACAGAAATAAATTGAATCAACATGGTGGCAAATCAAGCCCAGGAAAGGCAAGGAGTGGGAATCAACAGCTCAATAGTCTAATAATGGGGTGATATTTGCTTGCACATTTTCTACATTCATACAAAATGTGAACAATGTGCTCTCAGCTTGTGGCTGGGATGAATGCAGTGACATGAACAGTTCTTCCCCTTCTGTTTTTCAGTTTTGTTAGTGTCCAGTTGTTCTTATTGGAACCTCTTGAGTACATATCCAATTAATTTGTCATTACCTACCTCCATACGATAGAAATGTCACCAAGGTTATCCCAAACAACTGAGAACATAGAGAGATACCTATAGATTGAAGGCCCTGAGCAGGACTTCTTATGGAATGGTCTGGCTTCAAGTTCTATTTCTGTATGTTGAGACAGATGTGACCATGAATGTTAAGTTACTTCACTTTACATGGCTCAGCCTACTGAGCTGAAATGGAATCGTTTCCTCTTTAGAAAAGAGCAACAGATAAATATTTTTAAATTAGTTTTAATTAGAAGAAATTAAAACTCTAGCGTAACATTATAAGTTTTTTCTATTCCAATGATACTTACTTTTTTGATAATAACAATTGTTATTTTGACAACAATCTTGACTGTAACAGTACCTTGATTTTTGAAAAGCCTATGGCTTTTTTGGTGTTGAGCATTCATTTTTTTTGATGACTTTAACTGGATGTTAGGCTTACTCACTTCCTAGATTCATCTTTAGTTTTTCTGAAGCTAAGCTCCCAGTAGTGCATCTGAGTCATGCATCTGAAAGGTATCATTCTTTTCTGTTTCCTACATATCCAATATCAGTAGCAATTTTTGGACCCAGTGGTTCAACATTGTTTTATTCCCATTTCTATGAATCAGGAAATTCTCATCATCTTAGGGATCAATTGCAGGGTCCCTAAGATAGCATAAAGAAAATGTTCTTTGTATTCCCATTCCCAATGACCAAACTTTTACTCAAACTAAAAGAAACTATCTCTTGGGTATTGGACAGTTTAAGCTGGTGTTTGAAGGTACTAACACAGACCTCCAGGTAATAGGAATACATGCAGCTTTGCTAGAGTATATAAAAACTTCATCTGAATAGAAACAAACCAGGGGCTGCTTGGGATTGGCCATGCCTTGAGTGTGGCTTATCTTTGGAACAGCATAAAACAGCTGAGAAGATGGCTTCCTACCAGATAGGCTTGCATTTCAATCTTGGCTCTGCCAGTTACCAAGTGCTAAGGACAAGTAGCTTAATTTCTCTCCCTCTCAGTTTTATTATTTCTAAAAAAAAGAAAGTCCATAATTGCTTCTCAGAAATAAATGAGATAACGTTTATGGCAATACCATGAGATACTGTCTACAAGCATCATAGTAGAATATTCAGCTTTCATTACTCTGAACATGTCCATAAACAGAAACAATTTCAGGGAGAGAACATTTGTTTTGGTTCATGGTTTAAGGGAATGCAGACCATCGGAGCAGGCAGCAGAAGGATAAGGCATTTTGTCACATTGCACATGCAATCAAGAAACAGAAAGAAATAAGTGGTTTGCTCATCAGGATTTCTCATATTCTTCTCAGATTCCTTTGGGGTTCTTACCCTGAAGAATGGTGTGGTTTCACAGCTCCCATCTCTCTTAAAGCTCCTTTATAATTATATCCACAAGTATGTTTCCTAGGTGGTGATTCTGTCTTCATTGAAGTCAGTAATGAAGATTGAACATCATAAGTCCATCTCTTGTCAACTAGACATTTAAAGACATCACTTTTAAACCACACTATTCTACTCCTGGTCCTCAGAAGCTCATAGCTATATTAAAATGTAAAGCGTATTTAGTTCATTTTCGACAGTCTCCTAAGCTTTAAATGTTTCAATATTGTTTAGAAGGCTAAGTTCAAAATCTCCTCTGAGAGTCAAGGTAGTATCTTAACTATACACACTATAAAATCAAAAGGCAAGTTATGTATTTTCAATGTAAAATGGCATAGAATACACATTCGCATCCCAAAATGGAGGAACAGGAACACAGAAAGGAAAATTTAGACTAACATAAGGCCTGAAACCCAACAGGGCAAACCCAGACCCCTGTAGCTATGTTTGATGCCTCGGACTTAAAAGAGCATTATATGTACCATATTAGGTACAAGTAGTCCCTCCTTCCAAGCCTATGGTCTGCAGGCTGCATGACCACTTATAAACCTGGAGATTCCCTTTCCTGGCAGACATCCCATCATTGCTGCTTCCCCAGTGTTCTGAGTTCTCCACCCACCACTCAGGTTCCTCCTTCAACACCCACTCAACAGATTCATGCAGATCTTAATGGCTTTCTGAAACCTTAGTGCAAATTTCCCTGACCCTATTAACCTTTTGCCTTCCATGACAGCATCACACGGATAAAACCAAATTCTGCTTCCAGTTTGATACATAGTCTTGTCTCTTTAAACCATTTTCTACAGTCTCTCTTTATATTCATAACTGAGGCTTGAGAAACCCTTCATTAGGCAGTTACTTTTCAGGAGGATACAATGAAGGCTATGTGTTTTTAAATGTGTTCCGTTCAAAGGCATTTGCATTGTTATGTTCTGGAACCTGTAAAGAGTAATGGAATACCTTACCCTCCCAGTGGCTCTCTTGCTGTCCCAGGGCAAAGTGAGTCTTTTCAATGGTTTTATGCTCTCTAACAACTATACCCACTCTGCCCAAACCCACCTCAATTATGCTTGAATTCACACTCCTTCCCCTGTGGCACACTTTGTTCTCTTTGTTCGTTCTCTCTCTCTCTCTCTCTCTCTCTCTCTCTCTCTCTCTCTCTCTCTCTCTCTCTCTCTCTCTCTCTCTCTCGGTAAAT
Organism: Grammomys surdaster; assembly: GCF_004785775.1. Taxonomy (NCBI): domain Eukaryota; kingdom Metazoa; phylum Chordata; class Mammalia; order Rodentia; family Muridae; genus Grammomys; species Grammomys surdaster. The sequence goes on from NW_021604565.1 coordinate 10,539,539, forward strand.
GTAGTAAGTAGTAACAAAGACAGATGTCTTGAAATCTTCTTCACCAAGCAACACAGTCTATATCTAATGTATTCAGCTTCCTTCAAGTCTTTAGGACATAAGAAAAACCACATACAGATACTTTGCTAGAATATTCCATGAGTGGACTCTAGCCCAGTTCCTCATATAGTCCTTGTTTCCTTCTGAATCTTCATGGGCACAGTCTTCACTGCCTTCATTTCTATCAGCACTCTAGCTATCCTAACTCCCATATGACTATGGCACCTTAAGTTCTGACTACAAAGTTCTAGAATATCTATAGGCTGCCACAGATCCAAAGATGTCAGCATGTCTCCTGCAAGCTATTTCAGAAGGCCTAAGAATCACATGTTCTAGTTCCTCATAGGAACTCCAGGTTTTGGTACTAATGTTTTCTAATAGTTTTGTTGTTGTTGTTGTTTAATGTTGTGACTATTTACTTTAAAAGAAACAAAATAAGAAAGGAAAGGTTTCCTTTGGCTAATGATTTCAGGGCACAAAGACCATTATGCTGTATGATGTCAAGAGTATAAGAATGTCAGTTATACTGTAGACACAGAAAGGAAACAGATAAAGGAATGCTGGTGCTCACCATGTTGTCTCCTTTTCCCATTTCATTTAGTATGGGTTCCCAGGCTGTGGATGGGGACACCAGTGCTTGGAGTGTGTAATCATCTTTAGTTAGTCCCTTTGGAAATGCCTTCACAGGTATGCAGAAATGTGCCTTCTAAGTGATTTTCAATCTATTCAAGTTGACAATGGAAGTTAACCAGCGTATCAGTGCAGCACTCAGTGCCCAATAAATATTGGCCACTTCTCCCTACATTCTGTTCTCAACACTACCATGTCTAATGTCATAAAGATACTACTGTAAATTCTTTCCCTACTATGCCTATATGACCTTCATTTGTTTCCAGCTCTTTTAACTTTCTTTTCTATCTTTCCACTCTCCTCTTGAAACAATGCATGTTCTCTCTCCCTCCCTTTCTCCCTTTGTCTCTCTTCCTTTCTCCCTCCTTCTCTCATTCCCCCTCACTCTCTGATCAGAACATTTCTTTTTTTTAATTAGGTTCTTTTTTTATGGTGTTCTCTAAGTGCCTACAATACTTATTACAGTGATCATGGCAATAATGGAAGGGTTTCTTACTTTACTTTTTGTCCTCTAGAATATTACTTTCATAAATTTAAAGCATATGACTTCTTCAGTTCCCAATTCCTTGGTTGTTGTTGCATGAAAAAGACTAATATTTTGGTTGGCTTTGATTTTACTAGTTAATCTTTTTATTTATACACATTTAGGCCAAATGAATATTATTTATATGTGTGTTCACTTCTCCTATCATAGAATTTTAGTTTTCTCTTACAAAGTAGTTAAATATATGCTTGTGCTTTAACACTGATGATGTTTTAAATAAATATCCAATGTCAGAATTAGGACTAAATGAGTTAGGACAGGCAATAATGTTTTTGATATGTTGGTGTCTGCATGGAGATAAAAAAAAGTTTCAGTAGATTGATTCTCAAGTTTAAAACAGAGGTCCTGGGAAAAGTGCTTAGAATGGAAGCATCACATTCCTTCCCACACTAAGCACATAGTTCTGCATGAATTTGGTTTCATTTCAGAGTGGAGTGTTCGTAGACTGAATGCACTCCTATAAGCTTGACCCTAGAAAGACAGCAGATAAACTTGAAGAGTCATTCTCAGACAATAATCCCCCAAGGTATTAAGTAAATTTTTACAAGCTCCTGTAAATAGTTTCGACAAGCTATGTAGAATTTCTCCCTTACTCTGTCAGCTTTTATACATTTGGGAAAGTAAACATAGCATAAGCTTAAATAATCTATTACCTTGATCATACAAGGCTCTTCAAATGTGGAGCGCTGAAATTTCATATAAATATCCCTAAATTTGCTCTACGTTTTCTTTCATCTTGAGAATGCAAAAGTACCTCAATCTTATGTTTTCTTTTGCTTTTTATTTTTTAATTGAATATAGATTCTTCTCTCATACAATACATGATACATCACAACCACAGTTTTTCTCTCTCTCTACTCCTCCTAGCTTTCCCCCTCTTCCCCTATCCCCCAGAAAATAAGATCCTTCTCTCATACAATACATCCCAACCACTCTTTTTCCTCCCTCTACTCTGCCAAGCTTCACCCACCCCGACCTCTTCCCTCCCCCTTTCATTTGCTTTTAAGAAAAGAACAGGTCTCTAAGAGATGACAATCAAACAGGACAATAACTTTCAATTTTGAAAAGTGCTGCACACTTTTCATAAGTGTATAAAGAGCTCTTCCTCTGAGAGGCCAAACGCTTCTTGGGAGGGTCAGTATTTCTAGATTCATTAGTTAAACTAATATCATATTTGTATAGTATTTGCAATATAATATTTGTATAGTATTTATAATATAGTATTTGTAGATTCACTAGTTATGCTAATATAGTTATATTAGCTCTACTGGAAACCAGATATTTCAGTCTGACTGGACTTGTTCCACTTGCCCCCGACTCAGCTAATCCCCAGGGTCTGCTGTCCTTTATCTAAATGTAGCTGATCTAAATGTAGCTGATTTCTAAATGTAGAAATCTAGCACTTTAACTATTTAATCCATAACTCTTTACATCTGAAAACAAGTTTTATTAGTGGTACTGATCTATAGCTTAATAGATGCCAATGGAACTTCTTGAGTTACCAGTGACTGCATATAAAAATCCCAAAAGAAGGTTAATCAGTGATGATTAATTGCCAAGTTGGTGAACCCAAAAAGTGATAACTCTGAAGTGTAGAGGAAACAGAGAGCCTTAGCTTATCGCTGTAAATAAGTCTACATAGGGCTGGAGATGTCCCAAAGATCATTGACTTCAAAACCCAAGAATGTGTATGAAAATCCACTGGAACAGGAAAATACATATTCTTTATAGAGAAAAAGAAATGACTGTTACAGGCAATTGCTTTTATTGACAATGTTCTATATGCATTTTTACATAAATACACATATATAGTGATTTGTAGTCAAAATTTGTTTACTGCTAGAGAAGTGTGGCCAAAAATGTTGGATTAAAGCTATAGGTAACAAGGAGGGATCATGCTCAATAGTCAAGGGTCACCTATAATGCATGTTTCCTGCATGTTTCCAAAGTTCTGGGATTCAAGGTGAGTACCACCATGCTCAGCTACTGAAGTTTTATGAAGCCAGTGACATAATCAAAGTGGAATATTAGAATTAAGTCGGCAATATTAGACAGGTAACTGGAAGAAATGGTTACTTGCTAACACAGCAAGTCACGGGGCTTAATCATGCCTGCCACATGGAAATGGAATGGAACGAGAACATTCTGAGGCATTTTGGTAATCTTGATCTTTTCATGGCAAGATTCCCCCTGGGTTGAGTGTCAGGAAATTACCTTGGAATGCAAATTTGTGTTGAAACACATTTAAAAATGAATTGGCCTATGAAATGCTCTATGCTGAAAACGAAATGTTAGAAAAACCAACAGTGAAATGTCTTATTGTGGGCAAAATCAATAAAGGATTAAAATATTCATGTTTCAATAATGTACAGATAAACCCACAACTCGTTTTCTCCACAAGGCAACTTCTTGAAAGTGCAGATAGCACCTTCTTTTTAGCCATAAAAGGGGAGATTTGGAAGAGGTAACAAAAGCAGCTTAGTGACAACTTCTGCAAAATATGCCTCATTTCTTCTGTGTGAGGCTGAAAGGGATTCCAGAATGTTGTTACTTTTGAACGTTTGTGGGAGCTGAGCTAGTTTTTGATGACCCTTAATATGAGACTGTTCTCCTTCCCGCTACAGCTTCCTATTCACGCACACACATGCACACGCTCACACACGTACACGTGTAAAGCCATATTGTTAGATGTACATTCACAAAGGAGTTTTTGTGCTACTTGTATTTGGTTTATGACTTTTTAAAAATGTACTGAATGTGAAGTTCCTCACTAGTTGGTGTTTGGGGGAAACAGAATACTTAGCAAAAGTGAGATAGAGAGTTCAAATCCATTATTAAGTAGCTTCTCAATTTCTCCTTGTCTATAAGATCAGTCTATGACAGGATAAAAGAAATCACATATTTTAAGAAAACAACTAGATCAGGCTTGTGATTGCTGTATGTTACAAACATCTTTTTTAAAAAACGAAATGTTGAGGAGAAAGCCCTACTGTTAGGCAATTTTGATAAGAAACATAAATTTATTTGTTTTAACTCTAGTCAGACATCCGGTCAAAGACTAACATTTGTCAAAATCAAGTTAAAATAGGCTACAAATTGTGTATAGATGCACAGGAGAAACTATATTTTATAGGAAAAAAGTAGATATAAGACACATTAAAAACAAAAGATGGGACTTAAAAGTCTGCATTAAGTAAAACTGAATATTCTCATATATAGTTGTTAAGAATGTAAACCATTCATCTGTTTTTAAGGCCTTGAGGGGGAAGAGGATGAGGAGGGAAGGAGAAGAAAGAGGAGGAAGAGGAAGAGGAGGAGGAGGAGGAGGAGGAAGAAGAAGAAGAAGAAGAAGAAGAAGAAGAAGAAGAAGAAGAAGA